>NC_068945.1:9494772-9800454 GCF_026419915.1 Harpia harpyja | reverse complement strand
AGTAAAGTGGTTGGCGAGTTACCGAGTTGAAGGGTTGAACCTAGTTCACTTTCATTCCTGTGTAACGCAAGGCGCAGAAGAGGATCCAAAGACAATTGAAGTCAGACACATTTTTTTCTATCACCTTTGATAAGCTTCGATTTCAGCCCACAAGTAATTGACTTCAATGGGTATACTGATGCAGTGTAGCGGCCTTTGGTCCATTATCGTCACTTTATGGAAAAAGCACTTCTATGTGTCCATTGGTATTTGTACAGATAGCCTTCCTGTGTCTCTTTCTAATAGGAATTAATTTTACTATAGCTTCCATGTGAAAAGACGTATACCTGTTTCTTAACAATCCCATTTGAACAGTTTAAAAGGAGCGCTTGTTTTTCACCCAATTTATAATTCCTCCTATATTTTAAAGGACTGCTGGAATCAACACGAGTCTTACAGTTTTCTATTACGTTTGTGTTCCAACTTCATTGTCAGTGTAGCTCCGAGTTCCAGAGTCATTGGTATTGAAGAACCAGTAGAGGGAGCACGAAACGCTTCCTTTGTATTTCTCTCTTACATAAACATTGGCTACTGTTTGAGGGTTTTCTTAATTTTATTTCTCTGGAACAGGAAGAATTTTTGAAAGAAAAGGTGATCTGCGGCTCAAATATTAAATCTGTGGAAGTCTTTAGGGTGCTGCATTTCCATGCTGTGAATTACTTGCCTGTTTCCACCACTCTATTCCCCCTCCTGCTCTCTGCCCCGCCCCCCCCAAATGTTCATTTTTCTTAGAGGATTTCCAAGCTGGGACATACATCATTCCTCCAGAGATTATGATACGTCATTAAATTGTCAGGCAAATCATAAAGTTTGTTCATTGTGAACAAAGATAGCTCCCATGCAGCACCAGGGCTGTAAAGTGTTAATTTTAAAGATTAATATTTTGCAAAAAGAAGAGGAAAAAAGTAGATGTCAGGAAGAAACATGTATGTTCCACATGCATGCTTTACACTTTGCTTTGTGAAACATGCGTATCTTAAAACAGAGTTTGCTAAAGTGAGTTAAAGGAAACCAAGCAAATACAAACCCAGATTAAAAATGTGAAAAGGCATTAAATGATTATCGTCAGTCACACAATCATACATTTTGAAGCTCAACGCACCCATTATTATGTATTATCGTAAGATTTGTAATTAGTAGACAACCCCATTTTGTGTATTAAAGTTTTTATTCCTTAGTAAGAATTTTTTTAATCACAAAATAGTGTGGAAATATTTAGATAATAGAATTCATGGAGTGCTGGAAAATACCGAATATAAAGATTGATTTCTAATATATCACATACTAAACTGTTCTAAAACAGCTGGTTTCTTGCAGACAGGATTTATTTTTTTTAATAATTTAAGACAGCGTAAGCTTGTATCAAGCATAAGCATTGTAACAAAAGTGCAACTTTTTCAGCAAATCCTCCCAAGAGATATTTAACTCAAAATATCATTAACACATATTTTCTCCCTACAAAAATAGCATGTCAGACATCATTAATTGGATGTATTAACAACTATTTACATACAGCCACTCTGTAGGCTAGTAAGATTTTTTTAACGTTGTTTAAACACAGCGTTTGAGGCAAACAGTAGCAACAGCAGCAGCAGATGCACCGAACGGACTGACAGACCCCGGACACGTACTCGCTCCTCGCCAGGCTGTTGTGTCTCACCTCTTACATAACATTCAAGTGAGATTTCTCACAGTGCTACCTTGGCAACAAACTAAAAATATCTAGGCAAGGTCTTGGTTTAAGCCTTATTAGAAAAGCTTTATCTGTGTGATTATCTGGCATCTGGTTTTGTCTCCAGAAAGGGAAATCGCGATATTTGAGCGTGGGATGAGGGGAGAGCCCGTATGGGAAACTTACCCCAACCGGTCTAATCGTTTCTGATTGCACAGTGAGGTGTTTTACCTACGGCCTCCAGTTTGTGTCGTTTGGAATTTAGGATAAAATGAGTTCAGGCTGACGAGTTGCTCTGTGTTTTCTTGGGGGAAAGGGGGAAGGTTCTTTTTGTAGTTCAGTGCAGAAACATTCATTTTATACAGCAAGGTTGGGGAAAAAATCTCTCTGGAACATACTGAATTAAATAAAGACAGGGTGAGAACAAATGCACTTGCCACACCTGTATACCTTAGCAAAAAAACCCCCCAGAAAATAAACGCAAGGTTACATAATGGGTCTGACCCTCCTTCCCTTGCACACCCAAAACTCGCTGGAGCCAGCGGCATCCCCGGGTGCTCAAGGCACTGCAGGTTTGGGCTCAGGGTGCATCTCTCCACGCTCCGGTTCTCAGTAAAGTGCTAGCACAGGTGCTGGGGTCTGCCCTTCTTCCCTCGCCTCGCCTCGCCCCCCCCCGCCCTCACCCTGAACCCACCCAGGTCTCCCGGACAACAAGTGCAAGTTCCCAACTGGGACTTAGGGACACGGTATAAACCCATTCCAAATAAGGTGCAACATTGAAGTTACCCTATAGAGAGAGGAAAAAAAAAAAAGTATCCTTACTATTTTTTCTTCCTTCTGCTTTTTTTTTCTTTTTTTTTGTTTTCCTTAACGTATTTACGCATTTATAAAGCCAAACATTAAAAAAATACTGAGTAGCAAATTTTATCCTTGACGGTCCGCCGCGGGGGCAGCGCCGGCACCAGCCGCCCCGGCAACGGGGCGCGGGGCTCCCCGCGGGGGCGGCCGCTCCCCCGGGCCCCGGCCCCCCGCGGTCGCCAACACCCGGCTCGGCCCGCCCCGGCCCCGGCGACCCCTTGCAGACGCCGCCCTGCCCTCCTCCGTAGGAAACCGGGGGCGCAGGTGCCAGCCGCGACGGCCCCTCCCCGCCCCGCGGCGGGGCGGCCGGTCCGAGGGGAGGGCGGCGGCGGGGAGCCCACGGAGGGGGGGGGCTCCCGGCCGGCGGCGGCTCACGGGCCCTCGGCGCCGGGCTCCTCGGCGACCGCGGTCTCGGCCTCCTCGCAGGGCTCGGCGGCGGCCAGCCCGGCGGCGAAGGGGTGCGGGAGGTGGGGCGCCGGGGGCAGCCCGGCGGCGGCGGCGGCGGCCGCCTTCTCGGCGGGGCCGAGCACGGAGGAGAGGCAGGGGAAAGAGGAGGCGGCGGCGGCGGCCGCGGCGGCGGCCGCCTGGGCCGGGATGCCCGGGTAGAGGAGCGGGATGGGGGCGGCGGGGTAGAGATACTTCTCCAGGCTGCCCTTATCCAGGAAGGGCTGCATGTAGGCGGCGGCGGCGGAGGGGGAGATGAAGTAGAAGGGCAGGCAGAAAGGGGCCGCCGCCGCCGGCTGTCCGAAGGGGGCCCCGCCGCCGCCCGCCCCCAGGGCCATCAGCGAGCCCAGCAGGGCGGCGTCGGGTCTCACCAGCGCCGCCGCCGCCGCCGCCGCCGCCGCCGCCGCCTCGGCGCCCCGCGCCGGCAGCCCCGGCGGGCCGGGCAGGGGGCTGCTGCCGCCGCCGTCCAGCTTCAGCCGCTTGGGCGCGGGGGGCGCCTCGTCCCCCGAGGGCTCCTGCTTGATGGCCAGGGCCGGCAGCGGCCCCCCGGCCGCCGCCGCGGGGCCGCGCTCCGGGCGCGCCTCGCCCTCCCCGCCGTAGCCGCTGTCCGTGTCCGTGTCGGTCTCGGCGCTGAGCTCGGCGGCGTGAGTCCGCTGGATGACGGGCACGCAGTTAGCCTGGCCCTCCGGCTTGTGGCCCGGCGCGCAGGGGGGGGCGGGCGGGGAGGAAGAGGAGGAGGATCCCTTGCTGAGGGGGCCCGGCGGCGGGGAGAGCAGCTGGGGGCCGGGGAGGAACTGCGTGGAGATGGAGTGCAGGTGGCCGAGGAGCTGGGCGCATCGCTGCTCGCGGGGGGTCCAGCTCTCGAAGCGGGAGAGGTACTGCAGCACTTCCTTGGCGCACGTCTGAAAGCCCGAGTGGAAGGCGTCCAGGTCGGCCTGCACGGGAGACTTCATGGACCGCTCCCCTGCGGGGGGGGACCGAGAGGGGACAGCGTTTGCCCGCGGCTCCGGCGCGGGGCGCCCGGCTCCGCGCCTGCCCCCGCCCGCCCCCGCGGCGGCGCCCCTCCCCCGCCCCCCCGGGGCCCGCTTACCGTTCTGCAAAGCGATGATCTTCTGGTGCTGCTGCTCCGTTAAGGCCGTTAGCGCTTTCAAGTGCTTCAAAGTCAGTTCCAGCACCACCGCTTTCTCCAGGTGGCCCAGCGTCTGCAAAGGCAAGGCAAGGGGGCGGCTGGGGCTACCTCCCGGCGCGCTTTGGCCACCGCCGAAGGCCGCCGCCGGTAACTTCGGGGAAACCGGTCCCCGAGGGCCGTTACGGCCAGGGCCGCCGCCGCAGCCGGCCGCCCGGCGGGCGGGCGGGCAGCCCGAGCCCCCGCCGCCCCGGGGGCTGCGCAGCGGGCAGGCTGCCGGCGCCTGCATCTGCACGTACATCTACTACGCTCCTCTGCGCCTTACCGTCAATTTCAGATGCTCGGGCAGTAAATCCTTCAGCTGGGCAATGCATTCGTTAATCCTGTCTCGCCTCTTCTTTTCTATCAGTCTATGTGGCAGTTTGTACGTTTCCTAATTAGCAAAATCCGGAAAAGCCAAGCGTTAGACAGTCCCTCGGAACGACGATCGCAACCAAAACAAATGTCATGCCGACCACATGCCGCGCAAATTATCGCCAAGGCACCGCTCTCCCCGCCGTGCCAGCTCGCTCGTAAACCCGCTTGCAATCCGGGGGGGGAAGTTAGAAGCGCAGCCCCCCGGGGATGCTCTCGGGAGTGAAGCTGCGCCGTAAAATTCGGCGAACCCCGATGAAGCGCTTAAGCGAGAACAGCCCCAGAAACTTACTCTTACCTTGCTCTCGTCCCTCTTTACGCCTCTTTTGGGCTTGCACATATACAGGGAAGGGTAGTCCAGCCTGGAGAAAAACACAGAGATCCAGCACCGGCGAGAGCGAGGGCTAGCCTAGCGCCTCCGCGAGTGGGCAAACAGACCCCCAGCGCCGCGCGGGGAGCCGAGCGCTCTGCCCGAAGGGCCGGGCGAGGGACCGCCCGGGTCCGCCGGCCGCGGGAGGCGAGCCCCGCGCACCGCCGCGGAGCCGGCTCTGCTTCCAGCGCTTCGCAGCACTTTCTCCAGAAGGCGAACCGCCGGAGGGAGACGAGGCGGAGGTACTGCCCCGGCGCCTTACCCTATAAAATCCCTATGCTCCAGTAGCTGCCTCTCCGGCAAGCGGGAGATTCCTTCATCCATGTCTGGCAGCGGCTGACGTTTCGTCGCTGCTTTTGACCGAGCCTGCGGGATGCTGAGATCACTCTTTGGAGATCCGCGAGCGACGCTGCGCACATGCAGCCCCCGTCCCCCTCTCCCGTGCAGTGGCGAAAGTGTGCGGCGGTTCGTCGTCGTGTCCCCCCCCCCGCCTCCGCCGCTGCCGCTCCCCCTGCCCGCCTCGCTCCCGCTCCCCGCGCGCACGCCCGCCCGCAGCACACGCCGCGCCGCGAGTTTGCACCCGCCGCGCCGCGCCGTGCCGTGCCGTGCCTGCCCGCGGGGCACGCGCGCCGCCAGCCAGCCCCGCACCCGGCTCACGTGCGGCGCGCGCCGGGCGGGCGGGGGGCGGGGCCGGGGGCGGGGCGGGCGGGACCGGGGAGGAGGAGGAGGAGGAGGAGGAGGAGGAGGAGGAGGAGGAGGGGGGGGGTCCCCGCCGCCGGCCCGGGGGCCGCCCTGCGAGCCACCGGCTTTCCCCCGTGTTATTGCTATTGCTGTTATCATTGTCATCGTCACTATGATTGCCGTAATTATGGTCGTTATCGCTGAATTTTCATTATTTTTATAATTCTGTCTTTACTCTTTTATTCGTACTTGGGGAGGAGACCCGCCCGTGGAAAACGTGCCTACTGGGGGATATCGACCCCCTATCCCTGGGGGGAGGGGGGGGGAGGGGGTCACGTTTGGTGTCCGTTTTATATACACGTACGGATGCGTGGGCACGAACGGGCGCACACGCGTGTTCTTGCGGTGCGGCAGCGGCAGCCCGGGGCGCTCCCCGGCTCGGTGCCGCCGTGCCGCAGCTCTCGCCCCCCGGTGACACCGCCCGGCTCCCGGCGGCTCTCCCGCCCGACCTTTGGACGGGAGCCGGATCTGCCCGCAACGCCGGACCGCGGCAAAACCGTCTCTTACGTACAAACGGATGTCTCCATAGCCGCGTGCACCTATATATATATATATATAAATACGTATACATAGAATACAAACCTATCTGTGCTGTGACGCTGCCCCCCTGACGGGCAGCCCGCGTCCCTGCGGGGCGCAGCGGGTGACATTGGGAGAGGATTTGCCCCGGTGCAGCCCGACCGGCCACGGCAGCCCCGGGACGGGGCGGAGCGGGAACCCCCCCCCCCCCCGCTGCCCGCCCCCGTCCCTGCGCGCCGGGCGCGCCCGCGCAGCCCCCGCTCCCCGCCGGCGGCGGCACCGACAGCCGCCTCCCTAATCCCGTCTCACACTGGTACGAGCACAGGGCCGGCAACGTGACCCGACCTGCTGCCACATCACTGCCGCCGGCAGCACCGGGCGGCCCTGCCCCGCCGCCCCCCCGCCAGCGGGCGCCGGCACCCGGCGGCACCGGGTCCGTCCCCCCCCCCCCCCCCCCCCAGCGTGTGTGTGTCCCTGTGTGTCCGTGTCCCTGCGGGTGTGCGGCGTGTGCGGCCCTGCAACGTGCAGGGTGTGCAGGGCGGGGGGGGGACACACGGGGGGGGACGCGGGGTGTGCAGCGGCCCCGTCCCCACGTGCCGGGCGGGGGGAGAGGAGCCCCCGACGCAGGGCCGGGCTGGCGGCTTTCTCTCCGGTTATTCCCGGCGGGAACCGCAGGCGGGAAGTGTCAGCTGAGGCGATCCATAGAGATGTGTTTATATCCCCCCCCCCCCCGCCGCCCCCCCGCCAGCCCTGACCGCTTGCCTTCCATTTGGTTCGGCTGTGCTCCCCCCCTGCTCCGGGCGGTGCGTGACCCCCCCAGTCCCGCACTGAGGACGGGGCCGGTTTGGGGCTCCCACCGCAGCTGGGAGGGAATTACCCCCCAAACCAGAAAGCACTCTCCCGCCAGCCAAAAGAGAGACAAGAGCCTCACATCATTCTTTTCTAACGAACGTGCTCTACAGGTAATCTTATCAGGAGGGCAACTCGTGATTTTTATGTGCGGGGGGGGGGTGTGGGTGAGGGGGGTGCCGCTGAAACCACACTGCCCACATGTAAAGTGCGAATGAGGTTTTAGGAGCAGCGAAGGCTCTGATGAGGTGTTAGAGGCTCCTGCTTGGCAGGCAAGCAAGTGGCACTGCAGGCTTACACAGCTCTTTCCCTGTTAACCCGATGACATTTTCACACTGTCAGTGCAACTAAAATGGGGGCTAAAAATAAACAACATAAATGTATGCCACATACCTATAGGTTATATTTGGGGGTGTCAGAAGGAGAGGCTCGTGGACTGCCACAGAGGTTGTTGGGAGAATCTGCTGCTGGTGAGAAAAGCAAACTCTTACGTCGGATGGACTATGTTGACCTGCTCCCTCGGGCAGGGGGATTGCACACTGCAGGTGACACTTGCTGGGTGTTGGCATGTGCCAGCAGTAGTTAGCCATGCAGGGTGGCATTGGTCGCCTCAAGTTAGGCGTCCATGTTGGACGTCTAAGGTGGAGCTACAGGCTCTCTTGCTAGTCAGTGGAGAGAAACAAGCACCTTCAGCGTGAAATTCCTCTCCTCCTGACTGGACTGGTCTTTGAGAAAGCATCAAGAAAACTGGAGGCACAGCCCAAATAAAAGAAGGAGCTTAACCCTGAGATAAAGCACATGGAGACCTTTTGGGGGAGTGCTGACTCAAAGGGACCTTGAACTCTGAAAGAAAAAGACACTTTCTTCCAGCTGATCCCTCCCGTGGGCAGGAAAGCAGGGCTTTGCATGGTTTCTGTAACTAATATATGGGGTGGGGAGCAGGGGGTGAGCATTTCTGGAGCACCTCGAGCATTTCTGGAGCATCTTTGCCAGCTTCATCCTCTCTGGAACAACCTGCAAATCTTCAAATTATGGAAACAATATCTGGAGTGAGACTCGGCTTCTAGGAGGAGAAGTCCTAATTCTGGGATTCCGCTGGAACCAAGTAGGAACGGAAATCGAAAATGACCGAAAGATGCAAAACATGAGCTGAGACAGCTGGAGACTTTGCAAAAGGAGTTCAAGCAACATCTGGAAGCTTCTAAGAGAGGTTTATAAGAGGTCACCTGCAGACAAGGATAAAAGGCTTCAGTGTCCAGAGAGAGTGCAAAATTCTCCTGGAACATTCCCAGTTTAAAATGGCAAGATGGATCAAAGAGGTGATCAGCAGCATGACAACCATGGAAAAGAATGTTTTCCAGAAAATAAGAGGTGCAAGAAAAGCTTTGGCCAATTTACAAGCCAAGATGAACCACAGCAAAGAGTTAAGAAACTGAAAAAATCACTCAGAAAAGGAAATCAAAGGTTTGCAGGTCACCACAGGAAAAAACAGCCTCCTGCTGTAGACAAGGGCTAGCCAGAACACCGCCTACTACCAAACACTCGCCACCATTTTCAGTCTGCAGGAGGAAGGAATCAGACTGTCTATCCCAGCTGAATCAGTGCAAAAGCCACGGTCTTTGAGGAGAATACTTCTGGGAGGTTTATTCAACTCAGTTCATAACCACAGCGTAAGGGAGTGGCTCTGAAGTAGGGTGCCTAGGAGCCAACTTGGTGGGTTCAGCTCTTACGGCAGCAGGTACTTGCCTTCAGGAAAAAAGACTGTATTATCTAGGCTGGCTGTATGACTAGAATCAACCATCAAATTAGAGAGAGCTGGCTGGTCAGCCATGTGCTACAAAGCGGGGGACAAAGAGAATTCAGCTGAAGAAACTGGATCATTTTGGTTGAATAACAAGGTATTACTGAAGACTTCCAGGGTAAATTGGACATTGACCTATTAATAGATTTTTCAGTTATGGGATGACCTGATTGAGACCCGGGGAAAAAATGAAACGAGAGCACGTAAAAACCTGAGCTGGGTCAGAAGAAAGGTCCAGCTGTCCCAGAGTCTAGCAGGAGATGCCTCGGCAGGAGCAGACAAATAGAGCCTGCACATAATGAAAGCTCCCCAGGCCAGTCTCCCAGGTCCCGGTGGCCCACGGTGCAGAGACTTCCCAAGCCAGAAACAGTATCTCTGTGTTTAATGGGAAGCCAAAGATGCCGTGAGAGGCAGAGGAATTTGCCAAGGTGCTTAAATCATGGGCTGCAGCAGAGCCTTGGGCCAGGAAGCAGACACTGGTGAGAAGTTGGTCAGTCACCAGGAGTCCTGTCAGCGCAGCTCTGTGGCTAACACAGAGAGAAGAAAAGAGAACTTTCTGTTTCAGAGAGTGTCACAGGTACCAAATGTATGTAAAACGAGAGAGACAGAGGCCATGCAAAAATGCAGCTGAGTTCAGAAGCAGAAATAAAATAACCTGACTGTGGGAAGGCGGTGGGCCAACACAAGACACAATGTGCAATGAAGCCTTCGCAGTGTTGCAAAATGGGGAAATGGGCGTAGATCCAGCTTGGGGGGCAGAGTCAGGACCACATTTTTTGTGCAGGACTGTTACAAAAACCTTACAAGGGGGACACTGGTGACGGAGGCACTCCTAGGCCATGTGAAATGGCTGATAGTAACAGAGATGGCCCAAAGTCTGCCAAACCAGCCAGGCTAGAGTGGCACTTGGGCTAATGGTGGCCAAGCTAATCAGCTTGAAATGGATAGTAGTGACAGGAGAGTGTAGACACTTCCAAACCTGGGGAAGTCAGATTGGTGAAACAGGGGCACTGGAGCAAAAAGTCAGGTGTGATGTTGTCCTCAGTGCCCCGTGGCTGTAACTGTGTGATAAACACCAGGAACTGTGCCTTACCCCGTCAGTTTGGAAATTCCCTTTAAAGGTGTGTTTCAAGTGAAGCAAACTATTTGCAGGTTGCTGGTCTGCAATGAAGAGCTGTCCTGCCTCCTAATAGGTCAGTCAGATCCTGTGGATGTGAAACAGAAGTGATCCCCGTCTGTCTGCTCAATGTGTTCAGGAGCAGCAACCAGGAACAAGTAAAACAACCTTCCCCCTAAGTCCCCCCTCTGAAGTCACTGTAAAGAAGCTGTGTCTGTGAATGAAGATACCTTGGATGATGCCACTGGGTTCAGTCTGGTCATTGACAGGTCTGAAAGCTGTATGTTGACAGACAGAAGCAGAGCTGAAAGATGGGGAAAATTGCTTTCTCAGCGAAGCCTGATCTGGCAGTGTAGTGATGCTCAGGGGCTTATGAAATGCACCAGCTACACTGGAGAGGCTGGTGGGGAAGGTATGGCACACCATACCCACAAGAGGCCTTGGATGGCCTCAGCCTTTCAGGAGGTCTGTTGTGCTTAGGCTATTTATGGGTGCATGCCAAGACCTTTGAACAAGAAGTGGTAGGTGCAGTTACACATGGCTTGTGATAAGTTCAAGGCTGACAGTCTGTAACTGGTCCCAAAAGAAAGGGAGTTGTTCCAAAAGCAGGTAACTTATGGACGCCACACAACTGGTGATGGGGAATTTCCACTGAAAAAAACAAAACTGAGACTGCGTGGAGCTGGCCCGCTCCCCAGCCACTCATGGAGGTGCAGGTCAGTAGGACTCTGCTCCTATTACAGAAGGTTTGTTTGTAGATTTGCTAACATTGCAAAACCTTGCACAGACAAGGTGACAGAGGGAGAGCATTTCAGTGGCCAACAGAATGAGATTTAGCAGTTTCAACGAGTGCAATTCTTGCCAGTGGTTAAATTTACTGATAACTTTTGTGGGTATTTGCACAGGAGGAACACTATAGTAAAGGTAGGCTGTGCACCCCTGCAATACCTCACTCTGTGGGCCTAGGAATCCCAAATGCAATTTGCCAGAGTATTAAGGAAAATGGCAATTTTGCAACTGCACAGTTAACTACATGTCCGGGCATAAATGGCATAGCGGTGATGCCTAGTCCAGGCAGCAGCTTTGGGGCTCAATGCAAACAATGTCATGGATGCGAAATGGAAGAGTTGATTCTTCAAGGGGATAAATGCAGAGAAGGAGATGCTTGTTTCCTCTCTTACAACTTGTAGATGTGCAAATGCTTCTAGTTCACCCAGGAGAAACGAGGAAGGGCGATGCCAGGGAGGGAGCGTGGGCTCCTGAAACAGTCCATGCCAGAAGGTGCATCACAGAAAGGATCCCAGTAGGATACAACTAGAAAATGAGCTGGGAAACTCAACTGTCCTGGAATGAGGTATACCTTTGGAGCACAGTGAAATGTATCTTCGGAGTACCAAGGGAAAAGCATTCTGGTCATGGTGAGAAAGTTTGGAATTAAAGGTGAAATACTGCGTAAAAGTTACAGTGCATGGAAACAACCTGTAGAGCACCTTGTTAGGTAATGTCTAGAGCAGGAAGTTCTGAGATTATTATTTTAAAACTGGCAAATGTTTTGAACCATGCTGATTTTCTATACATTTCCAAAAAGCCTTAGCTAAGCTAAGGGGAGAATCCGATTGGGTAAGATTCAGGAAGGATGTAGAAAATGTGTGCAGGAGATGAATGCCCCTATTGCAAATAATGGTCCCACAGAAACACAGAGAGACACACCATGAAATAATATCTGACAGAGTCATTTCATTAATGGGCTGCACTGCCTGGTGTTCTTGGGTTTCTGTCTGAAGCAGATTCTGGGAGCTGCAGACTATTTCACAAAATGCCCCGAAGCTTGTCTGTTAGGACACTAGTGCCAGATGTCCAAGTGAAAGATGTCCTCTCCCTCCAAGTCCTAGGAGGTATGGGAAGATTGCACAAAGCTCGAGGGAGAAACACTAAGTCCAGAACATTTCAGCAGATCTGTGAGGTGGTTGGGATCCCTAAAACATCTCCATGTGACCACAGCCTGAAGGGTTGTTGGGATGTTTTTTTGCAGACTCTTCCAGTCAACTGGTTTGCTCCTCAGAACTGCATCAAGTGGTAACACCCAGCATATTCCAGCGCTTTTGAAGGCCTCAGGAGTAGCAAAGCACTTCCTCACCATTTTGGTGAAAACTAAGGACTCCAGCATGCCTTTTTATGGAGTTTCGGGAGAAGAACAAAGAGTTTTGGATCATGCATAGAAGCACATGTTCCTTTTTTTTTTTTTTTTAAGTGGAAATCTGGAATATTTTACAGTCTTAGAAAAAACAGAGAGAATCTTAAAAAGAATAAACCTAGAGCAACACTATAGGACTTGCTGAACAAGGGCATACAGTACTGACCTGGATATTTATGGTGGTATACAGAGTACAGTGGGGTCCTGAAACAAAATTCCATGCTATCATGAGGCCAATGAGAAAATGTACCAGGGAAAAACGTACTGGCAAAACAAAACTTCAGGGTTTTGCTCTTCCTCTGCTCTTCCCTCACTGCAAATGTAGCAGTGAAAAGCCGAGGCTGCAGAAGTTGAAGCACAAACCCCCTTCCTTCCTGCTGGCACCAAATGGGCAGAGGTTTGCAGGCAGGCTGCAGGCACACTGGATGCACCTCGAGAGCACTCTGCGAGTGGCTGCCTGGAAGGGAGTCAAGGAGCAGAAAACTACGAGAAAGGGGAGTACAACTGTTTTGGATTAGCAATAGGAAAATACCTCACTGAGACGTACTGTGTAATTACAGGTAAGTAAGAATGTGTCATTCATCACTTAAATGATTTTCCCTCATTCTCTGCGTGGTGGGTTTATTAGAGCCTTGTCATTTTGAGCTCCTTCGAGATAAAGGGGGTGGCTGAGAGGGCAGGTGTGGGAGGGGGGCCGAGTCCTCCTAAATCCAAGGGTGCAGGACAGGTAGGACAGTTGCCCTCTTCTATGAAACAGTAACCACCCCATCCCGGACACTTGGCTGCGGACAGGTAAGTGCAGAGAAGCTGAGAGAGAAGGCAGAGAAAAAGCCCAGTGAGTGTTTTTGGGTATAAGCGCTACTTGGAGCAGGCTGGCTCTGAGCAAAGACCCAGGCTGCTGTCATACGAGTTCTCCTGGGTTCAGGGAAGAAGACTTGGGGGTTTTATGAACGAAGACTCTAGTGAGAGAGCCTCTAAATTCATAATTGGTTTCTCCTCAGAGCTGGGATAGTCTTCGAGAACCCACATTTTTGGTTGACCTTTAGGGGCAGAAGACAGAATAGTGTTTTCTCTGTCTCTTTCATCGTAGAGCTTCTGCTTAAAATTGTCCTCAGGCCATCCTGCCTGTCCTCTTGCTACATGACAAGGGTGCATAAGGGTGTACAGGTCTGGAAGTGTTGAGCTTTTTAGCTAGAAGGACAGGGGGAGATATCGGGGGATGTGTTGGTGCCTGTCTGCTTCTGTCACCACCCCAGATCTACCTGGAGTATGCAAGCAAGGAGAAGTCCTCTGCATTGTCTAAAGAAACAGATAGCACTGGACAGGCAAGCTGAACTATTCCCTGCTGACCTAGGATGGGTACCAACTGCAGTCAAGCCCCAGGCCATAAGCAGGACAGTACAGAGCTCAGCACAGACACTCAAGAAAAAGGACAGGCACATCTGATGAGCACTGAACCTGTTGTCCCGGAGGGAAGGGTAAGACAGCCCTGAGACCCATCCTAGCTTGTCAGCAAGTATCCAGGATACCTCTGGACCTTGTACCAACTGGGAAATACCCCCTGAACCATTACGCCTGAATTCCCTCCCCCTTCCATGGTGCCCTTTGCTCCTGGGCCAGATGGCAGGGATGGTCGCCTGTGCTGGCAGTGCTCCCTGGGAGCTACCCCACGGTGCACGGGGCTCTGAAGCTCTTGCAAATACTGCTTGGCAGGGGTCACTTGCCTCCAGTGTTATTCATCTCCCCTTTGTTTTACCAGGCTGCTGCTGCTGCTGCAGCCCAGGCTTGAGCACCGGCTCTGCGCGGCGCCTGGCTGCATGCGAGCAGTGGTGGTGGCAGGCCTGGCACGCCTCCCTTCTTCATGGGGAGACTCTCCTCCCCTCGGATGAGCAGGTTTCTAGACAGCTCCCTTCTATGAGGATGGATTTCAGCAAGACTCTAAAAACCAGCCTCGTTTAACTCGTCTCCCAGTCTTGTCCTCTGTGTCCTGCTGGGGAGGTATTGCATGACCCCCTTTAAGCTGTCGGCAGCCAGGCTTTCAACGTGGCAAGGGGGCTGGGCTGCGTCTGGGCAAATGTTTTCTTTCTGCGGTCAGAAAGCAGGGCTGGGCAAAGGCGCCGTGCCCGAGGCACATCCTCACAATGAGCCCCTGCCCACCCAGGCCACGCTGGGTCCCGATCTCCCACGTCGATGGCAGGCAGGGACAGCGAGGGTGGCAGCAACCTTGGGTCTTCCCCAGGAGCAGCGTTTTTCCCTCGGGAGCAGCGGGGACCCTTGCGCTGGTGGGGAGGAGCCCTCCCTGGTGGGAGCCAGAAAGAGAGCCCCGGGGTTCCGTCGCTGGGATGGGGACACGCTTGTGCCACCCACACAGCCCACTTCTGAGGCACGCTGGCACCCGCTGTCTCCGGCGGCTTGGCTCAGCGTTGACGCCCTGCTAAAAGGCGGCGGGCAGCCTGCGCATCTCGGTGTGATCACCGGGGACCCCTGCGCTCAGGCAGGCATTGCTGAGGTTGCAGTTGCGTCATTCGCCCCCACGCACCTGTACACACCCCACAACCGTGAAGGTCCAAATCATCTTTTCATAAAAATACCTTACATCCCAGGCCCCAAGCACAAACCTGCTATGCCTGCTGGTGGCCTTCGCACAGAGCAGAGAATTAAATCACCGAACCCAAGGCCACGCTTCGGCATGTACCCATTAAAGCTCATGAATTTATATCAGGGTTGGAAAATGTCTGTGGTATGGAAATGTCAGTGTTTTGTTTTATTGTCCTTTACTTCCTTTGCTGTCCTGAACAAGGTACGAGGAGGAAGCAATAGGTCGGAGGGGTGCAGGACTCCTGGAAGCAAGCAGGTGAGGTGTGACGTCCAAGCCAGGGAAAGCAGTGGGCGATGCTCATCACACCTCCTCACAGCAGGTCCCCACAGATCTCCTCTGCTCTGAAGAGAGGAAGGCATGCAGACATTTCACTGCTTTCCTTGAACTTCACTCTGCGACTTTTCTAAAACAGCCGTGGCGAAAGCTCAGCCCGTGGAGCTCTGTGGTCCAGGCCTCTGCAAGGAGGTCTTGCTTGTGGACTTTGCCGTATGGCACAAGCCCCTCTTTAAAACCCCCAGTGTGCGAAGACCCCCCCAGTCTTGAGCAAGACCATAAGGCTTTGATCAATACGGTGCTCCCTGAAGAGCAGAGGCACCGTGAGGTAAAAATACCTGTACCTGCCCTGTGTGTGAGCTGAGCTGAGATGGTGGGAGCTCAGCAGGGCAAGCAGTAAGGCAAGCAGGACTGCTACCACATCCGCATTCCTCAGCGCCACAACCCTAATGGTGAAGAAGACAAGAAAGCTTGGATTTTTTTTATTACTTTCCCATTTTGCAGATTAATATTACAATTCATGTTCTTTTTTTGGTTTTAAACACGTTTTCTCAGTGTAGCCAAAACCATTTAGAGGAGTTTCCTGAGGCATCTGTATAGCAGGGAGCCCTTGGGGGTTTGGCTCTCCCGTAACACCGGCTCTGCAGGAGGGGGACAGGAGCTGAGCACCGGCACCGATGTAATGGCAAGTGCCTGCAGTGGGACAGTACATCTCCTTCAAGTCTCCATCTTCTGTGGGGCCAAAACAGACCGAAGTGGCACCAGTCCATCTGCTCCCAGGAACACTACCCTCAACGGCTGGTTTTTTAGCCTCCTTTCTGGGGTTGTCAACTGGAAGAGTCTCCTTAAAGCACTTGGATGCATCTCAATGTGGCAAAGTCCATACCAGCAGTCTGAGATCCTACTAGCACCAGCAATGGATACCAGAATCAGGCAAATTTCAGATCCATAACTCCATGCCTGTAGAGTTCAGGCCAGCTGAGAAGTGGAGACTTTCTCAGCAGAGGGAGGAAAAAGACCCCTAGATGCCGTTGTGACATTAATCACCCTGCTTATGCCACTGTCTGGCAGCTGAAACCCTGGCAATGTGAGAGCTGGTGGCGGTTTCCAGCCTGGTCCTGCATGCAACATGGTGCCTTAGGGATCTATAATCAAAGTTTTGATTATTAGGGTAAAATTGGTCATAAAGAGGAAATAGAATGAAATAAAATGAAAGTACAGCTATCAGCTTCCCTTGAGTTTAACTTGATCTATTTTAATTTAAATGGAAAATGTCACATAACTTATCTATAACACTTTAAAGCACTAGTCAGGAAGATACTGCCAATGCTAGATAGTGGCACGTTTTAGCAGTAGTATAAGGGACATAAAGCTGTTTAATACGCATAGAAAACCAAACCTCAAATGCTCTGCTAAGAAAAACATTTGGGCCTCATCAAGAAAGTACGGAGCTAGGGGCAGGAAGAAATGCACACTGCCTAACAGAGTGTCTCGTTGTGTACCTTGGCGTCTTTTTATCTGCTGCTGAAAGTTTCGAATGGCAAGAATAGAAAACATCCATCGCAAAGGTGCTGTGAGGCAAGTTTGTGCACGTGAAGCATTTCGAAACCTCCAGGAGCCTTGCTCAGCCGTCATACAGTGACCTCGGGCAGGGGGTGAATGAGACCAGCTCCTGATGTCCCTTCATCAAAATGACCGGAGGAGCTTCACTCGAGTGCAACTTGCGCTGTGGTCCCCGAGAGTAAAAGCTCTTGAGCCGATGGGCTTCTCCAAGATTCTTTTTATGTTCGTGACAGATTGCAAGTGGAATAAAATTCCGCCCTCCGGGCGAAGGCTTTGGAGAGGTGTGCGGGGTTCATGCCTCGGGAAATGCCCCCTCACGCAGAGCTGGTGCCCAGCTGACGCAGAGGGTCCCCGCATCCTTGTGCCGCAGCCCTGGGAAGGCAAACCTCTTCCAGCTCCCAACGGCGCGCTTGAGTTCCCACTCGACGTGGAGAGCGCCGAGGACAGTGCGGAGAGAGCTGCTTCGATGGCAGCTGGCATCGATATCAAAGCCAGGTACGCGGCCTTATTTCCCACTCAAGGCAGCTGCAGGACGGTGCCTCTTTCCTCTGGAGGGGGAAGCTCGCACACGGGGCAGGAAGCCATCATGGAACAGCCAGCTCAGGAAGGGGCCGGGGCCAAGATTTTGTTTTTAACCTGTTTCTTGTTTATTTAAGCCTTTGAGGAAGATGAATAAAAGCAGCCACTGACAGAGGCCGGCTGTGTCGCAACCATTGGAGCTGCGTGCGCTGGCTGGGTCGCGGCGGCAAAGGCAGCCTGTGTGATGGCAGAAACCGCCTCTCTGGTCGTTCGTCAGCCTCACAGACCCACCAGCATCTTGCGCAGGAGCCAGGGCGCTGAAAGCAGGTATCCTGAGCACATCCGCATCAAGCCAGCAGCGGCTATTCGGCGCTGCTGCTTTAGCTGGCCGCAGGAGAGTTGTGCTGCCTGCCAGGCAGTGGTTCGAGATCAGGGCTTTGAAGCTGCCCAGTTCTCCGCTGAAGGAGGAATTAGAGGCACGGATATTTTTGCCCTGGTTATTTTGTGCGGAACAGGTAAAAGTAACTTGTTCCCCATTGCAGAGAAGCATCAGTCCCAGACGGGTTTGCCCCTGGGGATGATCGAGCCCTCGCCTCTGCTGCCTGCTAGCTGCCCGTGCCGCAGGGCTCGCTGCCTCCTGCCCTGAAAGCGGACGTCTTACAGATTTTCTAGCCCTCTGCGCAGCACCGAGGGATGTAACACTGCCATGTATTTGATGCTGAGCACGGGACGGCAACAGATTTGCCATGGTCAGCTATTTTTGTTGCTGTTAACGTTTGCCCCGCATTGTTTATGCTTCCCACTGCAGGCTCCCGGTTTTGCTAAGGGCAAATTCCCACTCCATTAAAGCAATGCTCACCAGTGAGACCAGTGGCCCAGATATGGGCTGGGGGGGGGAATGTCTGCCTCCTCTCCCCTATCTGAACTGGCTGGCACCTCCCCTGACTGCGATCCTGCAGTGCACTCATTTAGGAGTGCACTGGTTTGGTCCCACAGTCCACTGGTTTGGGAACCCCCAGCTGTTCCCAGTGGGTGCTACAGGAGGTCCCAGCTGCATGGGGCTGGCATCTGGACCCAGGACTGGGATCACTGGGCTTGAATTTGAAGCAGAATTTGGCTGTGGAGCTGGGAGATGAACACACAGTTTTCTGTTGCAGAAAATGTAAGTTAGGTAGGAGGTATCTTTTTAGGTTGTTTTTAAAGGGCAGAGGATGAATGTTTGAAGAGAGTTTGAAGTCATCCCAATTTTTAAAAAGGTAGATAAGGTGTAAAAATTGGATTAAGTGAGAGCGTGGCCATGGGGAGGGTCTGACTGGGGGCTGGGGTCAGAGTATGATACATGGAATGAAGTGAGAGCATCATGGGTTTGGATCCTCTAACTTTCATCAGTAGGAGCTACCTTCTGTTAATCTTATTTTAAAAAAACCTGTAAGGGACCTTTGGTTTAACCCATGTGGGCCTGTGCATTTCAAAGAACTCTAAGCCAATGTTAGGATGAATTTCTGGAATGCCCTGTCCCCTTAAGAGAATAGATGGATGTGCCCTAATCTATTTGTAATTCTCCTTCCAAGTTTGCTTAAAAAGTAAATGAAGACATTACAAAAATCCAGCTGACCAAAAAAACCAGCTCTGGCCAGTCATTTCAGGCTAAGCTAATGCAATTATCATTCTTATCCATATTGTCATGCAGTTAGTCCCGCTGAGCCTAGCGCTCAACTGTCCTGATTTTTCATCATAAATTCTCTTTGTTCCTCTTCAAGTATTATTCCTGATTAAGGGCTGCGATTTGAGAAACTTAATGTCAGATTTTAAAGTGACAGTTGATTTTTCTTTCAGCAAGTTTGTTGTGTATGGATAAGCTTTTACATTGCATTGACATATTTTTGACTCCCGTTTACTTTTTAGTTTCCTTTGTAGATACTCTTCTTAATTTCTGTGAAAGGATTGTAGAGCTTGTGCTCTCAGAGAGGGTAATAAACCCTCTTGCAGGTGTTACTGTGCGTGGGGGGAAGATGTGAAATGGAAGCAGGCACCAGGAATGCAAATTCCCACTGCAATTTGGGTCACATGTCCAAAGGGAATTATAATTCCTCACATGCTTTCTCACACAGCAGGACGCGGGAGCAGAGGGATTGCTGCCTTGGACTGGGCTCCCAGCTCATCTACTCCCCTGTCTTGTCTCTGAAGGTACCCAATTGCCAAGTGCTGTAAAGCCAGAATGGCCAATCATAACTTGCCTATAGGAAAATATTTTCCTAACCCCAGGCATTTATCACTTGGCATGTCCCCTGAAGAGCTCTGGTTTATATCCTGTCTGCATGATTATCTCAAATGAGGTAACCCTGGAGATATCCACAACCTTTATAAATGCCCATGCATTTTTTTCAGACCTCCTGAACTCTTCGTCTTGGCAATCTCCCGTGGCAGCGAATCCCAATCTTGCAATGCACTGCTGAACACATCCCCATTCCTCTGGCCATTCACTGCTCATTTTTTAAATAAAATCAAACATTCCCATTCCCTTCTACTGAACAATAACCTGGACTTTCTTACACCAGCCTCCCTTGGGCTTTGCTCTCTGCTCTCTGTATCAGTCAGTCAGTACCACCTTTATTAATATTCCCTTCCACCCCCTGGTCCACCTTTGCACAAGAGCTTTCTCATCATCTGGAGCAGGAGCCTCTTTGGCCCTTGATGCCCAAAACCGCCTGCCCTCCTGGGCATCCCTCTCCCAGCTTTACTGGTGGCTCACCAGGACTGCAGATGTGGTATGAATTATTTTGAGGTCCGGGCACAGGGAGTTGCACTATAGATACAACCGTGCTGAAATCAGGAGCTGTCTAAGCCGAGTTACTAATAAGATTTGCTCTTGTTACCCTGATCTGGGCCAAGACCTACAGCAGGGACCTCAGCCAGGGTCTGGCAGCTCCTTCCTGCAACTTCTATTTCACCCCAGTAAGGCCAGACCTCCCCCCTCACCTTCCCCGTGCCACTGAGGCCATTGACCTGGCCACGCCAGGACTGCTAACACAGCTGCACGGGGCCCCGCTTGCACCAGAGACCTCATTTTGCAGTAGAAAAACGTAGCCCGAGACTCCCTGGTTGTGAACCACAGTGTGGGCAGTGGGCAGTCTGCTCTCGCCCGTGCTGGCTGATAGAACAGGTGTAAAAAGAGGAGCCAGAGTAGGAGAGGGATTTTAAGAGCAATTACAGCTATCAGAGAGACAAAAAAAAAATCTAGCACAGACATGGCATGTCAAGAGCAATGGGAGTGAGGGTTCGGTTGGCAGCATCCCTTTGAAGGTGCCTGTCAGGGCGAAAGCAGATCATTCACGTGTCCCCAGTTCAGCTTTGGGCTGTGGCTGCCCAGAGATCTCCTGGGCCCTAGACACCATGCAAAGCTAGCAGGGAGCTGCCAGAAAACACCACTGTCACTGCGGAGGAGGCCCTCTTGTTACCCATTTAGGCTGCTTATGGATGCGTGAGACAAAAGGTTGTTTTTCCTTTTGCCTTGTAGTTTAAGCTCAAGGTTTGATACTCCCAGAGCAGTGGATGTTCAAGGGCATGACTCCCTTTGACTGTGCCCATGTAAAGCGGCCTGAGCTGGCAGGAGGCGGATGACAGTCAGAGATACCACTGACATCATTTTAAGGCTGGGTGAGCACACCGCAGCTGGAAAACCACTAAAAAATGGCATTTATACACCTTGTACAGTCAACTGCACTATAGGCAGTGCTGGTAGGGATGCTTGCTTTTTGAGTTATTCAAGACATCCCATTATCCAACCCCATTTTCAGTCAACTAAAGCTTTGCCAAACATTCTGAGGTGATTTTTTTCCATGCTGTATGGCTGCCTCTGACTTCTTTGAGGGAAAGATCCAGCCAAATGGGCTTGGCCAACGCCTGGCACCAAATGCAAGAGGCAGGGGCAGAAGAAGCTGTTTCGCACCACGCGAAGCACTTCTGGTGACCTTTTTGCTGAACGGCTCGAGCGTGCCCCTGCTTTGGGGCAGGGATTTGAAATTTGGCAAGAGGGCCAGATGTTGTGTCAGGGATTTGCCATGGGTCTTTCCATCGCCTCCCATCTGGGAGAGCCTCCGTGTCCCCATCACCTCCCGCTTGGCTGCGGCACCTCCCTGCTGCTGCCAGTCCCCGTGTTGTCTGAGGTGTCTGACCTCTGCCTGGTGCCTCTCAGTTTTACAGCCCCGCTAATGAGCCATGGGGCTGTCAGTATGGTGTGAGACCATGGGATTTCTGTCTTTTTGTGACTTGGAAAACTACATCCAGCAAGTTGTGTTAAAAATGATTACAGCCGCACAGTGAAATATTGAGAGGTTTAGAAGTGCCGGGATTGAACTGACCTGTGCAAATTCAATTCACTTTCCAAAGCTGGTTTAAAAGAGATATCTATGCTACTTTCTTCATCCTACACAGCTGGCCTTCCCATCTGAAGTTTCATGTAGTTTTAGTTACGGTGTATTGATAGCCCCCAACCTTTTGTTGCTTTTTTCAATATAGCTTGAACTGGCAGTGTTTGAAATCAGTTGATATTTCACAAATGTTACTGTTGCTGTGTATCCTAAAAGCAATACTCTTCCTTGCATCTTGTGCAGCAATGACATGAAAGAGATGTTTAGGACAGAGACCCAACTTTTGCCATTAGCCCACCGACTTTTATCTGGATGCCTGTGAACCCATGGGCTGACGCAGATGGGCCTCAGCTCCGTGATGCCCTGAATGACAGGATGGCACAGGATAGTCAGTGTGTTTTCAGCCACATGGACTGACCCCATCATAATCATTTCTCTCTGTTGTCTGATTGTTGCCTGTACCAGCACCCTTGTCAACTGCTATTTATAAAAGAAATACATCCAAGGATTTTCATAGTAACAGTGCTAAATGAGCAGGCAAGTGAAGTTTAAATTTCCTTTGGCATATATTTCTAATATATGCTATTAATTCCTCTACAAGCAGAGGACATATGCATAAGGGGATGAATGATCTTATTGTAAAGGCACTTGCCTGGACTCAGATGGCAGGAGTACAGCTCCTAGCTCTGCCGCGGACTGCCCATATGACCTTGAACAGGCCTCGACTCAGCTCGCCGGACATATTTAGGGATGCACGTCCTGTTGGCATTACCTGGAGGTAAGCATCTGAGTGCCCTGGTAGATCTGCTACACTGAGGGTCCTCAAGAGAACCTAAGCTTACAGAAGTCAATTGCTCTGTGCCTCAGTTCCTCATTTTAAAATGGGAATACAAGCAGCTCTTGGTCTTTCTAGGGGCAACTTATCAGGCTGTTGAACAACCTTGCCTTGACGTCCTGCATCGCAACGTCACAGAGTCAGAGGGAAGGTGCTCCCATGCCCCACTCTGCCCCAGCTCCTCTTCCTGCAGGTCCCCGTCTGCAGGTTTTCCAAACGTGAGTGCACCCAGCCTATTCCTTCAGCCACGCCACGGATCCCGTGTTGCCCATGGCTTTGCTTTGCCGTATCTTAGTCCTCCATTACTCTGTGTGGCAGAGACCGCGCTGTCCTAGCATGAGCTTTCTCTCATTTTCTTTCTCTCATCACCTGGGCGGGCTCTGCCTCTTCCTACGTAGCTGGTGCCCTGCATACCCCGTCAGGCTGGGGACTGAGGTCTGTTGCTTTGCTTCTCTCACACCATGGGTCTTCCTACAGAAAGAGAAAGGGCCTGGAGAGAAGGTGGAGCCTTCCCGAGGGACGAGTCCACAACTGCAGAACGAGATCTTCTGGAATTAAGGACCATTACCAGTTGGGAAACCTCATGGATGCAGTGAGCTGGGATAAGCTAGAATGGGATAGAAGAGGGCCCTGTTTGAACACAGGTCCTAAGGAATGGATAATAAGAAATTAATACTAAGAAACACAGAGGAACTCAGGCAGGGGGGAGTGACACAACAGGACAGTTGCAACAACTGCATCTTTGACTCTACCATGCTTGTTAGAACATTATGCTTTCAGTCTTCTTCCGTTAATACAGTTTTCCTTTTATTTAGTGTACAGCCTCATGGGTCTCACAGTTACTACCCACGGATGCCCAAGGGATTTGTGCAGGTGAGGTGCTTAACTCTCTTAGGTGTAGTCAATTTTGTGGGCAATACTGATGTGAAGTGAGCAGCGTTTGCAGCTAATTAAAATGCTACACTTTAAAATATTTTTTGCTAATTACTAATATTTAACAGCACTATTTTAACTGCATTTTCCATGTTCCATGGGGATTTGAACTCTGTTAATTTCCCACTGACTCTCTTGGCACCATTTAGCATATCAAAATGACCATGAAATTAAAAAACCTTAGTCATTTTACTTCTCTAGGAACTAATGCTAGCAGTAACAGGAAAAGATTTTGCTGCAGGAAAAATATGACCAAATTCAGGCCCTTTCCCCTTTTTGTCTCCCCAAAAGGCAATTACGCTCTAGCACTGACTGACCCAGAGGAGCACAGAAGCTGCTCTGCGCGCGAGCTGCGTTTGCTCTGCCAGGAGGAGGATGCACAGAGCCGTGTTTCCCTTACAAACAACACTGTTGTCCCGTAAAGCTGGGCAGTGAGCTAGTGCTAAATAGCATTCTCTTGGCCTCAAAATGAGTCAGTATCTGTCAAAAACGGTAGCCTGATCTTTTAACTCCCACTCTGGGCATTGGCTGCTGAAATGAAGCTACTACCCCTGTGCAACATCAGACACCAAACCACCGGCAGAATGAGTGCTAGACCCCAAGTGTGTTGTTTCCCAGGCTCTGCTTAACAGACTGCACTGCTTGCCTCTGTAAGACAGAAATGTCTTTTTAAAAGTATGAAAAAGAGAGGGGGGGAATGTGAGACTTCTGTTTGGAATAAGGCAGAGTGCATTTGCAGCAGCCTCACAGCAATCCAAACACACAAATAACATCACTATGTGAATTTGCAAGAAAAATTGCTCAGTTATTTAGCAATAAAATCTCCAAACCAGCCTCCGACAGTCACTCTGAAAAATGACGTAAACATACAACACAAGAACAATCAAAACTACATCAGTTATTTTTTTTTTAACTGAAAGGGAAGACTCGCATCCTTTCACTGAACGCATGTCTACACAGATCAATGTCAGCTCGTATTCATTTGCTACTTTTAACTATTTGCATTTATTCCTGCTACTTGGGTCTTAGTCACCTAGCCATTGTGATAGCTTTGTTCTACATGCTTTGGTGAAACTAAATTCTAGGTCTTTCTCGGAAGCGCAGGACACATCATTTTCTGGTCCTCTATTGTATATCCAGCATCCTATACCTGGCTCTGCACACAGCCCTCCCTGGCAGCCCCCCTCTCTCTCCCTCTTCACAACAAGAGGGCAGCCAGAAGACTTACCACCCTGCCTCCACCACTGGATTGCCTGTCGACCCCGTGCGCATCGTGTAACCTTACCTTGCCTTTTAGAGCCACGAAGCCACATCAGTCCTGGTGGGATGAGCCTAGCAGCAAGGATTTGTTCTTCTGCATTTGCTTTCCCCACTTGTAAACTGAGCATCATAATACTTGCTTAGATCAAAGGGGGTACGGGGAGATTAAATAATTAATGTATGTAAAGCACTTTGAAAGATGAAAGATGCTATATAAGTACAAAGTATTAACTACCAAAAAAACCCAACAAACCTGGTTACTGATGTAAGTCTCCAGTTTATTCTGTAAGAAATGCAGGAAATAAAAATAATTGCCACTAACAAATTAAGAGTTAGATTATGCCAAGCCCTAAAACAGCTAGGCAGGGGACCGAGAGCCTTGCCTCCTCCTGTGGCTGAGGTAGGGTGCCTGTATGAGCAAGAAGGAGCAGAAAGCATGCCCACAACAGGGATTTGGAAGGGAAGGCACTTCGTGCATCGCCGAATTGTCTCAAGCAACCATGTCAAATGGTGCAATTCAAAAATTGATAGTGCAGTGTCTTACAGCAAGCTATGTTTCTTGCTGTTCCCCAGCCTCACTGCTCCAATGGTTAGAAACCTTCCTCTGGTTTCCCGGCTAAATGTACTCATGACCATTTGTATCCATTTGTCCTTGTGCCAACATTGTTTTAAGTTTAACACAAGATATTTATAGACCAATCGTGTCCTCTCTAACCTTTAATGTTGTTAGGCTGAACAAGGCAATCCCTTTCAGTTTCCTGTTGTTAAGCAGGGTCTCCAGCCCCCCACCAAGCACCCTACCAACACTTAGTTACGCTTGCTCCAGTCGCAATTCATCTTTCTCGAATAGAGGTGAATAAAGCTGCATGCAGCCTCCTCACATGGTCCACCAGTACTTGTTCTCCATCATTAATACTTTTCAGGCCCATGTTGGAAATACTGCATACAGCCTTGATCACATTTACCTTTCTCCATAGCCGTGCTATGCTGCCATTTCATAGTAATCCTGTGACCAGCCAAGGCGCTTGAGGCTTTTTATTTTCCCAGAGGAACTCTGACACTTCGGCCTTACGTGCCAAACCTTACATTTGGCACAATTGAATTTCATCCTATTCCCATTGTTCCCATCCTCAAGGTCACCCAGTTCTTCCTGTTTGATAGGCTGGGGCCTCTTGTGTATTGACAAGCACTTGCATGTCTGTGTCATCAGGAAATTTCACGATGCACTCCTCCCTCTTTTGTGTGACAGGCAAATATTAAGTAAAAGCAGTCCCCAAGCAGCCCTCAGACAATTCCACTAGCAACTGCCTTCCAGATCCACTTTCAGCACATCTTGCTTTCATCTCCCATCCTGCTATGTCTCACCTATCTTGCAGGGATGCTTGAGGTTCTTCCAGAAGGAAAGATGATGCAAGACCATAGGGCTTGCCGGACCCATCCAGTGCTTTAAAAGTGGTTGCGTTCCCTTGGGGACATTGCAAAAGAGTCAGAGAAGTTGCGAAGCACTGACATTTCATAACAATGCTAAGCCAAAAAAATATAATACTCAGGGTAACTTTGGATTGGAGGGAATATTCTTCAACATCTGGTGGAGCACATGCAGTAATTCTGGCAGCACACAAAGCCCCGTGTCCTCAAGAACCCTTTCACATAAAAGGTCATGGGTCTGAGAAAATGGAGGACACGAAGCCAAGGAGAGGTGGAGTGCAGAGACAAAAGCCAGGTGGCTGTTTCAGGGGAGAGGTGGGCAGACGTCGAGAGTCCAAATGTGCTGTCACGCAGCTTTGGCCTGAGCCTCAGGCCTGTGTTTTGCCTCAGATAAAGAGCAGACAGCTTTGGTCTTTTACGGAGATGATTTATAGATGGTTTACATCAGTGCAGCAATGCAGGAAGAAAAGGGATACCAATTTCTGGGAGTAACCAGCTCTTTGTGAGGCAGAAGATTATGGCCCGCCATCTAGTCAACCCTATAGTTGCTAAGACAAACTCAGGAGGAGACTGGAAGAAATGAACCCCAATATACTCAGGTCTCATGTCTCTAGGGAAGAGCATGGGCTCCATTTTAGAACCAGCCAAGAGGTCGAGACTAATCTTGGCCACACCGAGGTCAACAACAAACTTCGAGTGGGCTGAAGATGTCAGCTCCAGCGCTCAGGTGCTGCAGGGCTCCAAAGGCGACTCTGAGAAAAGCCATCACTTACGGTGGGGCCTGCTCAGAGGAAAGTCACAACCGCTTGCTTTTGAAAGACTGAGAGCTCTTCAGCAGATTCCAGCTGGTGCCTTCCAGAGGACCCAAATGTGTATTTTCAGGCAACTGCAGTGCCTGTGAGTACATCAGACCTTGAAGTACGGCTGGAGCGGTGAATAACGCAGTGAGACTACCCAAGTGCCAGCATGAGACCTTGAGCCAGCTGCAGAAACAAAGCCCCGAGTGTCTGTAAATGCCAGAAAGTCTGAAAAATGAGATACATATGCATATGCACCTCAAAGTTTGTCCTGGATCTTTGGAGAGAGCACCTTATTAGAGTTGCTGGTAGTGTTACACCAACTTAGAAGACTTTTTTTCATGTGCCTCTTTAAAAAAAGGCCTTTCTAGTTTCATTACAAAGCATTGACTGCACGGGACAAGCTGAGCACGTTCAGCACCTGCTGCTATGAAGGAGAGCTCCTCAGCTCCTGCACCGACTGATCCCTCCATCCTGGCTGTGAGTCCCACCTGTGCAGTCAGAACTTGGGAGTCAGAGCTGAGCGAAGCCAGAGCTTAGATGGATTTGAAATATCATCTCTCCACCTGGCAGGATTTCTTGCAGTCCATCCTGCCACCTTCTGTGGGCTCCTAGCTCTGTGTTTGGGGGTGTGTGAAAGAAATGGAGAGCTCAACAGTGGGAGCCATGCCTTGCTTTTCTTTTTCAAACCGTCCTCACCCTGTACAGAGACAGTCAGAGTCCTACACCCAAAGCCCTTAGCTGGGCTTCCCCTCTGCTTGCTTACCCTCTATGGGTTGCAAGTACCAGTGAGGGTACTAGAGGAGGCAACTAGAGTTTCTCCAAGCTAAAATGGAGATGGGCAGCCCATGAGGGCAATGATGCCACCAGCTGTGTTGGCTGTGCCCCCAGCGGGGCTGCCACCGTACTGCCACGGCATGGGTCCCCGCTCCAGGAGAAAAACCCCAGATGGGCTGGTGGGTTTTTTTCTAGAGGGAGAGTTTGGGGCTAATTCAGCCTCATTGCCTGCTGAGCCAGGGACACGGGCACGTGCCGTTGGGACTCCCAAGCATTGCCTTCACTTGGAAATGGTGAGACCTGTGCCTTTAAATGAAAACAATTTGTGTTATGGGACCAGTAAAATAATTATTAATGAGATTGATTCATATCGGGGGATGAGTGATGGACGTGGCTGCAGCAGTGCTGCTGCAGAAGCTTCTTTCTTCCCCTTGTGGGGTCAAGCTCCTTCATTTTATCATTCTCATTAATGAAAAGCGAGAGCAGGACGCCTTGCCCTTCCTTCTGCTGCCCACGGTGCCCGTGTCCTGGCATAAAGCCACGGGCAGGTTTCCTGGCACTTCTGTGTATTGTCTAAGGTGGCAGCTTGAGCCCTGCATGTGCGTGTGCATTTGTGTGTACGTATGCATGCCCGTGAGCTCACACACGGAACAGACCTAATCATTATCCTCGGCAAGAACATGAGTAAGAGGATTTGCCTCTGTTTAACCAAGTAATAATTAACACCTGGTGAGAAGGTCTAACGGCCATAGCATCTCATCATTAACGTATTTTGACGGACAATATCCTCTTCAAATATACTTTGAAGAAAGAGGACCAGCTTGGAATGGACACAGAGTGTTTGTAAACTAGTCAACCCTCATTTTCAAACTCCTTAATGCTGCTCAGTGAGATGCAAAGGACTCCAGGCTGGTATAAAATACTTGCCAGAGCATGGTAATGTATACACCAAGCTGCAGCAGTTAGCTTTACTTTCTTGTAGTATCGCAGCTTCTTGCCTCTTACTGCTCCACCCCAATTTTGAGGGACTGTCAGTAGTAGCACCTAAGGACCCTCTCCAGGCCTCATACAGAAACGTAATAAAATATGACTTCTACCCCAAAGAACCTGCCGTAAGAGTAGAAGGCAAGACAGAAACAGTCAGATCATTATGGACAGCTTAACTACTGGTAAGTTTTCTACGGAGGACCCCCATAAATGCCTGGGCCACCATGTGGATTCAGGGAACCACAGCTGGAGGTGAGGAGCTCCAGGCACAGGGCACCTAAGGGAGCTTTAGCAAAAGCAAAGATTTAGGAATTTAAGTTGGTGTAGCACACTCATTGTGGAGGCTGCGAGACACAATTTTTTTCTAATCTGAAAGATGACCTGATTTCTTTTGTATGCACAGATTTACCTCATGGTCAAATGCGATGGCTGGAGGGAGTAAGGTGTGTTGTTAAATGCACAGCCTCCGAGTGTGGAGTAACCTAACATAAAACAACTCCTGTTCTACTGCTTTCCACATCTGTCACCCCATCCAGCTAAACTGAAGTGCTTCACACCTTGGTCTTATCCCTAGTAATGCCAAAAGGGCACATGGAGCACACACAAAGAATAATGTGGGTTGGACGGTTCCTCTGGAGGTCATCTGGCCCAACCCAGCACTCACAGCAGAGCCTACAGACACACAAAACAATATGAACTGGCCTCAAAAGAGTGTGTCGAAAACAAGCCTCACCTCCAGATGACCTGAACTTTAAAAATGGCCCTGTCAGAAGCCAGCCTGAATTGCGTGTGTCAGACCCATTTCTAATTGGCCTTGTCTTTTCTGTAATTGCACTTTCAAGAGCTAGATATTATTATTATCTGCTGTCAATGGGCATCAGTCTTCAGAAATCACAGTGGCTGACTTCAAACCTCTGCTTTCAGGGAGATTCTTTCATCATTTATTTTAATGGGGAACCCTCTGTTATTTAGCAGATTGCCAGCATGCTGAACTTTGGCTACTCGATGGTGCGTCGGCGCTGCTCGGTCCAGCTCTGCAGCCTGTGGCTTGCTACGGGGTGAGGGGAGCAGGGGAAAAAGGAGCGAGGATGAGGCAAGGGTCTGAGCTTCTCCATAGCCCAGACTGACTTGGCGGGTGGCTGAGCCTCTGGCCGGCTGCGGCACATTCGCCTCCCTCCTGGTCCCAGCCGTCGCACTGGGGATGGCATCTCCGAGGGGGTCCCTGGGTCAGCAGCCTTTTGTGGAGCTGCTCTTGGGAGAAAGGGAGCCAAATGCCCCACAGTCCTTGGGGTGACACGGCGAGCCCTGTCCAAGCCTTTGTTCCTTGCTAATTCTGCTGCTCCGGATTTGTGTGCTGTAACCCTGCGATTGGCACATGGCCGGACTGCTGATGCCTTGAAGAAATATCTGTATAAATGCAATTATGTGGGAGTGTGTGTCTGTGTGGATTCAACCACGCCAAACCCACTTATTTCCAGTGTAAAAATCACAGCAGAGAAAAATCCAAGGTTTCTGGAGTCCCATGCAACACTGTGTGTCCTTGCGGGTAGCAGAAGAAATAGGAAAGACTGTGTCATCGCAAAGCTGCAGCCCAGATCTTGCCATTTCTATGTCTGACGTTGTGTGTGCTGTTTGACTTGTTGTCATCGTCACCCGGTTTGTGCTGCCTTTTGGCAAAAGGAGGAACAAGAGCAGGCAATGTTTTACAGAGGACAGTATCTGGCTATGGAAAAGCTGTGCAACGTGACTCATTTTGTGTAAAGAACACAAAATTACAACTGCATGCCACATGAGAAATGGTAGCTGGGCTCGAATCAAAAAACATCCTCATCCAGGAAGGGTATTCAAGCATGTGCTTAATTTAAGAACATACTTAATCAGGGCCTTTGGGCGTAAAAGGGTAATGATTATTCTTGTGTTGCCGAGAAAATCCAACTGACATCCGGAAGATGTATTACTCGAGAAAATTTAGTGTTATTTCAGTGTCATCGTTTAATCTTTCAATTTCTAAAAAAGTAATTCTTTTAATTTCTCATTGCTCGCCAGTGCTGTGAATTCTTTCACAGCTGTTTTACACTCGATTGTTAATGCCAAGTGGAATCAGCAAATACAATCTGGTTCAGATAATAATTATGGAAGATCAATCCTGCATCCGCCTCTTTTCTCCGTCCCCATTAAACTTCCCAGCATGTAAGATATGCATGTTTGACTTTGCAGGGAAAGCTAGCCACACTAAAAGAACGTTTTTCTCTCTTGTACACACTGCTTAATCATTTCAAAACAACAACATCCCCATCACCAATTTTTTCAATGTATTTGACCCCTCATTTTTTCTCTATATAACTGTGTATTTCTGCAGAGATTAGATATGGCATATATGATTTTAAGTATGCAATATGTCTTTTTTTTTAAATTACAAGTGACTGACTTTATTGGCAACTGGTTAGCATCCATTGAAATCCTGAAGTTGTCCCGGTAAAAGCAGGTGACCTGTCATCCGATCGCTATGTTACTCAAATAACCATGCCAACAGCAGGAGCAGCAAAGCAGAAGGTGGTTGAAAGCCGCTCCTGCCGGACCAGGTCCTGCTGCCCTTCACTGTGGGGATGGTGCCTCCCTGTGTAGGCACATTGTACCCAGCCTAGGAAAGGCTCCCTGTCCCACCGTGACCAGGGCAGGTGGCAACTAATGTCTTTGGTTTCCTTGGAAAAAGCAAGTGCTCTGAGTGGTGCAGCTATTTCGGACTCAACAGCTGTGAGAAGGCAAACTCTAGTCTACCTTGACCACATTTCATAATTTCATAGCCAAACCTTTCGGCCGCTGTACAGAAGACGTTCCCTGAACTGGCCTAGACTTCTCCTGCCTTAAGGACTCTGGACACCAGCCATACAACTGGGATTTTTGAAGGGGCTGCAGGAGGCTGGGACCCAAGTGAATTTCCCACCTATACCCTGTAGGAGATATTCAGCCTGCTGCCCATGGGGCATGGCCTCATTTTTGAGATACTTGCTGTGCAGAAAGATATTTAGGCACCTATTCTAAGAGAGATTCTTGGACCAGGAGATAAACAAGGGCTGTTATTGGCTGTAAAGTAAGTGCTTGTTCATTTTATTGACTTTGGGTTAAATCCTGTTCATCCTCCTCAGGCAATTACTCCCCCTGAAACCAGTATGACTGTCGGCACGAATAAAGCAGTTGGGTTTTGGCCCCTTTTAGGAGACAACAATCATAAATCTAGCTGCCAGCACAAATCCAGGTGCTAAAAACAGGGATTTTCCTGCGGGAAAAACCACAGTAAAGATCTGTGGCATAGAACTAGGGAAGTGGATGGGCAGAAAGGAAAAGAAAATTTAACTTCATTTAACTCTAATACTTATTATTAAGGTAGATGTTTAACTGGGCACCAGTAAAACATGTGTGCTCAGCTTTGCCACTGTTTCCCTATCTAACCTTGGTGATGATCCTTGAACACCCCATCACTCTCAAAGCTGTGGTTAAATATAATTGTATGTGGCTTTGAGATCGAGAGACAAGGTACACCAGTGACTGCAAGCTATCATAAGGATATCTAAAAAAATTGGTGATGGTGACAAAATGTTTTGGTGAGAAGCTATGAAAACACGGTAGACTAAGCAACATGACTAGGGAAGAGGTTTTTTTTCACCTCTAGTTTCTTTTCCTTTTTCTTTTTTGAACAATATATCTTAATCTTGCTCTATGGATGTAGCACAAGAGTTATGTGTGCAGAAAGTGTCTGAAATCACTTTGTTTCTAGTTTTCTTTCATACGGTTGGTAATATAAATAACCAAAGAGGATATTGCTTAACGCATAAAACAAAGTGACATCATAATTTATTAAAACAGAAGACACAGTTCATTGCTGTTAAATGCCTAAAGAGCTGGAAATAGAGTAGTTTCTCAGAAGGCATTGCCAATATGTCAAAGGAAAGATTTCCTTGATGCTATCTCAGCATGCGTAAGACCCTCTCAGAGTACTTCAACATTTTGGTTATTCCGCCCTGAACCGCTCTGCAGCATTCAAAGGCAGCTTTGCCGGTGATTTCCCCAACATCTGACATCTTCTTCCCGCTTGCCCCGCTCCTCCCAACGCTTTGCCTCTGTCATTTGCTTGAATTGACTCCTCTATGGGAAGGAAAATTAAAAAATACATAGCCAAATGGTGGGGACGGAGCTGGCTGGCCCATTTATGCTGCTCCTGTTGATGTTGGTGGGGCAGCAGCACAAGCCCACGTGTCCGTATGGCTTCCCCGTGACAGTGCGACCGCGGAGCTGCACACACAGAGGAGGGTTTCGGTGCTCCGCTGGTCCCGATGCAGCTCCTGGCTCGTAGGAAGGCAATGCATCAGGCTGTATGTACTCGGGCCTCAGGCCAGCAAAGCATTTAAGCACCTGCTTACCCCTAAGCTTTTGAGTAATTCCTCTGGCGTGAGCTAAGCACAGGTGTCGCAGCAGCCTCCCACTTCCCACGGTCTTCCCTTGCGAGGACGCGTGCACGGCGGCCCGGCTGAACGCACGGCTGCCGGCATCGCCTCTGGCGCGGGACTGCTCACCACCCACCTCTTCTTGCTCCCTCCTATTCACAGACCTGATATTCGCTGTCTAACTCTGCAGACCCCAGTCCTGCCGGCACCTCCGTGGGCGAGCCCCTGGGGAGCCCACCAGTGTCTGAGAGGCTCTGCCAGCGCTCCCAGTGCTGGATTCAGCTGCAGAATAACTTTAGAGTATTCTAGGAAAAAACCCCACACTTCTGTTGGTGTGCTGTCCCCAAGCAGCAGCGTGAGCCAACATACGGACAAAGTGCAGTGACCACATGTCCACAATGAGACTTCTCTCTCTCTTTTAGGTGACATAAACAATCTTCCTGGTGTGGGTAACTTGCAGCCCTGGAAACTCGCTCAGCAGATGCTCAGCTCCAAGTGCTACCAGTACCTGCCCAGAAGCACCAGTCCTCATCGCTGGTCTGTCTGCCTCCTCATAAAACATGCCTAGCTGTGCTTTTGCAACTTTTGGGAAGAGAGAGGATTCCTTTTGGCTCCCCAGGGTATTAATCTGAATTTTTATTTGTGTTAATTTCATACTTTCCATACACGTAGTCAACTCCCTCCCACTGAAATGCACCTATTTAATCTGATTCAGCCAGTGCATGAAACGTGCCCATTGTGTGCATGGTGCTGCGTGGGTTCACCGAGTTACGCTCTGCATGCCAGTAATGCCCAGGGGAGCCACGGCGTGATGAGCTCCTACCTGCCTGCTCGGTGCGCACACAGACACAGGCACTTGATCGCTCCCGGCTCCCTGGCGAGACAGATTTCCCTCCTGTTCATCAGCTGGCAATGCAGACTTTCTGCGTGCTATTTGCCTGTCCAGCTGCTCCACAAACATGCACACACGTGCATGCTCACACCTATGTAGCTGCGGTGGCACGCATGCCCAGCCGTGTGTGCACAGCCAGCCCCCGTGCAGAGCCGGCGCCTGCACGTTGGCAGTTCGCTACCCCCCTTGAATCCCCCTCTTCTCTGGGCTATATGTGGCATTTCGAAGCTCTGACAATCTGCTCCAAATGTTTTCCATATTTGTTCAGCCTCCTTGATTCAAATACCAGGAACAACTCAGCCAGCACAAAGCGAAGCTTTGGGGGGCAAAAAAACTCACACCCCCATCAGCGCGCGCACACACACACGCACGTGAGAACCTAAAGTTCATCGGCATGGGAAAGGAGGAGGAGAAGAAACCCCAGCACAGCACGTCCCTGAATAACCAGAGCCAGACAGGGAAGGCACCCGAAGGGGAGAAAAGCACCGACTCGAGCAAGACGCAGGAGTCCGCGATGAAGAAGAAGAAGAAGCAGAAGAAAACCAAGGGGGATCCCAAAACTGGCCAGGAGGAGGAATCCCACACTTGTTGTGGCTGCCGTTTCCCGCTGCTGTTTGCTTTGTTGCAGCTGGCATTAGGCATCTCTGTAACAGTGCTGGGCTTCCTTATGGCAGGCATCAGTTCTTCTCTGCTAGTCAGAGACACTCCATATTGGGCTGGGATAATTGTAAGCATAAAGTCTGTTTCTCCATAAAGTGCCTTTGCCAACATTAATGCAAGCTGCATGACGCTCCACTTTAGACTAACCAACTGCATGCACAACACCATGTGAGTTATGCTAACTATAAATATTCCTGGGATTAAATGTCTGGGTATACTTTCCCAAGGAAACTGCTCCTGCAGAATAACACAGTCTTTCGTATTCTTCCCTGAAATACCCAACAGACCTTAAATAAAATGCAGGGTTGCTGTTCACTAGATGTATGTATTAGCTTGTGCTTTGCAATGAACTCCTGCCTGGTGATGCTGAAAAAAAAGTTGATTACTTATGCTGCCTTCCCTCTTTCCCCACCAAACCATAACAATCAGGTTTTAGAAGTGACAGCATAACTCTATAACTCGCAACTTTTACCGGGGCGCGTCGGTAATAGCAAGAGGAGAGAAATGGCTGTCTTTTGAGCTTCCTCGCTGTGCTGCCTTGAAGAACCGCTGCGATTTAACCCCCTTCCTGCCCACTGCTCCCCGACTTCTCCCCCACCGGAGGGAGAGACCGCACGTGGCCGTGGGGAGGGGAATGGCACTGGTGGGTGGGTAACGTGGCAGGGAAAGGGAGCCCGTCCCAGGGCCCACCGGTGGCTCCCGCCAAGTCACGCGTGGTTTCCGAGTGACACGCCAGCCTCGCCGCACGGGCTGGCAGGGACGGGATAAAGGGCAGGGTCCTCCCAGGCATAAATAGGAGACACTGCTGGTGGGGAAGCCCGGTCTGGTCCCCAGGGCCGGCTGCCCTGCAGAGGTGGGGAGGAGGTGCGGGCTCTCGGTGCTGTGCGCGGTGTGGCCCCGCTTGGCCATGTGCTCAGGGACGCGCGGTTTGCCTGTGGAGAGACGGGGTCGGTGATTATGAGCCTGGAATGTGCCATGGATGCAATTTAGTCTACAGGGTTTTTTCCCTAGGCAGCAGGCTTCAGGAAAATATATACTGATGTGTTAGCACTGTTTTGGGTGTTGTTAGACTGTAAGAACTCCCACCAAATAAATTCGTGTTTAGGTACTTAAAGAAAAGATTTCTCGATGTGCTAAACAGCTATGGGAGCATATCCCACAAATGTAATTCCTTGCCAGTTGAAGGATTATCTGAACACCTGAACTGTTTGGGGTTTGCTGTATTAATCCTGCTGGGCGACCCTCCAAAGCATGGAAAGAACAGGACCTGAGTTCCCAAATGAAATGCTCCTCTTACTCACCTCGCCCTTCTTGTTTCTCTTCCAGCCAAAGAGGTATCTAAGAGTTGAGCAATGTTTTGCAGGGCAAGAGCCTGCCCTTGTTCAGGAGGACAACTTCCTCCTGGGGTTTTTGCTGTTACAAGCCAGGGGGGAGTGCGGATGATAAAATAACAGCATGTGACATTTTCACTACTGCTGTTTATTTGGGGATTCTGGAGGTCAGATTATTTCTTCTCCAGACAGCACTTGTAGTATCCCTGGTTTGAAATAGCTTTTTCACTAGAAAAAGTTGACTCACAAAGACTGGGGAAAGAGTGAGCTGGACTGAACTAGCATACAGCTGGGGAGGTGGGAAAAGCCATGGAAACAGCCCCCGGCCCATGTGAACGTCATCAGCATCCAACCAGCATCCGAGACATCCGCATATGCCTGATCTCCCTCAGTGAGGCCTGAAACCCCACCAAAGCCACTGCTTTCTGAAAACAGGGCTCTAACCCCTCTCGGTTTTAGCAGGAGCAGCCGGCAGTGGTGACATTCGGATGTCCGCATGAGGCAAAGCTCAGTCACTTTCAGACTTCCCCCCTGAAAAACAGGCAAAATTTGCCATTTGCATTCCTGAGCTAACCCATGACTCAAAGCAAAACTCAGCTCTCAGCCGTGGTGGTCATGTTTTGCACTCACCAGCCAGCCAGGATAACCCCTGGGGGAACACGTCTCCTGGGACTGTGCTGGCTGTGGCGGTCAGGGCTTCATTTTGCTTCATGTTACAGGGTGCCCCAGCTATCCGGAAGACCAGTGCAGCCTGTGGGCTGCGGGCAGGGACCCGTGGGGAGGGGTTACTGTACCTACGGTTTGAGTCAGACAGTGACGTTCTCCTTGGGGACTCTGGTGCGATGTTGAGCACGTTTGATTCCTCCCTGGCTCGGAATGGCTTTTGGTGCTCCCCTGCTCGCCCTCAGGGTGATGGCAGGGACCTGTGCTGGGGGAATGCGGCCAGGCAGGCTGCTGGGGAGCCACACGGCTGTCCTGCACCCTCAGCCCAAAGCAGAAGGGAAAGAGGGGTCTGACGCCAGCAGAGAGGGTGGGAAAAGGGAAACCGGTGCTAGAAAGGAGAGGTTGAAGTGCTGGTGCAGCCCCAGAGCCTCCCAGCAAGAAAGCGCATATGGAGCGCTGGCTGTGGCCAATGCACCGTGGGAATAATGCAAAGCTTGTATCTGAGGGCAAAATGCAGGACGTACGACATGGTGCTGCATTCACTTTGTTCCTGTGCTGTGATGTCTCCGTGGAGGTATTTGGTGCCCACTGGGACATCGGACAGAGATGGCCAGGAGCTGCTGAGCTGGAGTTACTGGGTGTGTGGGTCACAGGGTGCTGCTGGTGAGCTGTGGCAGTGAGTGTGCTGAGGATCGGCCTCCAGAAAGCTGGGGGAAATTGGTCTGTGAAAGAGGACCCTTGGCTGGGACGTCCTATGTGTGACTGGACGTCCTATGGGCTGGCTCTTGGGCTGCTGTGGGAAGCTGGCTGCATGGAGGGCATGTAGGTAGGGGATGGGTGACCCACATGCTGCTCAAGAGCAAACCTCATGCCAGAAAGTGACTTCCCAAAACTCATTTATTCGCACAGAAATGAGCAACAGAACAGAAAGATGTGGTGTAAAATACCAGAGCATATTTGTTTTAGTAGCATCCCACTCAAGTGCTCTTTTTAAAGGACTTGATTAGTATTCAAAATCAAGAACTTAAAAAATCTATTATCGAGACCTTTTTAGCAACATTAGAGATAATGGGCGAAGCTCATTCCTAGTGTTACTCCTTTGGAATTACACCAGGGCTGGATTTGACCCCACGGCTGTTAATGCAGGATGACAGAAAAATGAAGGAAAATTGCTAATGTGTTAAATAGACCCTGATTGATTGAAAGATTTTTTCTTTCTTCTTTATTAGTGGCAAAATGGTGACACCGTTCCTGGCTGAAAATCGAGTGCTTTAGTGCATTACCATGAATGAAAAGGAACTTATTTAGAGAAGCAGCTGGAGTAAAATGCTACCAAGGAAAACCATGCAAGGCAGTCTGAATTAAACCGGTTCAAAACCTGACCGCCTAGGCTTGTGAGGGTAGTGCAGGCCAGGGATTGGGTTCACCATCCTGTGGAATAAAGGTGGCCAGCAGTCTGCTGACGGGGAGCGGAGGAGGCCCCTGACACCGAAGGGGTCCCCCCCAAGGGGTGCCCAGCACTGGCCCTTCCCTCCTGCGGCTCCTGCAGAAAGCAACAATACAGCTTGCATTGCATCAGAAGCGTTTCACCATGAAACCTGGTTAAAACCTACTGGTTCAAAATGCATTTCTTCTGAAATCCGGGGGCGTTCGTTAGTCAGAAACCAAAGGAAAGGTTTATGGACAGAAACCATGGAGCCTACATGATTTACCACTTCTGCTTCAGCTTCAGCAACCTATTCCCTGTAAAATGCCTCTGCCACATTGCTAGGGACAGGCAATACATGCAATTAGAAAGAGCGAGGGTGGCATTTGTTTCACCTACCTGCAGCCATTTACAGCAAAGGTGTCCAGGTCTGAGGCAGTTGCGTGGCTCCTCTGTGAGACCTGTCCCGAGCACCCAAAACTGCAGGCTGGATCCCCCCGGCAGTCTCTTCCTTCCTGCTGTTTTGAAGGAGCTTGGACAAACTCTTCACAAATTCACCCAGGAGTGCAGGACTTTTTATTCTTTTTTCTGTGTCTTGCCACTGACTTGCTGTGTAGCTTTGGGCAAGTTACTTAACCTTGCCAAGACTTTGTTATTTCCCCTGTAAAGTGGGGTTAATAATGGCTATCTGTCACCCCTTGCTTTGAGATCCTTGGATGAAAAGTGTTGCAGAAGCAGTAGATATTAATGGTATCCTTTTCATTCTTTTTCATTAGCTTGTGGCCTTTTGACACCCAGAAGAAGAAACGATGTATTTCTCCTTGAAATATCTGCTCTTAGATTATTTCCACTGTGATCAAAAGTAGAGAGTATCAGAGTTTTCACAGGCGAGCTCCCTTTCAGCCTCATTTTGCAGACTCAGGCAGTTAAGAAAGTTACAGAAATGCTCATCAGAAATGATTATCCAGGCTGTTTATTATTTCTGTCAGAAAGTTATTTTAAATCCATATATATGTATGGATGTACATAAAATCGGGACTTTTAAAAACATTTTAAAAAAAACCTTTCTCAGGCAGCTCAAGGCAGCAACCGTGGCTCCAGCTGTCATTTATTTTATTGCAAAAAGTGTCTCAAAAGATCTTCCACAGGCCAAACCTCCAGCCCAGGAGCTCTGATGCTCCTCCCTGCTCAGGCCCTTCAGGGCCACATCTCCCCAGGTAAACCCCCAGGCCAGAGGGTCCCGGAGCTTTACCCAAGGGGTAACCATGGCTTGTTGCTTTTTGGCATCAGCGTTCAAGCATTGGCTTCTCTGCCCTGGTGGAGTGAGGCTTATGTGGGGCTTTGTGGTGCAAAAGGCAGCCAGACTTTCAACTGAAAAAGCAATTTAAAAATTCTTCATTTACCTGGAGTCAGTAATGTTTATGTCTCTTTGTTTATACTTTTTTTAAAGAACCTTTAAAAAATTTAAGCCAAAACCTTCACCAAAGGAAACAAATTCTTTGCTTTGCACATCTCACAGACAAGGATAGGTGAGAAAAATGAAGTTCCCACGACGGCTGGAAAACCCAGCTGTGAGGGACAGTTTGCAGATGAGGGGCGCGAGAGAGTGCATTGCGTGGCAGCATCAGAGAACGGTACAAGACAACCTGGGCTGGCAGAGGAGTTTGGCTGGCTTTCATGCTTCAAAGACCTTTCGATGCTTAGTACAACATGGGTAGCAAACAGCCAGGACTATCCGCAGACGCTGCGTATCCCTATCAGATGCTGATAATCGAGATGTTTGTTTAATTGATGTACTTCCGCGTGACAGTCTGACTCAGATGGTGGGTCCTGCCACTGACTCAGCATGTGCTTGTGGGCTGGTAAACCTCAGTGCCAAAATCAATCGTGCTGCCTGTAACAGGCAGTGCTGACCCAGCCTCCGCCTCTTTAGGTTGTCCGGGTTTGTGTCATTTTGGGGCTGGAAGGGCAGGAAGGTGGTGTGACGAGCTCCCTGCACCCAGCACCCTCTCTGGCTTGTACAGCTCTCGGCAAAGTTGCTCCAGCATCCCCAGTTCCCAAGGAAGCAGCAAGGCCCCTAAAGTTAAGCTGAACTTTTGAAATGGTAGGAGGTGGCAGCAGGGAGAGGCCAGGGGTTAGGATTTTCATCCTGAAAATGGGTACAGCGATGGTGATGTGTATAACTGTTAAGGAGAAGCTTTGAGAACGTTGTGAGATAGATGCTGAAAGGATGAAGCATTGTATATAGGCGTCTGGGGAAAAAAGGATAGTACCATGCTATAAAGTGATATAAATTAGAAATTGGGGTTAAACGTGTCCTAACGATTAGCTGGGGTTGGTTAGACGGATGCTCCTCTGGACCAGAAGGGATTTGCTGTACATGTAGCCGTTCCTATAATGTAGATAGTTTCGCTGGCTCAGTGTAACAAAGCGATTCAAGGGCCATGTTGTCTCTGACAATTTCCCCACAGATGAGGCTCTGTAGATGTTTCCACCTAAAAGCCTTTCTGCAGAGGGTGTCTCACATGATAAAGTGAGGCAAACCTGTATGGGTAAACCCCTGTCAGCCTCCTTGCCTTTCTCTTTCCAGATCCTCCCACCTGCTGCATGTAACGTTTTTCCACAAGGCCGGACGCTCTGGCTGCACGGTGGTGGCCCTGCCAAACATCAGACAACCACTTTATGCATGAGGCAACCTTTTTATCTTCCTAGAGAGGGTCAATAATTGGGAAGCATCCCCAGCTAGAGCGAGAGGCAACCGATCCCATTCCATATTGATATGGGGGATGATTGACTATTTAAAAACCCCTGAAACGTGTTCTCTTTTAAAGCCTGAAAGGAGAGAGACACTTTCTTGTTAGCCCTGGCCCCTTGCTGGGTTTTTTTGTTGTTGCTTTTGACACCTTTTCCTGCAGCAATTGTGAACGTGGCTTTCAGTCAGGCTTTACCTCCTATACAGCCTTGCTGGGTTTTTAACTTTTACTTGTTATTAGGGAAACCGATTTCAATTTTTAATAAAAGGTGACACTGAAAAACTGGTGCCATCAAAGCAGCTAATGGAAATTATAGTCATGCAGGCATCCATTTTTTATACAAGCTAGCTTCAATTAGCCATGGGCAAACATCAAAAGGTTTGAGGGAGGATTGCCTTCAAGAAGACCCTCCAAGTTTAGGTATTTAATTGAACCTTCTCCAAAGTATGTGAAAGTCTGGATGGTAGGCAATGAGGTACGCTGCATGAAATAGGCTCTGGTGAGGTTTCCCGTGCTTGTTTATAGCCATATATGTATCTAGGACCAGAACGGTTTTCCTCAGAACCCTCTGCCATTAAATCTCATCGTTTTCTAAGAGTAACTATGCATTGATGCCTGATTAACTGAAATCCATACTTTTATTTTGATCAAGTATAGAGTGGAAAATTTTGATGGGAAAAAACGTCGAAATGTCACCTTTCAGAATGGTTTGAGAAGGTAGCTGCACACCAGAGGTCTGTGTGATACCTGGTCAAGTGCTGATCTAATCCTGGACACCTCTGTGGTTTAGCCCCCTGGTCTAGCTACAGCCTCAAGGGGAAAGAGGGAGGAAATCAGAGTTTCTGGCTAGATTATGTTTGTGCAAAAAGCCTAGGTAAGATTTGTAGAGGGATATTGTTCAAACAGGTTTCCTCAGCCTAGATAACCTTTTGACTATATAGAGATGATGGCTTTCCATAGCTTCATAATCATGGACACATCTCAAACCGCAAATCATGTTCATGTAGCGCTCTTAGCCATGCTACACTTCTCACGTTGCAAATCACTGCTGGCTCTAGGAACTTTGAATTATTTTTTTTTTTGTTCCCTCAAGCGTTTGATCACCCAGCACCGTATTTCTGACTTAACAGCCATAATGGACTGCTGCTGCAGCTCCTGGCTTTGTAAGCGATGGTAGCCTTTGCAGCACTTTGCCATGGGAATTAAATCTTACCACAGCACAAGTGACCATTTTCACTGCTGAGCAACTGACCTAAACAGCAAAGATCATTACGGAAAAATATGATTTCATTTGATTATGAATGTTCTTGCAGGGTTTTGATGACTTTACAGAATTTAAAAGAAAGTTGTGCATCTGCCACAGTGTGTAATTTCATAGCTTGAAGGGACTATAGTAAAGACATCATTATTTTATTCTGTAGGTGGGGCAGGGATGGTCAGTTATTATAGGTTTTATGGCAGTTAAAAGAATGATTTCCTAGATGATGATGGCCTTTGCCTGCAACCACAATATACATGTTTATCTTTATTATTACAGCTATTATTTCTGGAAGTAATTTATATGCAACTAGACTGTCCTTAAATCTAACAAGAAATCTGTAAGGGGAAAAAACCATCAAGGTACAATACATCTGAGTGGCAGACTGGCTTCTTTTACATGTGGTAGTGAGACCCAGGCTGACCTGAGGGTGATGAAAGCTGGCAGTGAAAATTGCCTGTAGCACCCACTTTCACTGCAGTTTCCTCAAACCTCATAAAGCAAATGAACATCAGTGTTGCTGTCTGCAACAGCCTGTACAGATGTCTGGCATCAGACATGATCCTGGTTCATAACGGCAAAGCCAACAGGAACGTATTCTTTCTTGTATCAATGTTTGTGTCCAGTAAGAATGTTAAGTTTGGCTTCTCCAAAGGTGTGGACAGGAGCTAAGCCTTGCCATATCTAATAAGGCAGGTGAGCCATCAAGCCAAATATCACCTCTGAGGGTAAGCCAGAGACTTCAGAGATAGCTACAAGAGATAATTTCTTTATCCTTGTCCCTACAAACAGAAAGATCCGTAGTGTCTTGAAGTCAGCAACTATAAAATAACTTGTCCATAATGGAAATTTTTTCCTAATTCTGTTAATAGCGGTTTTCTCCCTGAAGTTCGAGAGTTTACATTCTTATTAGAAAGGGCATAGTCCACCTGTGGATCTCAGCAATGCTGTGTAGCATTACGCTGCGTATATTTGAGAGGTATTGTCCTCCAGTGTGTTTTCTTTCTGCCCGTAAAGGTTGTTGCAGGCGGTTCTTGTTAACAAGCCCCCATATAAAGAGCAGATGAGTCTTTGTGAGTGTTTGCAGCATTTGTCTTGTGATGTGGTGTAGACCCAAGATGCTCCTTTGAACCAGGTTTCTGCCTCCTTCCTTCATTTCTTGGTGGCTGTTTTCAACTATCCTGCTTTACCAGCCTCATGTGCCAGGGTTTCCAAGATGCTCTGGGTAAGAAGCACTTTGCTGGAGTTGCTTTGTTCTATAACAACACTTGAGCTAAAGTTGTAGCAGTAACAAAAGAAAAACCAGTTTCACCAATATACAAGGGAGAGATGCAGACAGATTAGAGCAATCTGTGGTTTTGAAATCTGTCAAAATAAAGCAAACCACATTAATATGTCAGTGTGCGAAGAGAATGAATGCAAACCACAGCGGAAATTTGTGCCCTACGTATTCGTATTTCTCCCGATTATGTGCATTACATAACCACCTTCATCACTACCATGTGGTGTCCTCGTGCCACTCGTACACCTCGTGCTTAGTCCTTGCAGGACCAGAAGCGAATGAGCCACAGGGAGGTGAGGACGGGGAAAGCAGCTCCTTTGCCCTGAGCCTCGTGGTCCTCACTGGGTGGCAATGTCTGTGGGCTTTGTCCAAACACCCTTCTGCATTGTCACCTGTGTTTGTTCCTGTTGGAGATGATGAGCCTGTTTTTCTCACCCGTGACACTTTTAAGAAGTGTAATAAGTTTAGTGGGAGGGACAGGGTTGGATGGTGCAGAAGGATGCTGGCACCATGGTGGGCAGGGCATCAGCCCACTGTGCTTCAGTGGCAGCTGGAGCTCTTCAGCAGGGCGAGATCGGCTAAAGTAAAGCTGATGGTGAGGGATTTGGGGTACATAAAGCTTGAGATCGATCTTCTTTACTGCTTGAGTTCTGGTTTTAAGATGATCAAGATACGTAAAGGCATGCTCCTTGCAAGTGCCGAATGTCCATTGCGGTATGGTTGCAGTCTCACTGTTGAACTATCTATTTTGCAGCAGTGTGTGAGGCTCCGGGCTGTGAGAAACACCCAGTTGTGCTAGCCAGTGTGCGCATACAGGGAGAGTCGGTTTGCCAAAGTCCTGAAGAGCCAAGGACTGCCCGCTAGATCTCCATGGGTGCAGGGGTTCTCCCAGGCAATTCAGCTGGGACCCACTCCTAAATGTGGTTGGAATCAGGTCCTGTTTCCTGCTGAAATCTATAGGATCTTAATTCAGTTCTCATGACAACAGGCTCTAGCAACTAGCAGGGGTGGGGGCAACCCGGAAAATGCCTACTCCTATTTTGATTGTGGTTTAAAAAACCCTAATTCTGAAGTCACTTTTCAGCCCTGAGATGTTCCTGCCCAATGGAAGGAACATCTACTGCTTCCCACTAAAAAGAAACAGTATTGAAACTTTTCTACAGCATACACTTTTAAGTTTTTCAGCCAGCCCTAGTAAACAGCTGTTTGCCCTGGATTGTGAACTAAGGGATTTCAAAGGGTATGCCTTAACCAAAATTAAATCTGTACCTTCCTAAATACCTCTGTATCACATTCGGATCTCTTTCTATACAGTACTTTTCTAAATTTAAATTCTTTCCTTGGATAACCTTTCATGTCACTATCTATTCAGTAAAGGGTGTGTTAGTCCGTCCGGAAAATTTTGAAATAGGATCTTGAAATAAACTTGAGTTGAAATTTACTCAGCATAGAGATGCATATTTCTAGATTTCCAGATAACAGTTACAAGACCTGATCTAATTAACTGCTATTCTGCAGCTCTTAGAGAATCTATTTTATTTGTATAACAAATGCATATTGATTGGTGGCAAGCAAGTGCTAAAGCAAGTTCAATTGCATTTTATGTTGTGTGCGTAGTCAATAAGGCATAGGAAATGTATGCTTCACACTGGGATAGTGCAGTGGCTACTGAAGCACTAGGATGCAGGATTACCTAATGCTACTTAGCAATCACCATCAACAGCATCCATAACGTGCCTGCTGTAATGCAGCTGTCTTAGTCACTTATCAGGTCCTAACAAATATTTACCAGAGGATTTTTATAGTTATTCTATTACACTTCACAGGTATAATTCAAAACTGATCTATTAATAATGTATAAAATAGAAGCATAAAGCTGTTTTCTGCATAAATGTTCCACACTTCGGTTTGTTCCAATGAGTGAATTTACCTTTAAAGAACCCAAATGTAAAACTTATATGGGTCATAATTCTCAGCAACGTTATTTTTTACCGTCACTTACAAAAATACACATCTCTGGTTAAAAAAAAAAAAGTTAGTATATTGTTATAAAAGAAATACTTAAGCCTTCTGAAATATCCTGGCCAAGACTTGCTGGAATCCTGACCCAGTGTAATCTTTTATAAATACCTCTCTACAAATGTGCCTCTTCAAGTATCCCTGAGTATATTATTTAAATCCCAGAGGAACTTTAGAAAGCGCGTGCAGGAATGGAAATCCTTTTAAACGATAGTCTTTTGTATGGGAAGCTTTCTGAAGAGGGAGGTCTGATCCTGCCGCATTGAAATCCAGCAGGGTTTTTGCAGGAGTTGCACGAGGCACTTGATGGTAAATTCCACCATTGGAATCTGACTCTGCCCTCGGAAATGAAGGCAGCTGTGTTGGCTTTCTGTGGGAAAATGAGAGCGGGAATGGGAGAGCGGGCACAGTCCCATGATGTCTCACGGGAGTAACCTGGAGGCAAAGCTGGCCCTCGGTTCATGCAAGTATAAATGCCCACTAGTGTAGCTGAAGCAAAGCAAATTTGATTTATTTCTCATAACAAGATCCTTCAGCACCAGGTCCTGAAAAAACTTAGGTCTAGCTTTGACATGGGCAGCCCCTTTGATTTCACATGAATTTGAGGATGTAATGTTAAGCGAGTGTATTTAAGCATTATTTTTTTAGCTCTCGCTGCAGGTTCTTTCCTTCAGCCACTACTGCCACTGGGGGAGTTTATCATTTGGATATTACTAGAGATATGATCTCCTTAAGATTTAAGTTTTATGGGCATGTTAATTGAATTAAAAGATTAATATACAGTGCAAGGGACCAAGGACATAGGCGATTAATCCTGAGAAATAAAACATGCTTGAGTCACATAGAAGCACTATAGGGCAAAAAAAAGCCCAGCACTGAAGGACCTTTGACAAGAAAGGTTGTTTTTTTCCCCCGACAACCCTGTCAGCTATGGCTGTCAACAATAAAAAGAAGAAAACAAATAAATTGGAAGCCATGTGTAAGTCATAGGACCAGAATATAAATACACATGACACGGAAAGGAGTAAATAATACTGAAGCTTTCTTTAGAAATGTTCTCAGGCAATACTTCCTATTCATGTCCTACTGAGATGACATGAAATAAAACTTTATGGGAAAAAGTGTTATTAATCACACAGGTTCTTGAGGGACATGACTATCTGTGTGTTGAGAGGCACTCCTCCTTTACGGGGCTGCTGTCTACTGCCTTACACCAACAATGCAGATACAAAGAAAAGTTTGGTATTTTATGCATCACGTCGTAAAAAAAAATCTGTTTAACCGTTGCTGTCTAAAAGGACAGTTATGCGTTTTTCACTGCAGGTCAAGCAGTCCCCTGTGGAACTGGAAATCTGGATGTGAACAGCACTGCCAGAGCATGCAGTGAGCGGGGGGCACAGGGCTGTGAAGGAGCCCCACGCTCCTGCAGGCAGCTCCATGGCGTCGTCCTACCCCCGAGCAAAGGCAACTGGCACCTGGGTCTGGCCCGAGAGGGCAAATCCCACTGCTCTGGGAAAGCAGAAAGCCTCAAATTAATGAGAAGTCTTCAAAAGGCCCAAAGTAAAATGAAGGGGGGAAAAATGCAGATTCTCGCTGTAGTCACTGAGAATTTAATAGCTACCATTTATAATCAAGATGCTCCTAGCAAGGAGGCCAAGGCTCACTCCCGGCCCTGTGTGAAGACAAGCCTCAGCATTTTTGAAAGCATGCTGGCTGAGCTCGGCTAAGGTCCCCACTAAGGCTCATCACACCTGGACCTTTTTTAAAGGTGTGATACGAAGTGGCATTTAAAAACGCGTGCATGCCAGTGACCCACCTATTTTTCCAAGGCAACCCAAACACACATAGATTTCTCCAAGCGTAGCTCCAGCCGCCAACAATGCCCTCTCCCTCTGCGGGCGCAGTCAGGACTCCTCTCGTTCCCTGATCCAGCCCCGGCAGCCCCGAGTGAAGGTGTCCGCTCTAGGAGAGGTTGAAAGTCTCTGCTATAAACTGTGCTGCTTCTTATCCAGTGACAGCTATGGTTACTGATTTACAACCTGCACTGGTGACATAAAAACCCTGTCAGCACCCAGTGGTACATAGGATGGTGCTCTTTGGGCGTGCAAGCCCAACTTCATAAGCCTTCTGCTCCTTTTTGATAGTTAGTTACATGGACGAAAATTCAAAACACATCCTAGAGGCTATTGCTGGGCTGTGTCTTTGTAGATCTGATTCAAAAAGTCCCTCTGAGTAAGTTTTTTGTGCCTCAGTATCTGTAAAGTGAAGGTTAAAGCTCTTTCCTCCTCACAAGTGCATCCAAACATATGAGGCTCTTACACGCATGGCTGTAGCCCCTACTCAAATGACTTCACTTACACACTGCTGCTTGAGTTATGGTCCTGCTAACAGAGAAGGTGTTTTGGCTTGAAAAAAATGTATTTTTGTGGTTCTTTTTTTAACTCTGACACATTCTACATCTCTTCCCTTGCAGGTCTGTGTGGTGTCCTTAGTGGGATTTGTTATGCTTTGTATTTTGTACCAACCTGATGAGAAGACGTGTGTGCAGTTCACAGTAAAGGTACCTTGACTTTTCTTTAATTTCTTTTTCTTCTCATGTTGTTAAATATAATCAAAAAAGTTGATACTGGGGGTATTTTTAAGACCACATGGAAAGAAGTGAAAATGTGCCTGAAATGCAAGAATGTTTTTCTGGTATCTTCCATGCAGCTAAGGAAGAAACTGTAGCCTATAAAGGGGAAACGCTAATAACAAATATTTCAAATAAGAACAAGATACTGTTTTATTTGCCATGTTTTAAGAATATCAAAGAGATTCATATCAACAAAGCTGGAATAATTTGGGAAGTGTTCAGTGAAAGATTGAGGGTTCCTGATTAAGTAGAGATATTAATAGAGAGCTGGGTAAGAAGTAGGGTGGCATAAAATGGGACCACTTAAATCAAGTTTTAATTTTTAATGCAATCTAAGAAGCATCTCGGCATCTTCCCAGCAGTTTTGCTCCTCACCATGAAATAAGAAACTGCATGGGCACAGGCAAATTAAAAAGTGTGGCTGGAAATCTCTACCTGCCCACCTCCATGGCTGGGGAGAGAGAGGCTGTACCTGAGCACTGGTAGCTGTGTCCCAGCGCACGGTGCCTTGTGTTAGGGTCAGGCATTAGTGAACATGGGAAAGCGTTAGCAAACCATAGAGGCAAGCATTCTTCCATGAAGCAAATTCCCATCGGAGCATTGCAAGAGAGGTGCAGAAACCGTGCGCCATGCCCCGCCTCGGTCCCCAAAACTGTGCTTTGTTGACACTGCTAAGCGACTAGAAAAGAGAGGCTGAGAACCCTTGTTCCAGATGGGGCATTTTTAACACCATTTTTCTGGGCTGTTTTTCCTTATTGTAATTTTCAGGGCTCTTAATATTTTGCAGACGCATAATAACCAAGAAAAATACCGACGCAAGCAACACAAAATAACAGTGATTATTAACTGAGAAAGGCAGAAGGAAATCAAATGCAAGGAGCAGCTTTCTGAAACCTGGCATTCATCCTCCCTTAGAAATTAGACCCCGGTGTGTCTTTTGTGCCTCTCTCAAGCTTCTCCCGTAGTTAGATAAAGAAAGGGAGAAGAACAATTGTTTCTGCCCTTTGACTGCCTTTACATTCTTACCCTGTCACCTTTACACCCGCGAGTAAGCGTTACAGCTGCCCAGGGAACTGCTGGGCTGGGCGGGAGCTGCCACACCAGGCTTTTTATTGCTTGCCCTGCAGCATTAAATTGAACTTGGCATGCAAGCAGGAAGGGAGTCATCCCTCGTGGTGGGAACGGCATGTGGGGCTGGGCAGCTCAGATGTCTCTGCCACCCTTAGCAACACCACCCACCCTGGCAGTGAGGAACGTGACCCATCGTTCCCGCAAGAAAATAAATGCTTTTAAAATGCTCCCCAGGAGATGTAAAATGGGTTATTCCTCATCACCTGGCAGCGTTAGGGCCAAAGTCTCCCTTGAAAGGCTTCTGGTTCAGTCAATGGCCGAGGGACTGTTGCCTACCCAAAGCACCCTCCTCCCCAGAATCCACCTTTGCGACGTTTCCTATTGCAGCATGCCACAAAACTCAATCATTCCCAGGCTGTTCACCTCTCCTGTCCTACATCCCCACCAAGAGCTGTTATCCCACAGCGCCTCCCTCCTCCCTGCCTCTCCTGGCGAACGGCTTCTGGCTGCAGGGCACGTACCTATTTTAAATAAAGTAGGAGTTAAGAGTCTCCTCCAGGCCTTTGATCACACAGGACTCATCTAAATCTCCAGTATCACTTCCCAGATCTTCAAATAACAGTTAGACTCTGTCTCTGAAGAAAAAAAAAAAGAACATTAGCTACTCGGCGACAAGGCTGAGGATGCAAAATTACAATCATGAGACAAAGCCAAGCAACTTGGGTGGTTCTCTCCTCTTTGGGGACCTGATGCTTCATCCAGCGCCATGCCTGGGTTCAGCCCTATCTGCCCCGACTGTCGTCCTGAGGACTTGCTCCCCAGCCGAGTCCCTGCCCTCACGCTGGTGGCTGGTGCCCACCAAGGCTGCACGTGGCTGCCGAGCATCATCCTACAAGAAAACCTTGGCCAGGCTTCCCTGGAGTAGAGTAAGCCCCCCAGGACCCCTTGCATAGCCCAAGGGTCCCTCTGGGAGGAGGACCACACACAGAGGCCTGGGGGATCTTAGTCATCCCCCGAGGTGACCCTATGACCACTGTGAGTGACTCCCTCAGGGTGGGAAATGGGAGGAGACCTGTGCAGTCCTCTCCGCCTTCCTCCCCCTCGACAGCTGCTTCTTTCATTTCACACTTGCCTGAGCCCTGGATCCTGTTAAAGAAGGAGGTGTTAGAACTGCTTTCAGCAGAAGTCCCTTCCTGAGACTACTGCGGGTATCCGCTGCACCCCGTGCATCCGTGAGAAAGGGAGACCACCTCCCAAAGGGAGGGCGGCTTTGCCCTTCGGGGGGACAGCGGCGAGTGCCAGGCTGAATTTCTGCCCCTGCCCCATCTCTGTGTCTGCAGGCAGCGTGCTCTGCAGCACGGCAAAGCAGCATGCCCCGCTGTTATGTGTGTATTTAAAAGGGGAGATCCTCTTCCCTTGGCAAAAAAACCCAAAACCGACCACATAGGAAAATCTTGAGGAGTCCCATGGACTTCCTGAGCTATTTGCTAATATTTGACAGATTGCTCACTGTGGTCCTCATCACAGCATCTCCCACGGTAGCATGACACCCTCTACTCCTGCCCACCCAGCCCCAGCAGCCCACACCATGACACACACCACGGTTCCTGTTCCCTGCATGGGCTTGCGCCCGAGCCGCCACCACCTTCAGAAGGGGTCCCCTGGATCCACGTCTGCAAACCCTTCTGGTTTCACCTCTGATAACTATGAGAAGCCTTTTCCACGAGGAACTCAATCCATCTTAGGTTATTTATTTTCTTTTTGGCACAGAGCAAAACTATTGCCAGTAAATATTGCTAAAATGTTTCCTCCTCATATGAGGAACCCAAAGGAGGATGAGCTGCCATGCTCTGACCTCATCATATGCTGTCTCTCCCCGCTTCCCTTTTCTCCTTCTATTTAAACAGCAATCACAGTGTCTACCTCTCTGAGGCTGTTAAAAAACAGTTTTCCAGTGGCAAGCTCTGGTTCCTGGGCAGAGCTCACTATGGGGTTGTATTTGCCATGTTGAAGTTGCCTTCAGGTCTGGCATGTGATTAATCTGCTGATGGGATCTCAGCACTCACTGTCTTGTGCTCCCTCACAGGCAGTATTTGCATTTGCCTCACCTTTGATATTTGAAAATGTGTTCATTTTCAGCAGCTCGCAGAGAGATTCCTCTGCAAACATCTTGTGAGAATAATAAGCTATCTGGAAATTGCCCTATGTCCCCATGCATCTCTGTTTGCCTCTGAGGACTGCTGTAAGAGCTGCCTGTGTATTCAGATTCTGAGATTTCCTTCCCTTTAGGTACAGAACAGGCAAATTCTTGCTTACTGTACCTGGAATGTAGCTTAGGCTGTGGATTTCATGCTATTTTGTCCTGACTTTGGATAGAAGTTGGCAGCTAAATAAAATACTTGCCAAGGGAGAATCAGGCACATCATGTAGTCTTGGCTTAATATCTCATTTATTAGGGAGGCCTGATTCTGTCTTCTGCTGGTCTGAATCCAGGGAATTCCAGCCAGTCCACTAGGATTTCTACATCACAGAACAACTTTCATCACTCAGAGAAGAGGAATTGTCATCAATGTTTGTCCATTTTCCATTTTCCCCATCAAACACATTTGCACTATCTTTTAAAGTAACGCCATCAGCTTATGAATTACCACATCTTTGTTTGGAGGGGGTCCATCAGTCAGTAGCGCTCCATTTTCCGTGCGCTTTTTATGAGGAGGTGTCCCCATTTTCCAACTTCACCTTTCCCATGGACCTTTACCTTGAAAGCTGCAGGGATAAAGTAATTGCATTTAATAAGAGCCACCCTCATTCTGAAGCTGCCCTTGGTTTAAGGCTGCAGGGGAAGTCATTAAATTTAATAGTAGCCAAGTCTTGGAAATGAAGATCTTGCTGTAAGAATTCGGTGGTGCGGGGGGGAGAAAATATATATAGTGCTTTAAGATCTGCAACAAGCCCAAATATTTTTTTTTCAAGTTGGCAACTAAATAGGAAGATTGATTCACGCTGTAGATATAAGACAAATACACCAGGAGCGTGAATTTTATCAAGACGTACATACTTGGAGTTTCAAGGTCATAAAAAATGCTTTTATATTGCTAGTTTGCTTGCGTTATTGAGGTTAAGAGACAGAAAGAGAGAAGCTGCTGTTTAAAATAACAGATTCCCAACCATGCCATGTGTCTGACAGATAAGACGCCAAGAAAAATAAATGTTTTTGCAGTGCTGAACAGAACCAAAAATGCTATTTTGGCTAAACACAGAATATGATTTTAATATACATTCACACATATTTTGTATGCAGCACAGCAACTGCCAGTTCCAGCTATGAAAAGCAAGGGAAGCCCATATGCTCTGGTATCCAAAGGTCTCAGGTGCAACCTGGAGTGACAAAGGCTCTGAGTTGCTGCCGCTTTCTGTGCATTTGTGCGGGTGGACTCTGCATAGCTGCCCTTGATAAAAGCCACCCTATTTTAAAGCTGCCACTGGTGTAAGGAATAGTGGGGTGACAAGCAGACCCTTGTCCTAATGCCATGGCACTGGGAAATGAAAGTAGCTCGCTGCTCTTTCACACCTTTGAAAGGCTTTTCCATGTTTATGGGGCAAGTTTTGGAAGGAGATTGAGCACAGCATGCACTTTCTTGTGGAGATTTGCATTCCTGCTCCACAGTAGGACCTGGGAAGCAAGCACGCTGGCTGCATTTGCAGGCCCACAAGTGGGAGATCAGCCACCTCACTGACTGATTTGCAAGTATAAATCAAATTTGTTTGGGCATGCAAACCAAGAGCTGGGAATAACACATGCACAAAGTTTCAAAAACACCTACTTCTCAGTGCAGCCTGGGATAAGATGTCAGCCCAAGCCTCAGTCTGCTCAGCTCTGCTTCAAGGCAGCTGCACTAATTTATCTCAGCTGATTACTAGGAGTCTAGCCAATGCAGGTACAATGGTAGAGGAAGACGCTCCCTCCATCTCTATAAAGCTTCTGGCTGTATAGAGACAGATTTCTTGGTGCTCTCATCAGGTCTCAAAATTGCAAGGTAATACTCATATAAAATATGCAAGGCTAGAATCTTGCGATGACCTGCTGACCTTTGCATCACCAGGAGGTTATAGCTGCCTTGCAATTTTTGAAGCATACAGTGTCCAGAGAGTACATCGAATGCATGCATTTTCTGTGAAGTACATGTGCATGCATTCGTTCTGTGTTCCTCATTCTCTGTGTAACTGGAAAAAGAGTGGTTTTTTTCTTTTTTTCTTTTTTTTTTTGCTTTCTTTCAGCTGATGTATTTTCTCCTGAGTGCCCTGGGTCTGGTTGCCTGTGTTTTGGCAGTGGCTTTTGCTGCACACCATTATTTGCAGATGACAAAATTTACCTGCGATACCATCCTCGAGTCCTGCCAGTGCAAACTGGACACTGCAGACCCCCTTGGTAGGACCTTCGTCTACCAGGACGCAGGTGACTGTGGCAGCCTCACCAGCATGCTTAACCTGTACTTACTTCTGCAGATGGTTCTCAATCTGATCGCAGCCCTGGTGTGTCTGTCGGCATGCTTCGTGATGTGGAAACACAGATACCAGGTCTTTTACGTGGGCGTTCGGTTCTACCCTTTAACTGCTACTGAAGGCCAGCAACAGAAAGTATAGGGTCTGGGCTGGCGGGGGGCTGTAGCCAGGGAATGGAAAATGTCAGCATACTGCCACCATAGACACCACGGATGGATGAGTGTTTATAAGCTTTTTGACAAGGGAAAAACATTCGCACAGTTTTAATGAATATATTTTTCAATTATTTTAAGAGCATTTTATATGACTGCTCTTGCAAAAGGTCTCTTGTGAGATTATATAGAGGTCACAAAGTCCTAAAGATGCAGCTGTACAATACTCACCAAAGAGGATCTTTAAGAGCCATAGACAAAATGAGAGCTTAGAAAATCATTGGGAACTCATCTGCAGGGCTACAGCCGCTAAGAAATAGGGTGCATTTCCCTCGCTGGTAGATATCTGTTCTTGCCTTCGGAGAAGCTATACCAATTTCTACCAGATAAAGATCTGGTCCAAACTGCTTAATTATAATCATGCTGATCATGCTTAGGGAATATATTGTCTCTCGGATGCTCTGGATATAATCCATGCTAACCTGATGGGGATTCTCCATATGGAAAAGTAATTAGGAAGGTCAAGACCTCTTCAAATACAGGTCGAGACCAACAGCAAAGTGAATATCTTGACAACTGCCATATAAAATAGACATAAGAATTTTCAGAGTGACTAATGATATAGGTTACCTAATCCAATTACTAATAAACAACAATATGAGAGGGTTGACTGATGGTGATTTGGTGGGCCCTGCTTGAGACCCCAGGCAGATTTCTGAAGTATGAACACTCGGCACTTTGTAAGAAAAGATCAGTTTAAGAAACCTCGAGCTACTCTCCTAAAGTGGACGACCCTAAATCACTAGTCACGTTGAAAACTATGTTGACATTGCTGTAATTGCAGGCTCCCAAACCCGGCGTCTAGCCAGTTCCACCAATTATACTCCAAGCACAAAAGGCCAAATGCATTTTTGGTGTAACTGCTCTGAAGACAATCAGCCTTACACACCAGCAGTGGAGTTGGGCCAACAGCCCTGAAAGATATATCCCCGCAACAATGAATGTTTTTAAAATGGGGTGGAGGGAGGGAAGCAAGAAGAGACTGCCAGTCTCCCAAAGACATCATTTATTATGATGAGGGCAAAAGCATAATGATTTCTTAATAAGCAGCATAGAATAACAAAACGCATTCAAACAGTGCTTTTTCACCCTGAAAGTGTGGCTCTAGAAGTGCTTAAAGTCTTATTAGCCTTATACCGAGACAAGTGGGTTGGTTTGTCCCTCGAGCTGTCATTTCCACTTGCACAGCATGGACTTCTAAATGTAGGAGCAATTCTGAATCGGCAGCATTTTGCACTGCCTGCCAATATATATCTGTGTAAGGGCAAGGCAGTTGGTGCTCACACCCTGCCATGACTAGGGATTTCCCGATCCCGGCCGGAGCAAGGGTGTTTCTGAGGTGGGGTGGAGCAATCACATGCCAGAAAAACTGTGCCATAATCATTAGCAAGGAGGAAGAAAATAAAATTTCTATAAGGCTTCAAAGAAACAAAAACTTTCTGTTTCTGCAGCAAAAATAGCCACCAGGAAGTCTGGCAAAAAGCTAGTTGTCTTAAGTAGCTCTAATCCTACCCCAAAACTGTCTTCCATATGGTGATCACACATCACCCCAGGGCTAGACCAGCATACCTCCAGGGTCAGAAGATCACAGCGTAGTTAAGCCTCCTGTGGTCCACCTAGAGCGCTGCTTGGTGTACACGCTCAAGTTTTTGTCATGGAAAGTGCTTCTAGAGTAGACAGCGTCACCAAGGTGCTCTCTGCCAAGCTGCAAAGTGAGGAGCTTCAGAAAATGAAGGTTTTTGAGACCAGCTTCCAAATGGCCTTTTTTATGCACCTACAAATAACAGTCACTAGTAAGCGTGGCTGCGGGGCACATTTGCAAGGATGCCCGTTCCGCTTGCCTACACGTCGCCACCCATCCAAAGTCCTAAGCCCGGCTCCCAGGCATGCTCGGAGCAAGCTGAGACAGCAGCGGAGTGTGTGGGCAGGTTGGCGATGTAAGACCCGGCTGCCGGCATCGGCGGTGCCATCCGTGCGGTGGCGGGGACCAGCCCGGGTCCCCCGACTCCAGCGGGGCATGCTGCAAGCAGTGCTGGCGGACCTGTGCCAGCCTCCCATATGAGATGGGTCCATAGGGGTGCCTCTCACTTGCTGCTTGTACTTAGATATTGGTTTGTCCCCCATCCCTCGCACGACTCCCGCTGTGCTCTCTGTGGAAGCGTAGGGTGGAGGGTATACCTTCCGCCCACCTACACGACCCTTGCGGCGCCTGCTCCTCCCTACGGCCAAAACTGTGGGCTCTCGTCTCCGCAAAGAAGATAACAAGAAGCGGGAAAGGGATCAAGGGGAGGCTGAAGGACAGCTCAGCTTTGGGGCTTCCTCCCACCCTCGCCACCAGGCGCTGCGCCCCGACAGCTGGCAAAACAAGAGGAAGGCTCTGCTGGCAGAGCAGGGCATGTTTTCCCACCCTGCCTTTTCCTTGTTGTTCAGAAGATAATTTGGTCTGCAGAGCTCTAGCTTAGGCTGTGCTGCATGCAGGCTGGCAGCAGCGAGCTGTTGTGGGAGACGGCTGGGTGGCCCCGGCCGAGCGGCATTTCCACCAGAGCCGGGCTTTTGTCTCCTTAATCCTTTGACCTCGGTCTCACCCACATGTTTTCACTCCCTGTCTCCCATCACCTCCCAGGCACTGGGCTCCCAGAGGCCAGCCCCTGTTAGATGGGGCTGGGCTCGTGTTGCCTGGCCTCTGCCTACTCACCCCCGGGCTTAAATTTGCTGGGACTCCTCTAGAGCTCAAAAGACGCGGCGGTGATGGTCACAGAGTCACTGAAAATGCCTTCAGTGTGGTGACGGGGAAGAGAGGGAAGATCTGCATAAGAGAGCCTGCTCTGCTTCGCAAGCCGTGCACCTCCGTAACAGCGTACCCTCCGCTTCGAGCCGCCGCCGCTGAGTTCAGTTCACTAATCAGAGCCTTGCAGCTTAACCTTTGCTCTGGAAGAAAGCAATATTCATCATATATTCTGTCGGTATTTTAATGCTTAATGAATAAATATGGGGCATTTTGATCTAGCAAAGACTAACTTCTGTGTTTCCTCTTTATATATCTCAAGAGCATAAAATCAGAACAGGAGAGATGGGGAAATGGACACGGTAGCATTTGGAACCGGTTTCCCCCGGGTATGGTTTTACAACATGTATTTTGCTCGGATCAAGTATTTTGGAAAGTACTAGTTAAAGGATTTTCACCTACCACAGCATACTCAGACAGCTCCCAGCCTTTTCCCGGTGTCAGAGTCCACACAGACTGTACCAGGAGAAAGACTGGGACTAAAAGGCTTGGAAAGGACAGAGGTGTTGAAGAAAAAAACAGGTTTTTTTTAAGTCCTGGAAATTTATTCTCTGGGTGAATTCCGCAGAAAGGGGTAGGATTAAACCGCTATGGACACACAGAATTTGCGAAGGGCTCAGTGTAATTTACTCTCACAAACCCAGGTGTGATTCTCATTTGCACCCTGGCCACTTTACACTGTTTTCCCAGTGTAAAGGGGTTGTAAAGATGGCATCAATCATTTTTACACCTACTTTATGGCCATTTTACACAGCTAAAAGGGCCCTTTGTGTAAATGAGTACTCAAGCCCTAGAGGATTTAATAGAGAGGAGATCCTTTCTATAGACTGCACTAGACCCTCTAATAGGGTCTATTACTGGGATATAACTCTCTGCAGGATTTTATAGCTTGGCTTAAAGATCATCGGGCTTGATTAAATTCAGTTCTGCCAAACTTTTCCAAAGGCTGTAACCCCCCTGGTGCCATGCCTGCTCCTCCACCCTGAGCACACGCAAACAGTGATGGTGTTGCATGGATAACTGCTTGTTTTTTAAAAGGAGAAGCAGCAGCTACCACTTTCTTCTGGCTCTGAGGCATTTTGATGTTATGCTATGCAAATACCGGAGCGACAATAACGGCAACGAAAAGGGAACTGAGACATGGCGCCTTACACGGAGCCAAAATGTCACATTCTCAACCCCACCGGGCACCGAGGTGGCACCTGCTCCGGACAGGGGGGCTGCGCTTTGCACCCCTCTCCCTTCCCTGCTGCCGCTGGAAGGGCAGGGGCCGGTGGGCGAAGGGGAAGCACCGCTGGGTCCTGGCCCCGTGCCGGGGCTGCCACCAGCCCACTCCTCCCGCCACCGCCTTCATGTGACGGCCATCTGCGCCTTGCCGGCCTGGCCGGCTCTGCGTGGGCACCACTTGGAGCATTGCCTAAAAAACAGCTCTGTGCAAGAGCGCTGGAAACTGTAATCAACTCGCAGGACTTTTTTTTTTTTTTTTTTCTTCACGCTACCAGCCAGTGCAGTATTTGCTTTGGGGGCCTTTCGAAACAGAAAGCACGCTGCTGGCGTGTGAGAGAAGCCACAGTTCAGGTCCTCTATATTTAGAAAGCCAGGATGTCATACCTCCCCTTGAAATTTTCATAGTCCCCTGCACCCCACCCACCCACACACGTACACATGCTTGCGTCTGGAAAATGTTTTTCGGTCTTAGCAAAGGGTGTTGGCTTAGGGGGATTCAAGGGAGGTGCAGAGGAACAACAGCAGCTCAGTCCTGAGCGTGAAGCTGGAAGCCTCCTTAAGGCACTGGGCGGCATGGCAGTCGGCGGGGACCCACCGCTCCCGGCGGGCTCAGGCGGCCGAAATCGAGGGTCTCTCCCGTTGTCGGCCTGAAACATAAATCCCAAGGCAAGGCCAAGTTTTTCTGAGATGTATGGAAGTCCTCTGCCATGTCACGTCAGGCCGTGCTGTACCCTCAGCTGACGACGTCTTCCTGAGCTCATTGTAAGTGGCCGTGCACGGACTGTAGCACCTGTAGCCAGGGCTCCAAGAAGATGCGTTTTGGTGCTAGCTTGTCTCAGGTCTCTGCAGTTCCCCCCTCCCCAGGGATTTTTGCTTTCTGCTCTGCTGCTGCCTCCTGTAATCACTAATCAGTAGCATTTATCCTCTCCTAAATTGGCTCTGTAGTCAAATACTATAAATGATGATTACATCTACAAAGACCTTTTGGGTTTGGTACCTGATTTCCATGCCTTTGTCCAAGCAAAACAGTTGAAAGACTCATCCAAACCTCAAACTTGTTTGGGGGGGGCTGGGAATTTCTTTTTTCTATTTTTTTTTAAGAAGATATGGGCAATGCATATTTCATTTGTTACCATAATGCTTTCCCAGTCCACAAAGCCATCTTCGCATTAGAACATAGCCATTAATGCCTGCTCACAGCGACTGACTGCAGAGAGGGCATGGAACAGACACCCACCAAAGCTCACAAATGATTCCCCACTTCACCTGGGTGCACCCAGATATTCCTGCCTGGCACGGGTATCTGAGAGTCAGCTGCCGAACGCAAGCGGGAGCCCAGCCTGAGCCGGGAGAATAATCTGCAGAGGGTGATTTGACTATACACCTCTCCTTCAGTCAGATGTATTATGAATGACAAGCGCTGGACTGACCTCAAGTTATGGGAGATATAGAGAGTGACACCGATTAAGGCAGCCCTCGGCGTTAAGAGCCCTGATTGTCCTGGGAATTAGATATTTGAGCAAGACAGGTTTTTAACCCCATTTCACTCTCTGTGCCTGTGTAAAGAGAGCCCTGTATTTAAATGGCCCAAAGCTGACTGAAGAGGGATTTCTTCTTACTTCAGTGTGGGATTTCTCTTTCACCAAAACTATGACAAGAGGAAGCATTTGCCTGATCTGTCCTCCATCGGGCTGGCTGGGAGCATCGCTGCTACAGCTGGAGCCGCACACATGCAGAGGGGTGTGGAAGCCACCCTAATGTCTTTTTGGGGACATTTTCTTCCAGCTCCACAGCTGCCAGTGCTGGCTCACGGAGGGCAGGGGCAGCCAGTGCCCCAGATCTGTAATGTGCCCCGGCCAACCAAGCCCTGCAGCTATCCCCATTTATACTGACAATACTGGTCACCAGGGATTTGGTGGGATAGTTTAGGGAACAATTGCGATGAAAATAATAGAAAACAGACTTTTACACTTTCCCTTCCACCTTGCGAATCCAAGCAGGCGAGCAGCACACATGCGAGGGGAGCTGATGGAAAAGTGAAAGCCACCCGTCCCATTTCACTGCCCAAGCCTGCCAATGCACTGAGAGTGAAACAGTACAGAAAATAAACCACCATAAATCAGGCACTCTAAACGCTTTGAGTTTTCAGGATCCAAGGTGTCCTTAGGTCAGGAATGTGAAAAAAAGTGTATTTGTATGGTCTCCACCCTGCTGGTCTGAGTCTCCCGAACACCAGAGCGTTGCATCAGATGGGGACCCAGGCACCAGGCTTTTTTCTGAGAGATTTTGCTGTCACCACAGAAATTAAATTTTGTAACCTGATTGGGCTGGGAGGTGGGGGTGGGCAGTTTACGGGCTGTACTCATATGTCCATATATTCTGTTAAGGCTACTGTTTTCAGATTCAGCATTTTTTATCGCATACAAAAGGAAATGCTAGAATCTCAGCTTGCAAAAGTCTGCGCTTCTGAATTAACAGGAGTTGCATTTCCAATTTGTTTCTAATAAAACTTTTCTCACTCGCTCCACCCAGGTTTCGGTGTTTCTCTTGCTTCTCCATTTTCCGAAGTGGCGGGACTTTTCCTTGCATATCCTCCACCAGCCCTGAAAAAGGCACTAGGTCTGCCAGCTGTGTGTGAGCAGCCCCTGCTTAGCCGGGGCAGGGGAGGCACAATTTGCAAACTGGCTCGAGAGACTTCTCCTGAGTTCTCCTCCAGACGTGCTCCAGTCACTAACTACGCTATTGTTTGTAGCAAATTGTCAAAAAATTACAGAGATCCAGTGCTTGAAAATCACACAGGCTAATTGCCTGATAATAGGCGACAAGTGGGTTTCATTAGCCGAAGCAGCATGTGTGGCTATTGCGTGGTGGGAACAGGCAGGCCCTGGCCCTCTGCTTCCCACACAACCCTGCCAGCACCAAAGTCCCTGGAAATTTCACCTGAATAAGGAAAAATTCAGGACCTGCGGGCAGCTGCCGGGGACCTGGCTGTGCTCAGGAGGTGTTACACTGAGCAAGGGGGGCATGGGGGAGCATGTGGGATCGCTGGGTGTTGAGGCTGACCCGCATCCCCAAGGGAAACTGACCCATTTCGAAGGAGTCTGTAGACAACAACGTGCCATACCAACCTGTGAGTGAACCTGTGCCATTTGGGCATGGATGGCAAGGCTCTGTTAGGATGGCTGTACATGTGCCCATGTTGCACGTATACACATGAGCCCTTGCAGAAAGGGAGGTGGGGAGGCACTACATAGGTCTATGCATGAACAGACATAAAACTACACCAAAAACAGCTGTGGATGGGAAAGCCACAGCTTTATGTAGGTGCACGACCATGTGTGAGTGCAAAAAAGGCCTGAATCATGGCATGGCTTGACCTGCGCAGCTGTGTTTCAAAATACCAAGCCCGCCGGCACGCTCCATTTGAGACTCACCTCCTCCCAAATTTATTGCAATATCCCACATTTCCAAAGAGCTGTGAAGCCTTGTCTACTCTTCAAAGCAGCCTGCTGGGGGTGCATCCCCTCCCTTGCCTCCTCTCTCAAGCATGGGAACACCCTCCACTCTGGCTGGGACTCGGTGCCAGGCTTGCTCCGCTCCTCACCTCCGCGCAGCTTCGGGGCCGCAAATCCTCACCCCAGGAGGAAAAAAGCAGGTACAGTAGAAGAGGAATAAAGATTTGTTTGATTTGTCTTTGAGCATGGCACATCTTACTGTAAGGTTTTTTCCACTGAAAGGAATGTGTTGGTTGGGGCTGGTTTGGAGTTTGATGAGTTTTTTTCTTTTGGTGGCTGTAAGGACCTGATTCAAGGCCACTGAAATGGATGAAACAATTTGTGCTCAGTTCAGTGGCCTTGGATCAGCCCATGTAGGAAATTCATCCTCACTTGCTTCTAGCTATGGGCTAACTAATATTTCCCATGCTTAACAGAAAGCATCATTAGACCTGCTGCATCACACTAGAGGCAACACTAGATATTAAAGAAAGTGGGTTGGTTAAGGGACAGCCTTGAAGACTAAAAGTAATTAGGGAAATAAGAGTCAATGCCATATGAAACCAAACATGCAGTCAGTTGTTATCACAAAGCTTTTCACATGATGGTCTGCATACTGGTCTCACCCAAAGCATGTTTGTTTTGGACAATCTTAAATAGTACAGCCTCGTGTATTGGCAGCAATATATATGGACCAATTCAAGAGCTCAGGCCTGACTCAAAGCCGATGGAAGCCAACGCACTGACTTCCCCGAGTACACCCCACAGGAATCATTCTGTGTTTGGAAAGATGTGTTGCCATTAAATATGTTGGTCTGGGCTAGATATAAATTAGCTCTTACAGTACTTGCTTAGGGAAAATGTACTGACATTGTCACTATCAAATCCGCATGGAGACAAGTGAAAATATGGGGGTTATAGCTAATAGGTATAAAACAAAATAAAAATAAAAAGTGGCTGAAGGACAACTTGAGCAGTCGAGGGGAAATGCACCCAGTTCAAATGAACTCCCTTGGCCCGGATAAATTTCACAGCGCACGCAGTGATTTGAAGAAGAAGAGAAGAAGGATGGCAGGAACTCAGTATCTCACTTTTTCACAAGCCTCAAAAAAATTGCAGGCAATGTGAGAAGAAAAAATACATGGCTTTAGTCTTGTCTGGAAACACGTGGCACAAACTGGGGCAGAGGAGATTAAACTTGGCTTCACCCCACCTTTCCCCCCGCTCTTTTCGCTCCCCTGCTCTTTGCCAGCATTATCTGGGTTGCTCGGTCCTCAGCAAACATCCAAGTAGCCAAAATATGGGCAGGATTCTTGCCATAACCAAACCAGCCAATGAATGAAATAAGGCACTTGTTTCCTGGAGCAGAGGGAGGGGAAGGGGGGGGGTTTAAACATTTCTCTGTGGTGTTGGAAACCCACCTTGAGTAGAAGCAGTCCCTCAGCTCGCGCAAACCACCAGCTCTCCTTTGACGTCAATTGGCAGCCGGCTGGTTTGCACCATCCCAGGGGCTGGCTGCAGCGGCGTAAGCAAACAGCTTGGCCCAGGAGCAAGAAAGACGGTGAGAGGCAAGTTGAAGTCCTGCACTCCTTCCCGCCGTTTTACTGCTTTTCATCATCACCTACGGCATTGTTTTCAGACGCGTAAGGGCGCAGACCAGTTACTGCAAGCATGGCTCGGGCAAGCGGCATGTTGGGTGGCAATGCACGGGGGGCACAGGGTTACGGTGGGGCTGGTGGATGCCAGAAACCTGGGGGTGCACTCGGGGGGGGGTCTCTGCACTGAGACCCTTGGGACTCAGGGCCATCCCTGAGCTACGGTGGTGGCCGGGGCAGGCTGCCAGCAGGAAAGCGATGCTCGTGCAGTTACATGAGAGGTAGGACCTGCCGTCCACAGGGAGGCTGCTGTCTCCATGAAAGGGATGGCTAATGTCCTCCAACCTCTGTCTGGGTGCTGATCATACAGTCGAATGAGGGAGGATTTGGGAGAGTTCGTTAAAGAGGGAGTGAGAAAATGACTGACTGTGGGAAGTACCAGGGGCATTCATCTGCTCTCCCCTTTCACTCTTCCCACCAAACAGACTCCACACCCGAAGAGAGCGGGAGCAGGAGAAACTTGATTATTTTTGTCAGACACCAAAGTCTCTTTGCAGAGTGTTTCCTGCAGCGCACGGCTGGAGGAAAGGGAAGCGGCCGCCGTACAGCTGGCTCCCTGCCCTCCCCAGACCAGGTTTCGTGCTGCAGCCGCCCGTCCCAACCCTGGCCCAAATGCATCCCGCAGAGGACGGGGACAGCTGTGACGCACGAAAGTTGTGTCCAACTGCTGCTGACGGAGCATGGCAGCCCTCGGTTTCGGGGGGATGCCGCTGCCCTGGCAGTGGGAGGATAAGGGCAGCTGCAGCAGGGAGCACCTCTGGGGATCACGCACGGCTGCGTTCCTGGACTGCATTTTTCAGCAACAGCAAAGCAACACACTCTTTCGCTTTTCCCTCCTGAAAAGCCTTCAAAGGCCTTGACTTTCAGAAAAGGAGGGCTCTCCAGCCCTTGCAAGCCAGCTCTGCTGAAGCTGTCCTGAGGTGAACACCCTCAAATGAAGACAGCCAGATTTGCTGATCAATTTTGAAAATGAAAGCATCCGAGACCCTTAACTCCCGGATCTCATTTCTTACCTAGGCTGAGGGCTGATCGAGGGCTTGCAGCGTGCAGCGCGATGCAGAACCGCACTGAAGGGCCTGCTCCTTCATTCACACAATCAGTATTTTTTTTTCCAGAAAAAGGGATGCTGTGTGGGGCCGCAGGCTGGAGCTAAAAGGCGCAATGGACAAAGGAGGCTGGACATGAACTTTTCCCAAGCCAGAACAAGTTTCCCCATAGTATGTTTGCTGCTTTTGCAGCCAAGAAGTGGGCTGTGAGGATGTGTTGTTATTTCTTTTTACAACACAGCTCCATCTTGAAGGCCCCTTCGTGAAGTATCTGGACCTACTTTATAACAGCTCTAACACAGTTAAAGCAAGGCATAAGCCCACCCTGGGACTTGCAGTTTAATCCCCTTCATTTTACAGGATGGTGGGGGGACGTGAATCCCTTTTCCTAAACCTACTTTTCCAAGTTTTAGTTGAAATGCCCATAAAAATGGCAGAGTTCCCAGCTGACTCCCTGCAGTGACAGAGGAAGACCCAGTTTCGAGGCAGAACAAGTTTAGCGGCTGCGGGCTTCTCGCGTAGGCACGAGCCCCGCTGGACGGGGGCATGGGGTGGGAGCACCGGCTGCCCGCTGAGCCTGAGGGCTGGCTGGGGCAAGCAGAGCAGCGGGCAGGTGTTTCCACGAGCAAAACCTCTTGAGAGCAGCTACTTGCTAAAATAGATGCCACACGATAAACCGAAAAAGAAAGCCTCGCTGCCCAGCTGGTGCAGGCAGCCGCCTGCTTGCGTGCACGGCACGGAGGCGAGTGGCTATTTTTATCGGAGATGTCCAAAGGCCGTGGGAGGTGGCGGGGGCAGCTGGCGGAGGTCTTCCCTCTGTACCGTGCTGGGGCTGTATCCCGGCAGTTCCCCTTGCAACTGGGCATCCCAGCTGGAGGTGGAGCTGGCCGGAGGGCTTCCCCTTGCCTTCCCAGGAGCAGTTGTCCTCCTGCAAGCCCCCTCACTGTCAGCAGCACCTTGTCCTCCCAGGGATGCCCTTGCTGGCAATGCCCAGCCAGCCCCACCGGGCAGGGGGAGTTAAGAAACAAACCAAACCGCCCACATTGTGCTGGATGCAGAAGCGCAGCCGAAAATAGTGAATCAGCCCCTCCTGCCTTAAATCATGAGATCATCCTCTGGGTGACCGGAGTGACTTTTTGTGTGCGTGGCACTCAGGAGCCGCCCGTTCCTCAGCCCCGGAGACACCACGGGGCCCGGGGCACCCTGCTTCGGGCTCCTCCGCACAAGGGTACGAGTGCTTGTGCAAAGCACTGGGAGACGAAGCCTCACCAGGCAAACACATTGCCAAGATATTGTGCAAGCGGGGGGGGGGCAATGGGCGGCTTCTGGGCACACCAGAGTTTGCAGCAGTGCAGTGCATCACGCAGGCAAACCTGTCTGCTCTGGAACAGGCTGTGGCAGCACAACCCCAAGCCATCACTCCAGGGTATGAAATCCAGCCCTGCTCCGAATTTCACTCCCTGCCTCTACAAGCACCTGAGCGTACCTGTCCTGTGCCTTGGTGCATCAGGAACCTGGGTGCCACAAGCAGCTCAACCTTCTGCACCAGTGAATGACTAAGCATGGCCACGCCATCTGCAAGGAGCGGGATGGCCCCAGTCTCCTGGCCTTTCCCCCATACATACCTGCTTGAAACGGGTGGGGGTTTTCCAGATTTAGCAGGCCACGCACGTTGTGATTCTCTCGTAAGAAACCAGAGCAAGTAAAAAAAGAAAAATCTACAAGAAAAGTGAAAAAAAGTGGAAACGCTTTTTTTCTTCTTCTTCCTCTTCTTCTCTAAGACACGCTACAGCCTACATCCAAAATCGCCCCGCCGTGCCCCTGCCAGCAGCACCACTGACAGGGGAGGCCAGCACTCAGCCACGCCAGTGGACGCCAACAGGAGAATCACCTTCTCTGGGGCCCGAACCTGAAGCTGCTCCTCTGGGCTTAGGAGATTCGCTGCTGATGGCTATTTGGTCCCATGATGATTATTTGCTCCCACATGTAGAGCAAATGACCTGTGTGGCCCTGAGCACCATGGAAGGCAAAAGTCGCATGGGAAAACCAGCCCCAAGACACTGTGAGATAGGAGAGAAAAGAGGGGGGATGACTTTGCCCATCGTGGACCAAGCTCTCAGACCTGACAAATGTCCACGCTAGGATCCAGACCCTGAGCAGGCTGTCACAGCTCGGGACCACCAGCCGTCATTTGGGTCATTCAGAAGCTGGCAGCGCAATGCCATGTGTGCCAATAGCGGAGCATGAGCGTGGGAAACACAAACTTGGCTCCACTACCAACCTGCCGTACAGCCCCAGCGAGCCATCCCATCTCTGTGCTCCTGCTTCCAGCCATTTCCCTCCCTAAGCTACAAACCCTTTGGCCGGGGATTCTGGTTTCATGTTTGCAAACAAGAACGTGAATTATGTGGGGTAAACCCGCTGGGGTCAGAGCAGCGTTTCTGATTTACACCAGCGTAAATTATTGCCTCTGCTTTAAAAAATGTTGTTATTATGTTGGATGGGGTCCTAGTAACTCCGCAAAGGGAGTGGGTGAAGTTCTTCATAGATGGACTTCTTATGATTTAGTTACTGCCAGCTATCATGCAACCACTTCACTTACGCAAGGCTTGTGCTTCACACAAAGGACGACAGCGGACATGAGTGACCTGCAGCCCTTTTGGTGCAACCGCCTGTCACCAGGGCCATGCAGCAAACCAGGCACGGCACAAATGGAGGCCCACCTCCTGCTCTGGGATCTCAGCAGGGCCGGGCTGGACAAAAGGCTCGTCCTGAGCATCCTGGAGAGAGGCCATGTGGGAGAGCAGGGCAGGTGGTGGCCAGAAGCACTACCCTGCCCTCCAGGTAACCAGGGAGAGGGCTGCTGTGTGGTGCAGTCCATTAGCTGCTGCTCTTCAGCCTCTGAAGCAAGCTGGGCATCTTGGCTCTCTTTCTCTTTCTTGGGCAGCCACGTGGAGCTGCTTGGAGAAGCTTCAGCAAAAAGACTTATCTAGGGTTTTGCACATGTTCATATCTGAGGTGTCTATAGCTCACGTGCCAAAAAAGAGGGCATCCTTATAGTGGATGGTGGCTCCAGAGCACATGGTGCTGAAGGAATGAGGAATAAGTTGGCTGCTTCTAGCTAAGAAGCAGCTTCACAAGGTGGTTTTACACCAGTGCAAGAGGAAAGTAGAAGAAATAAAAGGGGATGGAAGACAGCTCACCAGTGAAATATACATTTTGACCTGAGGTATCCATTCATCCTTCTAGCAGCAGGTCCAGCGACAGTTCCTTTGAGAAAGAAAACTTTCCAAACATAGATTAGGGGTCAAATATGAAGGTCAGGAAAAAACTCATGCTGGGTGGAGAATGAGGAGGGAAGAAGAACACCCTGGGGGAAGCAGGTTGCTGTGGGCATGGCTGGTGCTGGTGGCACAAGCAGGCGTCCGAGGGGCAGCCAGGGCTGTGGCAGCCACCTTGGTGCATCCCAGATGTCCACCAGGCAGGATGGGTCAAGGAAGAGAGGGTGCAGCCCCGTGGGGTGACCCTCCTGCTGGGGCTGCCAGAGCTGTCGGGAAGACTTTGATTGCCTCGCCTTGCGAGAACACATTTATTCGTGGGTAAAAATTAGTATCTAGTCTCCAGCCACCATCAATCTGCCATCTCTCGTTGTTGGTTAATTCACTTAAAGTGGTCTGAAAAAAATATATGTAAAGAAAAAGACTTTTCCTTGTTAGTCACCTTCCAGTGATGTATAAATGCTCTGACAGATAATTATGGGTGATATTGATTCTAACTAGGGCAGAAAATGAACAGGTGAGTGTGAAATAGAAAGTTATTTATAAAGATGTAATTGAAACAAAATCTATCCTGCAGGCTTGAGAGTTTAAGGGGAAAAAAAATGCCTTTGCTGGTATGTCTTTGCTGCTTCTGCTGGTGTTCAGATGCTTTCTTGGGAGTGGGAAGGCCACCTCCCCGAAAACATCGGGTGCCACGTCCTTGCACGGGTACCAGGACAGGGGCTGGAAGGGGCCTGGGCGGTCAGAGCTGGCCCCCGCATCCTTTTTCCAATGCAAAAGCAGATCATCCTCTTGGAGCTGAGGTCGTTTATTACTCTTCTTCTGAAGCGCAAGGTTGATTTATTTTGATACTGATTTAATTTCCCCTCCATTTTTTGTTAACTGCTTTCTGGTGAAACCTGGGAGTACACTTCCAGCAAGCCTCTTTTTCTCCTGCCGTCTCCTAAGCAGGAGGGATGATTACTCCACATCCCTGCCATCCTGGCACGGGGCACAGTTGGGGGACAGTGCAGCAGGGGGACGTGACTGCGCACAGCCAGAAAGCCCCAGGAGCAACCCTTTTAAAGGGGAGGTCTGATTTGGCTGTAGAGCCATGGATGCTTTAGAAGCAACATCTCTTGGGCCTGCTCTAGGCCGAAATAAATGGCCAGCATGGCAGCGGCTGAAAATAGGCGTGAAAAGCAGCCAGAGAAAGAGACCCTCAGCCCAGGGCAGAGAGGTCTGGTGCAATGTCCGTCAGCCCGAGTCAGTGCTTGCTCAACCGTCCGCAGCGGGACGTCAATAGTAAGATGCATTTTAAAATGGAAACCAAACTCTTACTGTTGCAAGTGTGGCTGCTGGTACTTCTTGCAGTGCTGGGACATGGCGAAATGCCACCACCACGGGTGAGCCTCCGCCGGGCAGCGGCACTGGGCCCGCTCGCCTCTCCCTGGCTGGAGACTTGGCCCCTCTTAGAGCCGTGCTTTTGGGTCCTACAGCTTAAGCGCTACAAGTCTCACCCCTGCAACGCTGAAGCCCTTTTGCAGGCGTAGCCCTTGCGGCTCTGCCAGAGGCCCGTGGGAGGCTGCGCTGCGGCTGCTGGCCCCGAGCACCGGGCTCGCTTTCTCTAGCAGCTCCGCACATCCTCAGCTGGGCCAAGACCTAATTTGCTGGCCACAGACTGGCGGTGGAGCTTGCTGGGGAGAGAAGGCGTTTGCCAATTTGCTATTAAATCACAGCGCTCTTTGTGCCAACATCAGGCTGTTTGGGGCTAAAGAAGTTACGTACCTGGGTTCTGCCAGACAGCTCGGGGTGGTGGTGCAGGGAGAGGTGGGTCTTTGGGCAGGGCTCTCTTCTCGCGGCAGACTTGCATCCTCGCCCCGCTCAGCCTCTGCTGCTGCCAGCTTTACGGCTCCCACCCTGCATGTACCGGAGGGAGAGAAGACCTTCTGGCTCTAGCAGCTCAGGAACCGCTGCAATGCTGAAGTCCTTGCTTTACCCCTTGGTGTCCAAACCGCTCATCCTCTCCCCACCTAGAGCAACCACTTCCGACAAAGCTGCGGCGGCGGAGAGCTCTATATAAAATGAGCAAGTGGTCCCGGTTTGGTTCCCAGGATGCCCCCAAGCTTCTGGGCTGTGAGGAGCCGAGCTCTGGAGCATCACAGGAGGTCACCGACCCTGCCCCGGTGGCAACGGTGAGGACATCCACTGGGAGCCACGTCCCCCAGCGGTGGTGGTGTACCTGTCCTTATGGAGAAAGAGGCTGCAGCTCCTCTGGGGCCGTCAGCCTTTCAGGAGCGGTTAAAACAACGCAGGAAGGCTTACGAGCAGATGTGACTCCTGTGCTGCTTCTGCCAAGGCTCTGCTCCGCAGACATCAGCTGCGGAGAAATGTTTAAACTGAGCTGCAGTGCTGTATGCCCGGCATTTGTACGTAAACAGCTTCTAAAAGCATGAGGGGGAGTGTGTAGCTCTTTCAGAGCCGACCGGATGGTTCTCTCGCTTGACATGTTCTCTTCTTGAAACAACATCACTTTGTTGAATTTTGTGGCTTTTTATGTGGAACAACATTAGCTCATCCAAGTCTGTGGTTTATTTGAAAATGAAATTCCGGTAAGCTTTTGTACCATCTGGCAATGTCCAACCGAATCGGGTTTAGCAAGAAACCACTGCACACGTGTGCACAAACACATACACACCAGAAACATTATAATCATCATAATCAGTAATCGCAGGAAGCTTGGCATCGTCAGGGCAAGGGGAGGGGGAGAAAATCAGTGCCTGACTCATCTCCCAGCAATATGCCTTCTGTGGGGCTTGGCTCCTTCCAGCAGAGGGCATTTTACAACCCGTCCCTCCTGCACCACTTCTACCCCTTCCTTCTGCGGCAACGCCTTTGACGTGAACTTCCAAGTAGATCCAGATGTAAATCAAACACAGCTGGGTGAGCTGCAAGACAGCACGCTGTGTCAAATTCACAGCTGCTCTCAGGTCATTGCACTGGTTTCAAAGGAGTGACTCTGATTTACACCAGCTGAGGACCTGGCCAGACAAGTTGAGGAGGGACTGAAGTGCACAGGAGAGGTTCAGGGATGGACTGGTGGCTTCTCTGTTGCTCTATGCAATAGCTGAAGTGGTTCGTTAGGTGGGACCAGCCCTGGATTGCCTCCTAGCTCCTCTGGTCCAGGCAGGTAGCGGGACAGATGGCAAATTCTTGACACCTTATCCATCCATTGCGCCCTTTCTCTTCTCCTCCTCCCACATCTGTGCACACAGAGGCCTGCAACTGGCAAAGCTGGAAGGAGAGAAAATGTGGCTATTACCCAGGTACACAGGAGACTACCAAGCATCCATCTGTCATCTTCTCCCCTGCAAGAGACCGTGCTGATCTCTTCTCTCTGGTATCCAGTGATAGGACACGTGGGAATGTTTCAAAGCTGTGCCAGGGGAGTTTTAGACTGGACATTAGGAAGCATTTTTTTACCGAGAGTGTGGTCAAACCCTGGAACAGGCTTCCTAGAGAGGTGATTGATGCCCCAAACCTGTCAGTGTTTAAGAGGCATTTGGATAATGCCCTTAACAACATGCTTTAACTTTTGGTCAGCCCTGAAGTGGTCAGGCAGTTGGGCTAGGTGACAGTTGTAGGTCCCTTCCAACTGAAATAATAGTCTATTCTGTTCTAAGAGTTTTGCCTAATCTCTCTCAGGCTTCCCCCTTCTTCCACACTCACCTGCTCACAGACCTGTATTAAATGTGCATGACGGTGGGGGCAAGGGAAAAGCAATGGCAGGGAACATGAGGTGCTACTTTGGACATGTAGGACAGTTTGCTTTGAGAGCCAAACACAGAGTCCATTGGAGCCATTAGGCAGGTTTCTGCTGACTCCAGCAAGCACAAGGTCTCCACACACGTTTACCTCTATAAACTGGGGGATGGAGGAATACATATATATAGGCTTTAAAATAACCTTAAAATATAGCAGAGATCTGCTTTTGAGAAAAAGCAATGGAAATCTAATGGATGAGAGCTGTCGATGAGCCAGCGCCACTGAAAGACTTCAGATCTGTGGAGGTCATAGGCGCTGCCCTGTCCAAGGGGACTCTTCACAGCAGCAGGTCCATTTTTGTATCACAGTCTATAATTGCGTGAACAGGACTTTCGATGGAAATCATTGGAGAAATCTCCATTCAGAGTGCACTGTTGGTTTTCAGTCTGCATCGCATACATTTAAAACTTGCACATGTACACCTAAGAGTATTTTTACCCTGAGCTAAACGTGAAGGGAGACCGGCGCCGCCGCAGAAGGCAGAAGACGGCAGAGGAAGGCGAGATGCCCGCAGCACCAGCCTGACAGGGGCTGCTCTTGCCTGACCAGTGAGTCCCGGCTCCTTCCTCCACACCACAGCACGGACACCAGCTCATGCCCTGCCCAGCCTATAGCTGCTAATAAAAGCAGGAATTTGGTTCACCTCAGAATGTCTCTTAGGTTCCTGACTGGAAAACTAAAATAAAATCAATTCCAGCAGCAAAGGCTTTTAACCGAGGAAGTGTTTCTAAAAGGTGGCCCCAGTGAGGCACTGCACCAGCTGGGCTGTGGACGGGAGGCTGACACGCTGTGATAATCCTGCTCTAATTCTTTTTTTACAAGGATTTTTTTTTTTTTCAAATATATATATAGTTTTGCCTCCGGCATATGCTGTACTAGCGTAGCAGCTCTTTAAGTACCATGTTTTCCAGCGTATGTGTGAGTGACAGCACCTAAAAACAGCAGCTGTTATATAAATAAGGCCGGCGCAGCAGAGAGCCGGGCCAGCACAGCCCGGGGGGACGACATCCCAGCCCCGGACAGAGGGTGACGAAGGGGGGGACAACCCTCAGGGCAGCCTCTGTCACCACCAACCTGCCCTCCACATCATGCCATCCATCACAGACCATCACCTCCCCAGGACAGAGGTTGCTGCATCCGTGCTGTTCATCACCAGCGGCGCTCCCTGTCATTGCCGTCCTGTAATACAGCAAATGGGTAAAAAGAATAACTAGTCTAAAATATGAATTTGTGGCATCTCATGGTTATTCTGCCGATGCTGTGTATAAGGATTAAGGTAGCTGTTGGTTCAGAATGATGTATGTTGTATCTTAATGAGCAGCTTAATTGTTTTACTTAGCAGGAGATGGCCAATAAAGTATTAAGAAGCCAAATTTGGCACTTGGTTTCCTTTAATATTAGGATGCAAGAGTCTGATTTGTACTGCCTGTAAATTTGCTGTATCTCAGCATGCAAATACTCCTGAATAATTTAGGCTTTAAGAAAGCCTGCAATATACCCAGACAAGATTAATATTCAACAGACGTCCATCATCTAAGTAAACACTTTTTTTTCTAAAACTGTATTGAGTTCTCATAAATTCCCTTAATGGGACAGAAACCATCCTGGCTCTTGTTCATGAGGTTTGTCTCTTTACCTCGGTTTATTTGGCAGGAAAACTTTGCCTGCATAAGGCTTAAAAATGTTTGACCCCTTGAAAGGACATGAGAGGATGTTCTTCAAACACTTACCCAGGCTGAAAAGAAAATATAGAAGAGGACAGCAGGAGAAAAGCTGGGGCCGCAGATCGTGTTTGAATTCATAGGAAGAGGAGATGGCTGCGCCACATGGTCACCCCTCCATGGGTATGGCTTTGCCCATATGCTCGCTTGCTTTGGTAGACAGGAGCAGTGTGAGGATTGATGGTCACTGCGGCAGTTCCAGGCCATACATTACACATACGTGTAATTTTTCTGCACATTGTAATGGATCAGTCAGGTACCAGGACTCCCACATTTCCATTTTGACAATGAAATTCACTGAAATATAAGAAAGAGAACTGAAACATACTGCGCTTTAGGCTCGGCTATCAGCAAGAAAAAGCTTTCTCTCTCTGATGCACCTACATCTGATATACCTATAAGAAAGATGGCGTGAGACGGTGTCAGGAAAGGTGTGTGATTTACCCATAACAAAGTGGGTACAAAAAAATTACTAGACTGGGATTATAAAATAAGCATCAGCTTTAAAATTGGTGTCTCTACTCATAAACCAAGAATTTCTGGATGGAAACAACCAGAGCAATGTAAAAATGGGCCTCGGTTATGAATTTTGACAGAAGGTCAAGTTTCTCCAAAGTATGAGGTGGGCTGGACCAGGTAGCTCAACCCCCTGGCAGTTGAACCCGGAGCTCAGCTTTCTGTGGGTCTGGGTGCCTTTAGGTATCATTGGCCTTTGGCTCACACACTTTCTGGGTTCGCGGCAGGCCTGGCAAAAGCTGGATTTCAGAGTAGGAAGTCGCAGAGGTAGACATCAAGTCACAGCAGGGGAGAATTACTCTCTAAAAACTATTATTCTAAAACTAAATGCCCAAGACATTGATCATTACAGAGGGTAACTGTAAAGACTGAAGGGAATGAATCGCTTATTAGATATGATATAGTCACACAGGGAAATTCCAGGCGAGTGGTTCTGGTATAAATGATGCTGTTCAGCACTTTTTGGAGAAGCAGCCAAGTTTCCTTAACTATGAGCTGACCCTCAGAGCATCTTCAGCCTCAGTGTCAGGCAGTCAGGCTTCCCGGGATGGCGCTTGTGGACATGATGCCTATTTGGAAAACCCAAAATTTCCCTGTAAAAGCAACAGTTAAACTCCCTGCCTCGTCCTACCAATCCTTGGTAATTTGAGACATTTCTTGCCCAGGGCACGACTCTATAGGCAGGGCAAACCCTTCCTGCCAGGGTGCCCCATGTCCCCTGGCCTGGGTGGGAGTGGGCAGCCTGGCAGCGGGTTGAGCTGGGTGGGAATTAGGAAGGACTTGAAATGAGGGGTCAGGGGGACTCTGCGAAGTGCAGAACAACTGTTAGTCTGTAGAATGCTTGCTTTCATTTGGACATAAAACGTTGTGAGAAAAGGGAATTCGGACCAAAGTGGTGCTGAGGGGTTTGTTTTCTCTCCCTTAGCCAGCGAGTGTGAACATTGATGTTTCCACAGCAGTGGGCAGGCAGCAAGGGGCAGCGAGCTGCTGCCAGCACTGACATTTGCATACACTCTCACAACTGGAAGTATTGCCTCTGTGTTGTTTCCAAATAACCAACAACAGAGGGTAATTTGCCTGCCTTATTATCGCTAAAGGAAAGTGCCTACATAAAAATCATACTTCACAGAAACACTTCACCAGAGCCGTGTTGCTCTTGTTGGTCCTTCCCTCCAAGACACGGAGGCACCTTGTTCCCATGGACCCTGATGCCTGCCAGGAGCCCCAGCACCTCTGGGGACGCAGGTCCCACTCCCAGCTCTGGGACACACGGGGCCGGGGGTGCTGCAGGTCCCCTCGGGCTCACGGGGGCCAGCACGCCTGGACAGCCCCTGAGAAAGGTGATGTCCAAGAGCACACGCTCCTCCACCTGTCTTGGCTCCATTCAACCATGGGATAAAACAACCGTGGGTGTTTTACCAACCTGTATCCCTTGTCTTGACAGTCCCATATGATACAAACCTGCCTAATGCACTTGGGTCTTTATAGGTCCTGAGCATCTCTGTATTTCATGGCTGTGGGTATGAGGCAATGGATGGGAAACTCTCCATGAGCCACCACCAATGGAGATTTAAAGAAAGAAGAGTCTCTGGGAGCATTTTGGAAGCCAAGGCTTGGTATTTCATTGAAGTGCTGCGCCTGACAGGAAAGATATAAACACAGCCATAAAAGAGATCCCAGTGTCTAGTCCCTTCATTTCAAATTGCAAAGTCAGTGAGACTATTTATTTCAATAAATAGTCAAGGAAGTATCTTCAATCAAGTGACAGCTCGTTCCCATACTGTAATTAAATTTGAAGCTCAATTACTATTGTATAAGTCGATGGCACAGACAGGATTATTACAGGAAAATCCCCAGGGATGCCAAGACTGGTACAGAGAGGTGGAAGGGAGAGTTCAACGTGGGCTTTTATGGCTGTACTATAACTGTGAACACAGCCCAGGCCAGGTCCTGCTGCTGGGCTGTGCTGGTCCTGCTGGTCCTGGGCTGCACCCCTCAAGGCACGCATCAAGCATCAGTCATTCAATTGACAAAAAATCATGTCTCCTCCCTGCAAAAGGAGGTGCAAAGATGCATGCAAGTGGGTGTTAGCCCTGAGAAAATCAATGCAAGCTGGACATCAGCTTCTGGGGCTGGAGCAGGCACTGCTCCCCACTACATCTCTGGGTCGTGCCCTTACCTGGCCGCCCTTTGCCGTGCCGGAGCATGGCTGGGCGCTGCCAGGCAGCTGTAGCTGCGGGTGGAAACTCCAGCACAAACGTGCATTTGCATGCTATTAACTTACTAGCCTGATGGGTTGCCGAGCACCTCTTCTCCCCCCCCGGGAGGACGGTTTCTCCAGCTGCAGCAGAAAGACAGAGCCGTGCCGGTCGGTGCTGGCGGGGCGGTGGGAGGCCAATCCTTGGCACCGGCAGGGCTGAGGGCCTCCCGGGGTGAAGGACCACCCCTCCCCATCGCTCCCCCAGGACAGGGTCGGACACGTCTGCTGGTGTCCAGCTTGCAGCTGTTTTCCCTCGGCTCATCTCTAGTTACTGCCCGAGAGCTTCGCTTCATCCTCGCGGCTTCCAAGTCCTTCAGCTGCTCCTCCTGTTTGTACTGAAGGAAGAGAAAAGGGACCAAAGCCTAAACTGTGTGTTCTCACTCCAGGGAACAAAGAAGAGGAGTATCATCACATTTATTTGGCTTGTATTTAATGAAATAATTAAAAAAATATCTTAAGTTTTGGAGAAGCTGGGTGGTAATCCTAAACACGGGCGTTCAGATGGTACGCTGCTGGGATGGTGCAGTGACCGTAACTGGCTCAAAGCCTCAGTGCAGCGTAAGCTCAGGGCACTTTGGACCATGGTGCACTTCTTGTTGGAAAGTGGGGATGGGCTTTTTACCCATTTGAATTTGTTTGTGAAGTTCAAAAGAAAACGGTGCCTCTAAGCTGCCAATAGAGATGTCTAAGATAATGAATATACTTTTCACCAAAAAACCTGGTACTGATGGGATTACTGCTCAGACACACAAAAATCCCTGTTATAATGCTCTCGACAAATTACATGATAATTTTCTTTCTTAAAAAAAGGTATCTTTCCTTTATCCCTCCTTGCCAAGCTATGTTCTGTTATGAAGTAGTTTCTTGCCCCTGTCTTTCCTTTATAGCTGCCCATTCGTGTTCCGGGTGTCACAGCCTCACGCTTATATTTCTTTCCAGCTCTGCATGAGGCAATGCCATGATTGCACAAAGCGACAGCTTTTCATAAGCCCTATACCCTCCTGCTTTGAGTTTCCAGCATGGGGCACTGCAGAAAGCCTAATACTAAGGGTTTCAGTGGGAGTCATGGATTTGAGCAGCTGCCCATGACCAGCCAATGTGCCCACAAGCTTCACCGTGCCACCGCCACACCACTGCTGGTGCTTGGTGGCCAGCAGCACAGCGTGCTCTACTTTCTCTTCATGTGTGCCAGTGGGTATCAGTGATGTCCCCTGGAGCTGGGCACACGTCCTGTGGATGTGGGCTTACGCTCCAAAAGTCTTTTCTTCTCTGAGTAAAGCAGCAGCAGCAGTGACTGCTGCAGTTTCTTCTTACTGTGCTCTCAATGGGCTTTGGTCTCAGCGCTGGGTATCACCTCCAGGCACGAGAAACCAGCCCAGGCCCCATTGTCTCCTCCGCACTTCATCCGCTGCCAAGGAAAGTGCCAATTAGTGCCAGCTGTGCTGGACTGCTTGTTGCAGGGCCGAGAGGGGGTCTGGATCTGGCCCCCCTCTCGTTTTCTCTGTGCGGCATCTGACTCTCTGAGTCTGCCCATTGATGTCCATGGATTTCCTTAAAAAAAAAAAAAAAAAAAAAATCCTTATTCAGACAGCTTGATGTTCAGTGCCCTGTTTTATTTCATATATTTAAAATATAATAATTATTATTAAAATAATGTGGTAATAATTCCCCATACTATGAGGATGCTGAGGAGCCAAAGCAGCCTGGCTTGGGAGATCTGCAGCCCTCTTGCCTCTCTGCACTTACTGGTCCCATGGCTGCTTTCCGAGTCCAGCACAAATGGCAGGAGAAAATCAAGAGGCATCTCCTACAAGTAAATACTTCTGGGTTTCAGAGAGTTGCCAGGGTTAGGGTGCCACCATAGTTAAGATGTCTGAGATATCACCAAACAGCAGTGGCACATTTCCCAGCACAGGTTAGCTTGCTTAGCCATCATTCCCAAATGATGGGAACCTTTGCTGGGGTTTAAGCCACCCCACAGGACTGAGCTGGTTAATATATGCCCATCCTCTCACCACTGGCATGCTGGCGAGGGGTGTGCAGGTGTGTTTGAGCCTGATGTGGGACGCCTGTCCTCCTGTGGGATGTCACTCAGCCTTGAGGTGCACCGGGGTGCCCTTCGGCATCAGGGCGCCGTGCCCCCTTGGGCCATCCTGCCCCACCGGGGCTGCTGGCGGGTGAGCGGGACTTGGGCCATGCCTTTACCACCCGGGATGGTTTGAGCTGAGGCAGCACAAACTAGTCCTATTTCTAACAAGAGGCGACTTACCTTCAGGGTCGCAGTGCAGGGCTCTGCATGGAGTCAGGCAGAAAAGCTGGAGGTGGAAAGATTTTGCTAAGGACCGGGGGGGCAAAGCAAGTGAGTGTTTTTCTGAAGCCATTGCTTCATCAAACAAATCACTTTCCCCAACCTGTCAGTAATTCCCAGCTACTGGGTAACTCTTTTAGATTCAAAAACAGCACGTGGAAAACACCTTAGCCAGTCATTTAGCCATAGCATATTTGCAATTTATAGCTTACTTCCTTAGAGCCCTGCTAAGTCATTAAGCAGCCTTGCGGTTTGAGCAAAGGTTTAGGAGCCAGGAAAATCTGGGATGAGTCATTTGCTCACGCACTGTTGACCTGAGCAAATCAGTTGACCTCCTTGTGCCTCTGGCTGTGAGACCGGCCACGAGGAGCTGGCTCCTCTGCAGAAGTCAGGGGCTTGCCTGGCTCCGGCCAAGAGCAAGCCCCCGGCCCCAGCAGCAATATGCAATGCACGGCCCGGGCGTCCCAGAGCCAGGTCCCCGCAGAGCTGCAACCGTTCAGGCTCCCTTGGTGGGGGTGCCAGCCCCAAGCCCTTTGAAAGCCGGGGAAAGACTTTCAGTGCGCTTCAGATCAGGACTCCCTCACTTCCCTCCAGCATCTGTCTGGCTTTTGAATAGCTTGTATAATAAGTAATAAATGACAATTAAAACATAAAATGAAGAGGGGACCAGATGGCTCCAGGCAACATTTAAAAATATCAAGACCATTTCTAAATGCAGATCACCAGATCCAAAACAGCCCTGGGCAGACTTAGCTGAAGGTTATTTGCTGGCCTGGCTGAAAGGACATGTGTGGTCTCAATCAGTTCTCAGAAGATGCTGTTAAAATGACATTTGCTGGCAAAGGCAGGAGGGAGGCTCAGGACTTGGGCAATCCTGAGGACACAGACCTTTGCTCCTCTCTTTTAAGGGGGTTGCTGAAGGTTGTTGGTGAGCAGTGACAAAGGCAGGTTGGATTGATGTCTCTGTTTCACCCTGAGGAAGGTGAAGTGCTGTGCTGGATGTCGCATCAGGGGAGAGGAGCCGTGTGGTGTTCTGACTTCGCAACCATCTTCTCCTAAGGATGTGGCTGCTCACACCATGGGTATTATTGTTGTGGATACCCACCACTAGTGACAGCACTTTGTTCCCTTCCCTGCCACCTTAGCTGACACAAATTCTGTCTCCAAAAATTTGGCCAGGTGGGAAAAATTACAGGGACCCCATAAGATAATTCATCACTTGACTGGGGAAACTGGCTGTGAACCTCTGGCTGAGGGAAGGCCATTGGAAAGGGAGCTCTCACCAAGAAAACTAGGCAAAATGAAAGGCATTTCCAGAAAAAAAGAGGTGATCTGGCACCACAATACCTGCCTAGATTCAGTGTCAGTGCAGCTGAGCCACATTCAGCCCATGAGACAACTTTATGCATGTCCTCCTCACCTTGGAGGTGATGGGTCTGGTGGAGAGGTGGGCATGGGTCTGCCTTCTCAGGCTCGGTCGCCAAATGTCCCAGCCACCGTGCAAGGCCAGGTGCTTAGCGATGTGACCTGCTATTACGATGTCTGTGCTGCAGAATAAGCTTCGCATCCAGAGATTGCTTTAGATTGGATTCCCCTCTCCTGGAGAGATGGGAACCAGCATGGCCCATGGGGAACCAGGTTCGTTTGACCGGGACGTAGCACTTGGGCTGAAGTTTGAGCCAGACGAGAAACAGCTAGCAGATACACGCCATGTCTTACTCGCATGAAGACTTCCAAGCCAGGTTAGCTACCTTTTCCAGCTCCATGCCACAGCTTACAGAGAAGGAGCTGGATAAAACTCTATGGCCTGCACTATACCAGACGTTTGAGTAGATGATCACAATGGCCACTTTGATCTTTCTAATTAATAGTTCCATTTTGCCATGTTAAAAATAACCTTGATTATCATTTGCTTTTGCTTTTCTCTTTCCTCTCTTGTACATGCTTCCACCTCCCGCTTTCAGCTGCGCCCGGAAACAGAAGTATCACGTTACTATGAGAGAAGCTAGTTTTGTGGTATTTCCATCCCGTCCAGAGCCAGGAAACACAGGCAATTTTGCAAGACAGCTTGTACTCAGTAAATTTCCAGCTCAGTTTATATTTCTGTATTTATTTAGATTTGTGCTAACCATGTAAAAGAGCACTCATCCCAAGTGAGGTGCTGCGGACAAACTTTCAAAAAAACGGATTTCATAGACCAAGGACCCTGAGTAACAGGCTTTTCACTGGTCCGGTAGCTTCTGGCTAAGTCCTCACTTCTGAAAAGACACCCAAGACTGACAAAGACATGGACAGTCAACTTCTGATAACACTAACTCTTCACAGTAACTCAAAAGTAAAGTTTTAGTAAATCCCACCAGTAAAATCACCATTTCTGACAACATTTTCCTGTACCCTTGAGACCTCCCCTTGAACTTTCCTTCCTTCCCTTTCTTTTTCTGCATGATAAATTGTCCCTCTAACGCATCGCATTTACAACTCTCAGAGTCTCTGGCTAGGTGCACGATACCCCCGCTAGCATCTTCCCACGTCCCAGCTGAGCAACCAGGGACCTGGGCAGATGTTTACGCTTGCATGGGAAGAGCACAATGGCTCCAGGGACCAAACTCTCCTCTCTTGACTCCTCTTCTCCTTCAGCAGAAAAGTCCTGCCACAGGCACAAAAATCTGCATTTCCCATGGGAGGGCAGCGCTCACAACACCAGCTGCTCTGCTTGTTTAGGTCTGCAGCCAACCCGTCCTTATTTCTGCATGCCAGTGTTCCCAAATACCCTTAGACTGAGTTGTGTGTGTATAACACATACACCCTCAATGCTTAAAACAGAAAGATGAAGGGTTGGGAGGGTTTTTTGAAGGCACCAAGAATTCTGCTGTCTTTATCAAATTAGGGTGAAAACTTTCCTGCCACATAAAGCCGTCGTTACAGCTCCCTGGTGGGCTACAAATGGGCCTGAACCAACCTCAAAGCCAGCAAAAGTTGACTTAAAAAAACCCCAAATACAAACTCTGAGCCAGCTGCCATCACCCAACACCAACTCAAGACTGAAAATGGTTTCTTCTGAACCCCGTTTCAAAGTTGCCCTGTGCTCTGCTGAACAGAACTGTGGGTCTCTGCCACAGTGCCCGAGTTAACACAGTTCCTGGGTGTTTCATGTTGTAATGCTGGCAGGGCAGCAAAGAAAGAGCAAGTGAATATACCCTTATATCTTTGGTAGGAAAGCAAATGCTCCTAGGAGAGGATTGTGAAATTCAGGTTAACATATCACAGTTGAAGGCCATTACACAAAATGATGACAATGTGCCAGAGTCCACGGTTTATGTGGCAACTCGGCGTTATTGGGAACAAAGCCTATAGAGCACGTTGCAGACTTTGGGGGCCAGAAGGGAATATTTCATAAAGGGATTTGGAGCCTTTGGGCTGTAACTGGATCCCCACACCACTCGCCATCTGGATGAAATTGCAGGGTTTTGAATGGGGGTGTGAGAGGGGGCCCACGTAAAGCAATGCCTCGGTTGACCCCACAGCCTTGTGCATGGGGGTGAGCGTTGCTCCGGCAAAGGCCACGTGGCTGCTCCCCGCCGCCGGCCGCAGCAGCAGCCCTGCTCCCCGCTTCCCAAGGCAATGGCATGGCTGCAACGGTGCCCTCGTCCACCGCAAGCCACCCCAGGGCCGGGGCCGTTGCCCGGGCCAGGCTGAGATCTCAGCTGGCTCCCACCACTGGGGTACGGTTTTCTTCCAGCGGATTAGGTTAAAATTTGGAACAGAAGCTGTTCATCTCTTCATATCAACTTTGCCATTTCTGCCGTTTGTTTAACAGGCTATAGATGGCTTCAAACTCCAGCCAAGGGGTCGAAGATTGTGCAATAATTTACCACAAGAAGAGCTGTTAAAAAACTCCTGCTTGTACCAAGTCAGATATTGAATGTGTTAGTTGACAAAATGATCTATGACATTTAAACAGAGTTATTAAAGTCAGAAGGAGAAGACACTGCCAGTTTGACCATGTTCCTACAGATTTAGCTTATTGGTTTGGCTTCTCAGGCAACGGCCTGTCGTTCTGGACATTCACAGGTCTCACCTTACCTGAGCAGTAGTGGATGAAGGTGGAAACATGGAGAGAGATGGGTGTCACGGAGTAAGAAACCTACTGTACAAAAAAAAAAAGGGTAACTGTTGGCTGTTTGCAGCAAGAGAAAGACGTTGAAATAGCAAAGTTATAAAGGCTATTTGTCTTGTGCCTTGCAGCTTCCTGCTTCGGACTAAAAAAGTACAGCATATAAATAGAGCGGGCAAGTGTGAACCAATGATACCAATACACTACTCCACATTTAAAATCCCTAGAGCTTGAGTTCCTTTTGAGTCGTTTGGGATGATTTTGTGCAAATACGTCACATCCAGTATGGCCACCTGCAAACAGGAGTCACGCTGCCAGTTGCTCCGGTGGGCATCCCGGGACAGCAGAGAGGTTAGCAGCCCTAAATCTCAGTTTTCTCCACTTAAAAATAAACTTGGCAGCCCTTCCCAGAAAACAAGCATGCTCTTTCCAAAGAAAACATCCTCGCCTGCAGATGCTTTTGTCACAGCGGCAGCGACGGTGGAAACTGAGGAGCTAAATTCACTTGTAGGCCACACCGGCACGAGCCCACTGACGTCTGTGCGGCTGATGCCGAGGGGGATGTTTGCTCCCTGAAAGGCCTTTTGAACTAAAATGTATCTTTGGGGAAAACATTTTAAAAGAGAGAAGCCTCAGCATTAGGTTCTCAGTTCTGTGTGCAAAACTGCTTCCACTTGGCCTTAGGAGCTTAATTCTGGTTTGGGGGCTTTTTGTTTTTAAATGTGACTGTAATCTTAGGTTGAAAGTTTACTGTATGAAACCCCATTTTCTCTTAGGACATCCTTTTTGCAGAACAATCTAAGAAACCTAGTAGCAAACAAGCTCCTTTCTATTTAACCTTAAAGTCATACCAGAGAATAGAAAATAAAGTTAATTCTACTCAAAACCTCAGCAGGTTGGTATAAGAAGTGCACAGAAGCAACAACATGCTCTGTTTAATAGGATTTTTCTTATTAATTAATTAGCAGGCTTTTTCTCACTAAGAAGAGGCCTCATTTTTTCCCTCATAAATATTGACCTTCTGTAATAAACACAGCTGGAAAAAACCCCCCAAACACTTGTATGTCATAGTTCTCCTGTCAGAGGTTTGTAGGGCACTTCCTTTTTTCACAGGACCACAGATTTCCTCAGCCTGAGTTGTCTCAGTTGAGAGAGACAGTGGTTTTGGGCTGTTTGTCTTCCTCAATCCTTTCACCTAGAAGAGAGGGGAAAACCCCTGGTCTCTCTCTCTCAGTATGCTACTCGAAGGAGCTACACTGAAAACATGAAGAAAAAAAAAAAACCCCACCAAAAAACTCACACACACAAAAGCCTGCACCCTAGTAAGAGAAGTCCCTTCAAGCCTTTAACCTCTGCATTTGTACCATTTGGGGGCTGGATTTCCAAAATTAAAGTCTTGGGCTGGCAGCAGGAACATATGATGGGCAGTGAGAGGCTCCCAAGCACCACCAGCAGCTCTGTCTTGAAAGGCCAATTCCTGGTGGAGACAGAGATGCCCCACGTGGGCACGCACATGGGTGTGCATATCACACGCGCTCTGTGCTCGCCGGCACGGCCAGCTGACAGCCCTGGCGGGACTGCCCTGCTGCTCTGCTGAGGGGCACAAGGATGGGATGTCACCTCGCTGCTGCCGAAATACGTGATGCTCAGGATGGTCAAAGCCTCGCAGTGAGTCGCCGACTCCTCATGTCAGACCCAAGGAGGCAGTGAGACCTAATGTGCCTCAGGCACCAGCAGAAAAACCCGAGGCTGTTCGGCTTGAGCCTGTTCCTCTCCATTGGTGACACTCACATCCATCATGATCCCTGCGTCCGCTCACCTTCAACCAGGGCTGCCCCTGGCCTGCCAGTTACGGACTAAACAAAAAGCACTCGAGCAAATTATACACCTAACTGCCACCCAACCTTCAGGAAAGGTGGCAATCCTACCCATTCTCCTGAATGGAACAGTTTGTGCCTGAAATAAAATAAATCCTCACTTTCATTGCTGGATTCAGCCTCATTCAGGACTGTACTGATGCCTTCTGCTTTGTTACTTACAAGAAATGAATGCACACCCGCAGCCTGGTCTCCCAGAGACAACCAACCTGGGTTTCCCAGCAGTCTCCAATTCAGCAGCGCACATTTCCCTGCACCTTAGCACCAAGAATAAGTAAGACAGACATATATAAAATGACACACTTTATTAAAAGTTACATTCAGCAGCAATGGACACATTTACTTAAGTAGATTTTTTAACTGTCAAGGAGCTTATAATTATAAATCCCTCTAAGGCATTGAAAGCTCTTAGATGTTTAAAACTTCTTTGCAATTATTTCATATAAATAGGTAAGGTAAATGATGCTTGCCTACGAAGAGGATATCCCAGCTGCATTAAACAAAGATATACATATAAATATATGTATAAAACAATGACTTTTGTTATAAACTCATTGACGGGGATATTTCACAATCTTTAAGGCTTGGGCTCTGGCCCTGCAACTATTATTCATATAAGAAGTCTCCTGTTTAAGTTACCACGTGCGAGTGTACAGATTGCTCACAGGGCAGGGCTTAAGTTTTGACAGAATCAGCAAAAATGTCAAAACGCTCAGTGAAATATATTTACAATCTGTGCAAGTAGCATCACCTACTGTTACTGATTGCAGAGGTCTCTCTTGGAAGCTATCAACAGCAGAAAGGCACCGTGGCAAAGTCTAATTGGCATCTGTTAGCTCTTTGTTTTTGACATTGTAGCTCTCCCTTCTGAAGAGCAGTATTTGGGCTCTTGAGCCTTTGAGCCTTGGGGACATCGGTTGGGGTGCAGGACAGAGAGAGAGCACCAGCAGCATGCAACTGCAGGCCTGAGCTCAGGGCACAAACACACTGAGTCTCAAGTTTTTCCAGCTCCAACAGCAGAAACCTCCCTTGATGTGCAGTGGTCCAGCTGCTTTTTGCGAGTGTAAACAAGAAAAGTGCCACCCACTTCCAGTATTAGCCAACTGCCCACCCCCCAATAAATAGCAATCATTTAATTTATCTTAACGTTAAACTGTGCTTTATGCCTCTAATAAGTATATGTGTGAGGAAGAGAAAATTGCTGTTGAAACAGAAATTGTGACTAGATCTGACAAACTGCATAATCTACTTTGAGTTAATACAGCTGCAGGATCTCATTCTCTACCAACTTAGCACTGACTTTACATTTGCATGCAACTTCTTTGGCTTCGTGACATACAGTAAGTCTAGTCAGAGAGGCAAATCTGGCTTTATCTTACACCAGCGGCTGGTTACTGCATGGCATGTGGCTGATGCAAACTCCCAGAATCAATTCACTGCAAGTGTCTTGGTGCTGAACACTAACTGGTACATGAAGCCCCATCCTCACTGACAGGCGAGGCTTACGGAAGGGGTTTTCACCACCACAGTGATGCTGGGGCAGTAGCATCGAGACCTCATACATAGTAAGCGTAAAGGAAAGGCACACTTGAAGCTTTATTCCTAAAATATCTCAGTCGTTCATTGAAGACAACTGCTTTTCTGTATTCTGCTTTGACCTAGCAGCTTTCCTACCATCAGCTCCCCATGCCACAGCCGCATCTGCTCTGCTCTCCAAACACCAGACTGTTGTCTGGTCTTTGGAGTGGAAAAGGTTACTCCAGCCTCGGAAGCAAACCCACAGCATCGACCAGCTCAGTCCAGCTCCCGTTGCCTCCATGCGCTCCCTCTGCCTGGGAAGCTGCGAGCCCACCAGCAGAGGAGTTGCAGAAAATTTAGTGTCCCACCACTCACATTCCTTGGCCTTGTGCCATTTCTGATCACCACCACTTGCTCTTCACCTTACCGCATGGAGGCAGAGCGCTGGCTGGATTTGGGAGAATTTCTTGCAGGAAAAATAGACCCTAAAGCTGGAAATGGCCATCGCCTCTCATAACTGGGATGCTCCATGGACTAAAGTCAACAGAAAGAGATTTTCTTTTTGTAAAATACACAAATCCCCACTTTCCACATAGTATTTTTTAAGGACACAATTGAAGCCAATGGGAAATGTTTTAATGGCAGAAGAATCAGACCCTAATGTATATTATTTTTATCTCAGCCACCTCACTGGCACAAAACCAGAGATGGCTTTCAAAACCAGGTTTGAATTCAGGATGAAGAGAGGGAGATGCCCCTTCCTTCCCTTTACTCTAGCTCTGAATTGTGCCTTAAATAAGACAACGGCATTTCTTCAGGGAGAAACTAGAAATAGCGGAACCAATAATATTTTCACCTTTGATCAAAATGGCTTTTATAAAAAAACAGAAATATTACAGGGGAAAATCATTGCAAAAATATTTTGGTTTAAAAAGCAACTCCAGGTAACGGAGGTGCATTTCCAAATGTACCGAGGAGAATTAGGTAACCAAAACCCACTGAAAATGAAAGTGAACTGGGCCCATGACTCCCATCTGTGCCCCAGAAATCTCAGATAAGAGAGAAGAGCCCTCTTGGGCTCGGTGGAAACCCTGTAACTTTTCTTTTAAAGCCATCCCAAGAAATACAGGATACAGCAGAAACCTGCACAGCTGACTTGGCTGCCACCTTTCATAGAGCCTAGAGCTCGAAGGAGCTCCTCCAGCATTGCCCCCCGTCACCCACCAGCCAGGCCAGTCCTGCAAGCCCCTGAAAGCAGGAAGAGCAGGCAAAGGCATAAGCCCATGATCTTTAGCTCAGGAGAAAGCTGGCAGAATATGGTGCTTATTTACTCAAGTCAACTCTTGCTGAAGATGAGTTTATGGAAGGTAATGACACCATTACAGCTCCATACAGAAAGATACTTCTAAGCTTTTAAAAAAAAAAAATAAATCCCATACATGTTTCAAACTACAGGTATAATTTTTTTTTTTTCCTGAATCCTCCATTGGAACTTGAATTTAAAATACAGTTTAACTCCTCAGTATGTGAAATCTCACAGCCACATTAATGGAGAACATCTGAAGCCAGGAGAAAGAAATCACTTCCAGTTATGTTGTCAGTGTTATGTGCGTAACATTCCCACAGCTGTAGATCCATTGTGCTCCATGTTATAAATAAGAAATTGCATGGTGACAGCTAAAATTCAAAAGCGTTAATGTTTCTCTTTGCAACTCTTTTTCTATTTTTTTCCTTCTTTTTTTCTTTTTTTTTTTTCAGTCTTTTGAGGTTTCTCCCCTTTCCCTCCTAGTAGAAGTTACTTGAAGCAACATTATCGCTTATCCAATTGACATATTTACGGTAATTAAAAAATAGTAAATGCCAAGCAAACATGACTAATGTTGCCATTTGGCAAATAAGCCAGAAACGACTTCTATTGATTCTGAACCAGGCTGTCGTATTTGCGTTAATAAACATTTCTCCTTCTTCTGCTCATCTTGGTTATCCCAGTGCTTTAGGGAGAAGTCCGAAGGCAGCTCAAAGGATGCGGCCAAACGCTGCCCTGACCTCTTCGCACGCAGCAGCTACCGCCGAAGCCATCAAGTTGCAGAGCGCAAATGCAGCTGAGTCAGGCCCCATGAACGAATACAAACGAGCTCCCTTGTATCTCTCGCATTCTAGGTTGTGGTCCCTTTCAACCATGAAAAACAGCTACAAATTGTTCCCAGAGCTAAACCACTTAACATCTTGGCACTTGGTTGTTTTTAACTTTGTAACAATAGGCACTGTTCACTCCTCTCAATCTCAGTTTTTTATTCTATAATAAAGCAGGAATACTGATGAAAGGCTAGTCACGGCTTCTCCCCGTGGTATCAGGGTGGTGGCATGTGATGATTCACATGGGGTGTGTTTGATCCAAGAAAGCCCAGCCTCTGCTTATTCTTCCTTTGTTCTGTCATCTAAGGTGGAAAGGCAGAGAGAGACGAGTTGAGATTTTTTTTTTCTTTTTACTATTATTTAGCAGTCACAGAGCAAGATACATATAAGCAAAACAACAGGGAGTGGAATTCTTTTCTTCAGCACTGAAAATTACAAGTAAGAGATGCCTTTGAAGTGGAAGATCTGCTTCCTGCAAAGTATGGACATTTTATTCTCATTTGTACATTTTTCTTATCCAGCGGCAGGTCTTATGGTGTATTTATTATTTGTGCTGCTATCGTGTTGCGTAGCCCTGCAGAGGGTCAGCATTTGCACTTGGTGCTGTACAATCACAGAATTAAAAGATGGTCCCAGCTGCAGAGAGTTTAAATTTAAGCCAGGAGAGAACAGATTCAGCCAGAGGGGGATGAAAAAAACCCACCAGGACGGTATGGGTAAGCACAATAAGCAACAGTCTCAGCACAACCAGCCTAAACCTTTGTCGAGTTTTTCACAGGGAAAAAGAGTTTTAAGGAGGGATTTGAAGAGGGATAATTAGATAACTCTGTTGATGCCACTGAAGTGCTTCCCATAAAGAAAACACAAAGATGCTTTTCTGAAACTGTAACGAGCACGCCAGAAGGGACGAGCATCTTTAGCAAAAGAGGAGCTGGCCTTCTGATCCTGAAGTGAGAGAAACACATAAGGTGGTTTAGGCAGGAGCAGGGCTTTAAGGGAGGCCAGCAGCTTATGCTCCTCCATACCCGGGAGAAGGGAGAGCCGCAGGAGGGGCACAAAGACAAGGGTGACACAAACAAAGCAACAGGCTCAGCGAATTGTTTTCACAACAGCACTGTTGATATTCTTAGTGGGGGAAAAAATACCAGTGTCAGATTCAGAAAGCTCTTCTACTGATTCCCATCAGTATGCAGCTATTTCTGATGCTACGCCTTTTTTACTGCCAGGTTATGCAGTACCTGCATATGCAAAGCCCGTCATCGCTTCTGCAGTTTTCCCTCTGTCCTCACACACTCACTGGGAGGATTTCGTAACTAATTCCCCCTCAGCTTTTCTCCTTACCTGTTCTCTGCTGTTGCTAATGGAGTACAATTTCATTCCAAACCCGTATCAGTGTATCTACTCAGAAAGCTTACTGGAGGGAAAGACAAAACCTTTCTAAGACAAAAGCCTCTTTTGTAACCCTGTCCTGACTGTGACCTGATGAAAGCTAGCGCATTCACCCACACGCACTCAGGCTGCTATCCACTGCGGGGCACTTACCTGTTCCTTGAGCTCAGCAAGCTGACTGGAAAGCTGTTTTACAAGGCTCATGGTTGACTCCAGCCTCTCTTGCAGGTTCCTGATTTCGTTTTGCTCACTGTCGCCTTCATTGCTAACCAGGGACATGGCTCTCATCCGAGGGAACCAGTCCAAATTCTTCTCCTACGTGGGTATTAGAAAAATTAGTAATGTTAGTAGGGGTTTATGCAGTGCTACTAAGCTGAGACTAGAGAATGAAAACTCAGAAGGACTTCTACTCAGTGGATGACACACAGCAAGTGAGCTTAAGAAGTAGTAAATTCAGAAACTATTTTACACAAGCATTTTTACTCTTGGTTCTCCTTAGCTACAAAGGAGGCACCAACTGGAAAATCTTAGTTCCCCACAGCTGCACCTGTATTGCAGCGTGGGGAGTGTTGGCACATTTGTCCACGGCTCTAGCACGCAGAAATGCCCGCTGGGTCAGCTCTGGGGAGACTTCTCTGGTACGCTAGCACCAGGAAAGCCTGAGCACTCCCCATGCTTTGCTCTTAAGTGTATGCAGGGACACATTTCCCCACTGTCTCTTCAGCTTGGCTGGCCTCCATCTATTTCAGCTGTCCTTGCGGCAATGTGAGTGAGCCAACACCAGGAAAACAAGACAAGCCAGAGTCCTCTCCAGACTGGCCTGGAGCGTGCCTACTGCAAGAGCAGAGGGACCTTGGATTCAGCTGCCCACAACAGACAATTTGGGGTCCTGGGAATGGCTTAGGCTTCAGCATGCTATTCAGATCGTATACCTTAGGTAAATGCAAGCACAACCCCACGGCCAAGGGCTAACCTGCTAAGGACCAAGCACTACATGGAATAGCACTGAATTGGGTGTTTCTCTACTCATGGACTCAGGCTATGAATTTAATCATAATAAAAATACTGTAAATAGATGAGTCAGGAAGGTGCCGCGTATCAGCATGAGCCTGAATTGTCTCCATGGCTCAGGGGCACAGATATTTGTGTGCAAAGCATAACAGGCAGAGGAGATGGAAGGGTGCAAGCCTAGGAGGAGTGGCAACCATGTGGCAAGCAACCCAGTTTGCCTTAAGGCACGAGAAAAAGGGAACAGGTCCTGTAGCTGGCAATGCGTTACATCGACGCACCTCTGCCCTCCACCTTGGGGGGAGTGGGAGGATGTGGTTAGATCATATGCCTGGTGTTTTGCAACGGGCCTTTATGGACACGTGCACTTGATAACTTTAGAAGAGAAACAGAAAGAGTTGAAGTGTGTTTCTTCCAGTCTCCTGTGTTGTGAATGGCCCCACACAAATAGCACTATATTGAAAAGGAGGAAAGAAAAGGAGGAAAGAAAAGGAGTTCCTTCTAGAAGTCCACCTACAAGACTCCTGGCAGGCAAAAGTTGTGCTACTTATGTTGTCCAGGCTTGGTATTTGGTAAAGTTTTAAGTGCATTGAACTTACTGTAGTCTCGGACTTTGCTTCACCATGAAAATAGAAAGGCCAGTGATGATTCTACAGTACTTACAGCTGGGCAGGGCAGGCAGCCATACGTGAGCAGGGTCCACACAGGCTGGCCTGACAGAGCTGTGAGCCCAGGGATGCGCCAAGTGAATACAGCTTTATCGTGCTTCCAGAGAGAGTTGCTCTCAATTCTGTAGTGCTCTGCCCTGATCACCAAACCCTCCCCTCCTACGGCAACGTGGTTTAGAAACAAACAAGCTAACACTCGATAAGTATGGAAGCACTTAACGGTATTCACGTTTTTCCACTATTTGTGTTAGTTCAGTCCCCTCTGTTATCCCAGATAAGACTAAATGCAAAGCCATAAGAATTTTGGTTTGTTTTCTTCTTTTTAACTCAAAACTTCTAATGAGTTTTTGTCCGGCTGTGCAACCTCTGGTCCTGTCGCTAAACCGACAAGATGTTCAGGGAATAAGACTGTGCCCCTCTGTTGCACTTTGCAGCCCAGGGCTCAGTCAGCCGTGTACGCTGGTGGAATGAGGCCTCTTTCCTTGCTGCCCACTTTTTTGAGCCTCGTGATCTCATTATGACAATTTACTGTGGTTACGCATGATGCCATTTTCAATGGGTCATAACTCATTCAAATCAAAACCTGTTTTCACCAGCTCTGCTGGTGAGCTCAAAAGGAGCGCACGTGACCCTCACTGCTGGATATCCCCAGCGGACACACGGAGCGGTAGACTTCTATTTCTGCTGCATGCGTTTCTGCTTACAAGAGCAGCATTCATTTTCCACGAGTATGCTCTGATATTTATTTTAAATTTATTTTGGCTAGGATCTAGCAGAGCATTCATCACGTGCCTAGCATTAAGCACAGGTGTACTCATTTATACTAAGCTTAGTTTGTGCACAGTGCCTTTCTGGATCAATGCCTTTTTTTTGCAAAATGTTTGCCAGCAAATTTGTCTGCCACCACAGGCACAGAAAGTGAATTCAAAGGAGCTACAGCGAACAGAGCTGCACTTGTATCTGAGTGTTTCCTGGAAAGCTCTGGTATCTGCACCCATTACAGCTTCTCTTGCTTGGAGCACCTGAAGGTACCAAATGCAAGGCTGCATGGCCATAGGAGCCAGCTGAGGGGCCGGGAGCCCTTTTTGGCAAGGGTCACCATAACGCCAAAGTTTCTAAAGCCAGGCTACACAGGGAGAGCAATCTGAGACTCCATCATTGCGGTTCTTGTGTTTGCTGAGTACCGCTGCCAGCATTGTGAAATGCACTTTGCTAGTTTTGTTTTCCATCTGCCACTCCCTCCCTCCTCCAGGATGCAAGGCAGAGACCGCCGACTGCCTCGGAAAGATTTTTGTAGACTGACCCTCCACCGCACTGCAGCGTCCAGAGGAACACCGCACAAATCCGTGTGGATGCCAGACATCCTCCCTCAGTGGGCTTGCCTCTCTCGAGGCTCCCACTGTCACCTGCTTCCCTCCTCCTTGGCACAACATTATACTTCCCGGGAAGAGGGATGACCAGGAGCAGGTGAAGACAGGGACAGAGCACACAGCACCTCGCCCGCTGCCACACGATGCTGGGATGCTGGTGGTAGCTCTTCAGCTGGAACTGCTCTGAACCACGGGGCAGCTCGTCTCGGCCACTACGAGCCCCAGAGTCACGGGAGCTCAATGACAGACTCCACTCATTCGCGTATGCCTAGCTTTGCCCTCCCAGCAGCACTGTGATAATCCCTCCCAAGAAAGAAACCCAGTTGTGGTTTAGTTACAGACCAAGAAGATCTGGGTATTTTTTGCCAAAATGTTGTGGAGGATCAAGCAAGGACTTGATCCAAGTTCTAAGAGAAGCTGATGGCTTTGCACGGACCAGAGACTTCACAAAAAGATGTTACTGACTTCTACAGCTTTTCCTGGTCGCAGAGAGGCAACAGGTCAAACAGCTTACCACAGGCCTCTCACTTGGTAGTCCCAAGTGCTGTGTTGGGTGCAGGCAGGACTTTGCTTCTTGGTTCTCAACTGCGTATACATCTAATGAAATCCAGTCCAGCTGTGTATCTTTGTCATGCAAAGTATCAGAAAGACTCAAAATTCAGTAAGTCAGTAGGAAACACATTCTAGCCTGCCAACCTGTCTTTAAGCTAAAAATACTTATCTAGCTTTCACCGATAGTTTCATAATAGTGCATGCAGCAGGTATATTCCCTTGCTGAACTGCATGCTTTTGCTGGTCAATATTACCTTATTTTTTCATTGCATTATGAACTGCAGAACTTTATTAAAGGGCAGCATGAAAATTAGCTCTGGCACACAGCCCTATTTGCTGAGTCTATGCCACAAACAAACAGCAATTGCTGTTAGAGACAAAAAACTTTTGATCACAAACCTGCCGAGATCCAGAAGGCAAATTGGACAAGGCTCCTCTGCCAAAATTTTTAGTGATCTGTAAGTGTTCACGGGGGTACAGGCACTCTGTGACTGCTCAGCTATGGGAAAGCTATTTTTACTTCCAGGTAATTGCTTGCCAATTAACTGGAGGTAGTTAACATGTTTGTACAACCCCAAACATTTGTTCTGGGACTTAAATGTTTATGGGCTCAGTCCAGGGTTCACCTTGACCAACTAACACATTTTAACGCTGTAACATGCCTCCTCTATGCTGCAGGTGCGCTGCTGCTTCGCCTTATTTGACTGGTGCGGGGCTGGGATTTTGCAGGGTGTTACCTGTCATGCCTTAGCTATTACTCTCAGAAATCCAACCATTTTGCCCAGGATAGCATTCGCTCAGACATTTTGAACCCCATCTGGAACAGAGCAGCAGTTTGGACGAGGGAGGTAGGCTGTTGGCAGGGAGCAGGGCAAACCTCTGCAAACAGCTGTCACAGGACTCCATCAACAGACACCAGGTTAGCGTGAGGTGACATAGCTCGAGCATAAATGAGCTCACAGAAGGTGAAGTATGTGGATGGGATGCTTTAAAACAAAGTAGCTGTCTGGACACAGAATTAATTGTTAAAATGTACTGAAATCTTCTTTCTAAACAACCGGGGCTGAACGCAGTATATTGTTACTGTTACTTCATTCTTGCACAGGATAGCATATTCGCAGCCCAACCGCAGCAGCCCACCTACAGATCACAGCATCTTCCCGCTCCACACTCCCTCCGCAAGCATAACGCGTGCCTCGCAGAATTCATGTTTAAGCATACATCTGTGTCCAGGGCAGAGAGTCAGCCAGACAGGAAGGCTGCAGGGACAGAAAGGAGCCGCAGCCTCCTATCCGTCAGTTCAGCTGAGGGGAAAAAAAAAAAAGGAAAAAAAAGCAGGTGGGGCTAGCCAAAAGGCTGCCGGCCAAAGAGACTGCACACGAGCAGAGCAGACATTTCGTGTGGCGATCCAGCATGCTCGCTCCCTCCGTCCTCCCCCCTTGGCTGGCGGGATTCCAGGGGGAATCACAGCTCCCCCAGGGCAAACACCTCTCTGCCAGGTACTCTGGGTACACATAGCTGCGAGGGCACATGCCTGAGAAATCACAGGGCTTAGAGGATTTGCTACTCACGTTTTCTGAGAAACCTCAAACCCTTCTCCTCAGAGAGGCATGCTCAGAGCAAAAATCTGCGTTTGCCTCTTGGACTTTTCTGTGCAACTTTCTCCTTCCCTTCTGTGGGCTTTCCAGGGGGAAGGCAGAGCTTCGGGCTAAGTCCTCCCTTCAGTAAAACATTGCCATTTTTCTGACTTTGCTAGCTCCAGTTGAGCACGGATGGAGAACAGACTGAAGAGATTTGTTTAGAGTTTCTATACTTTGTACAAAGTCTCTCTCGAGCCATCCCTGTCCTGTTGGCACAGCCCACTGGCTTCAATCGAGCTCTCACGCTGAGCTGAATCCATGCTTCCAGAGTAATTGGCAGAGGGACGTTTCTTTAGGAGGTGCTGGTTTCACAGGCTAGCAGTGAGATGGATCAGCTGCAACCAGCAGGAAAGACTGGGCTGAGACTTTAAAAAATAGATTACTAGATAACAATGACAGAAAATAGGTCAAAGAGTAGGACAAGGGGGATGAAGTAGAGGGGCAAAGGCAGCCTAATGCACGCTTTCTGCCGGTGCCACTGCCATGGGCTGAGTGCCACGCCACCATCAGCCGTACCAGACTTTCATTTCTCCAGCAGACTCTAACACAGCGACTCTTAGCCCCTTCTGTCCTGTGACCCCTTGTTGCAACATGAAAACAAGCCGTTTCAGGACTTCCCTCCTATCTATTCAAAACGAAAAGCAGCGATGACTGCTCATGACTCCTCTGGGTTGTGACCTCCCCAGCTGCACGCATCAGTGCAGGAGACGGGTCTCCGCGCCCTCCAGCCCACCGTTCCCCCGTCTCGCACAGATCATTTGCTCCTTGGTGGCTCAGCGAGGCAAGCAAAACAGCCCCCAGGAGCGTTATTTGTTACCTAATAGCGAGGCTGAGAGAACGGGTGTGCTCAAAGCCCTCTGCTCCTCAGGTAGGTGGTGACTGAAGGGTGCAGAAGAGGAGCGTGGACGTCACCAGGAAGGTTTGCTACCGGCACCTCGGTGTGCTGCGCTGGGCTGTCCGTGGTATCTCACCCCGCAACACACGTTTGCTGGCGCGCAACGAGCAGCAGACACCGCGGCAGCCCAGCAAAAGCCTCCTATAGCTTTACGGAGGCTGTAGCCTCCCGAGTGCCCACTGCGGGGGTAAAACCCTGCGGCCTCCGCGCCTGAGGAGCGGCACTGCTGGGAAGCGCGGCTCAGCTTCACCCTCCGCGACGCAGCCGCGCCTGGGACCCGTGCCTTGCGCGAAGGCAAACAGAGCGTCGGCACTGCTGCTCTTCCGCAGGCAGCTCGTGTCCTTTCAGGCACCAGAACGAACAGGCCGTTCGCTCCCCTTTCTTGAGCCGGCACCTTGAACAAATATTTTAGTGCTGGGTACAAAGAGATCTATTTACTGAGAAATTATTCTTTATGTCTGAAATGTAAGTAGGTCCATCCATTCCCTTCCAAGATCTGTTGCCCATATAAGCAGACAGGGATCAGTCCAAACGACCTTTAGAAAGCTATTATTTTTCTGCCTAGGGACAGACTCTGGTCCTAAAAGCCTGTAGTTATGTAGCTCCTATAGCCACCTTAAAAAGGGATTTTAAAGATTTAAACTATCTTGTGCTTTAGATGACACAGGGCAATAACCACTTTGTGATTTAATCACAGACAATAATAATTTTGTTCAGTGCATGATTCAGCTAATCCACAATTTGATAAACGTTCATCCTAAACTACAAACCCAAATAGCTTTCTGCAAATCCTGTTTGACACTTTAATGTTAAGACTATTTGATAAGCAATCTGTGCTGTACAAGAATATAGGGAGGGAAATTAGGAATTGTTATGCATCTATACGCATCCACAACAGTAATTCAAGGAAAATAAAAATAAACCTTGGCAATTACAGATAAATCTTTATGCAACAAGAAAACTAATAGGTTTGGCTGGGTCTGTACTGGATTGATACATGCTACAGCTTCCACAGCTCACGGAAAAATATAGAAATCTGTTCCTCCCTTGAAAGAAGGTTGGAACCATAACACAGACCCACCGTCTGCTTTAGCAGCGTCATTGATGCATTTACTTTCATTTTAACTTGGCTGAATGTTTTTGAGGGCTGCAACAGAATCTATCACTGTAATTCTGAATAATTGTGCGTTCTTCAAGACCGACATCCAGGCCAGTCAGTTATAAATGTCTCACTATCAGCGTTCCCGCTTGTGATATCCCCGCAAAAATAATGGCAAGGAATTATAATAAACTTCAAATTGCAAAGATTTTTCTCTGATGCTGTATGTGCCAGTTTCGATACTCAGCCTGAAACCTGTAAAGGACCCTGCTTTTCCAAGAACAAGCACCCCAAAACTTCTGCTTATCGAATACACCTGGGGGACTTGGCATTTATCTCCAAGAGATGGAGACAATCACGAAAATATTTTTTTACAGTTGAGACCGTAAGTCTGAATGTGATCTCACACCACTGTTGTGGGCAAACCCGTATGCAAATGGTAAGTACATGAGTCAGCAGTGTGCCCTTAAGAGTGAAAAAGGCCACCAGGACCTTGGCCGCACCAGCCAGCGTGCAGCCAGCACGTCGAGGAAAGCGATCTGCTTCAGGCCCGAGCAACCGTACCCCAGAAGGTGGAAAGCAGAAACCGAACTAAGCAGCTTTGTCACCAGCGCACGGAGGCTGCACCTCCCAGCTATCCTGCAGGTGGGAACCCCGGGGATCTGCTGGTGTGCAAGGGCCGCAGCCGGCCGGGGACTCCCGAGAGTTGCACGGCACAACTTCTGCCTGCTTGGAGGGCCTGGGGCTGTATCCCACCCCAGCACCACTCTCCTTGAAGCCACGTTTGCTTCTCGCGTCTTCCCTTCCCCGCGGCACACGTTCATTTCTCAACTGTTGATTTCTTCTGCCGTTTCAATTGCTCTCTGCTGCCTTATCTCTATCATAACCCTGAGAATTGATATTCTCCTCTGCAAATCTTCAAGAATCCCAACACTACCATCTGAAACTAGGATTTGGTGCTTAATATTTGTGCCCTTAAAATAGATATAATTATAGATCTGTGCAAAACATGAGTTTATTTTTCCACATTCCTATGTTTTTATGTTGTTAGTGGTTACGGGACGTTCTTTAGGAAAAACACTTCAGATTATTCATTTAAAATAATTAAATTATTTCTGATATAATCCCTGGATCTTGTGCATAACGAAACAACATCTGGTACAGAGATTAGAAAATAAATGTTCTTGGCTTATTTTTTTTTCTTTTGTTAAACAGATGTTGTTGATACAAAACGCAGAACTGTAAATCATAGCCTGCAATGTGGACACAGACTGTCACTACTGAGCAGAAATTTACTGTGGCTAGATAGAGATTTGAAACAGCAATGAATCACTGGCTTACTAACTTTATTCACGTGGGTATGGTTTCAATATTCTGACATTAAGTGCACATGTCCTTAAAAAAAGAACCTTTTAATGGCAGCATGGGAGGCTCTGGTTTAGTTCCAGCTGTCTCGGTGGGGGAAGCACAGCGTAATGCAATGGCAGCCTCTGCGCAGAGGCACCTGGCAATTCTCTGTCCCTTCCCTCCCAGCTCACTGCGGTGCCGATATTAAATCCCGCAGGGCCGGCTCCCCCAGCGCTGAGCGGCCCCTCTTAGTGCCCACCGGGTAGGGCAGCCCTGCCACGGGAGAGGGGCTGAGCTGCTCACGCAGCCTCACCACGGCCACCAAAACGCCTCCAGCTCTAACCTCTGTCTCCCTCTCCCTCCCCTGCTGCTCCCAACATCATTTCAGCAAATTCACCGTTCGGTTGCCGGACTGGCTCACACCTAGCTGAATGGTAATGGTATTTCTGCTTCCCATGGACTGCGTTTAAAGCAAACAGAATTATGATGCTTCTCCAGCCCCTTGCCGTACCTACCCGCACAGTACCACACCGCTTGCACTAGCATGCTGAAGCCCCCCTTCTCCTGTTCTTCTTTTAATATCGATTTTCTTTTGCAAAACATGGTAGCAGGCGCACTCCAGATACCACACTCCAGACAAAAGCCAATGGCACTAATCCCACTGCAATGTAAACATACCCTACAGTATCATGCCACAGCTGGCGACAGAGATGTTGTCTCCTCCTTAGAGACATACTTACCATTCAGCTGGTAAGGACACCACAAATTTTGACCCATTTTTGTCAATGTAAGTGCTGTTGATCCAGTGGATCAGGGTCTAACTCCATGGTTAAACTCCAAACCATGACCTCTACTTCATATCTTTTGTGGCACAGGATTTGGGCACATACTTGTTGAAATTTATGGGTTTTTTTCACATTTTGCTTTAATTCTCTGGTCCCGTCGCCTTGTATTTTGCAAGTACTGTCCATTTCCTAGCTTTAGCTTCAATTTGGTGTAACAGAATCTTTGGGAAATACAAAGACTCAGCTGGAGACTCGTTTTTCAGAGGCTCAGGACTTGACCTTATTCTCAGCTTTACACAGGCAGAGCTTTGCTGATTGCAGCGTGATTGTTCTGGTTTAGGATACTGCCAGAGTCTAGGCATTTTGAATCCTGATCGGAATGTTCCTGTTTCAGGCCCATTTTGACTCTGATGTATTTTGCACATGGTGCAGTATGAAAGAACAATTTAAAGAACAACATTTTCTTTTAAGATTAATAAGAATTATTACCTATCACTAATGGGCTATACAGAACTGGTTTTTTAAGCAACGATGTGATCATGCATATACCATACACTTGCATAAATTCACGTACTTGAGTATCAGTCAGAGGAGAGAAAAAAGATCTAGCTTTCTCTCTGAAGAGCCTCTTGACAAAACAACACCAAGCAATGGCCACCGTTCAGCCTTATGGGTCTGAACGCTACCAACCTGCTCACAAATTGCTTGCTCTGTTCAAATGCTTGCCCGTGGGTTTTGTACATTCCTCTGCATGGCGAGCACAACTCCTTGCCTGTGCAGACACGATGGCCAAGGAGGGGTCCCTTGGCAGCTCTGGCTGTGGCTGGGTGAGCGGCAGATCCCACAAGGCGCCACTTGCCTACTGGGAAGCACGGAGCACTTTTATTCCCTTTGGGAAATAGGCGGAAACCAGCAAACCCGGGCCCTCAAGGTGAAACAAACGGCTATTTGTTCAGGTTCATGTCTACTGTGCGCTGTTTTCAGAGGCTGCAAGCATAGATCAATAAAAGAAGAAACCACCATGGTACTTTATGAACCTTTATCTGCCTATACTACATTTTCATTTAGTGCTCTTGCTCGTATTGCTAGGAAAATATTGAAATAGATCCTCTGTACAGATCTGCTGTTTCTTTTTGGTTTTTTTTTTTTTAGCCCAGCATTTAAATATGGTTTGCTCTGTTCAATCAAAATGCATTTTCTCTTGAGAACAAGCAGATGATCGGTTTCACAAACCTGGAGTTACAATTTTCCTTCAGCAGCACCCAGCAAAATGAAGAACAGAGACAAAACATTTTAATCACATGTGTATAAAATACACAGGGTCCATTAAATATCATTTAAAGTTGCCTGTTTGTTTTGGAGACTCTTTAAAGCTCCTACTAACCCAAACTCACAGAAGTGTAATGTGATTCCTGATCTATTGAATTTCGTAGGATGGCTGTAGTGGGTTCCATTATATATAAATTGGATGCAGCCAATTTACAATCTCCGATATATACTTTTATCTCAAAATGCCCTGTGAGGCAATTGCGTAAAGTACTTTATCAGGGATTGTTGTTGGTAATATTGCAAGATTTCATGATGTAAAAAATACATCAATGTCATTTAAATTGAACAAAATGGTTCCCATTTTTTTTCTCCTGTAGAGCATTTTTAACCATCTTCTCAACAAATTTGTTCAATAAATACTGTATGAAACAAACATTTTGCACTTTGTCCCACAGATACAATTTGCCAACCTGATTGATTTCTTTCTCTACAACTAATCTGATTTCTTTAGGCTATATATCTTCTTTTTTATTAAAGATGATGCAATCTTAGCTTTTTATCATACACACATCCACCACACTAAAAAGAGAAGATTCCATGAACTAGCCTTGCAACCAAACAGAAAAACCTGACACAAATCTCATAAAGCCGATCCCAAAAGATAAATGGCACAATGAGACCGAAGTTTTACAAATTCAGAAACTTATCTATGCAGAGTAATACAGGCCGATGGATTTTTCTTCCCATAACAGATAGAGAAAACAAGTAACTTCATCATATCTGTAACACCTTGTAAAACAAGCTCACACTAATGTTGCACCCAACTCCCCCAAACCTTGCTGTCTCTGAACTGTGAGAACTCAGAAGCAGAACTACATTTTTGGTAGCCTTTCCCTGTTACTTCTTGCAGAATCTCACCGCTATGTTTTAAGTCCAACCAAAGTTATGCTTATTTACTTTTAAATGGTGTTCCTGGTAAGGCAACAACCTCAAACTCATCTCCCTGTTCTTTCACTAATTGCCCTTATGTCTTTGGGCAAACCCGTAGTCCTTCCTTTCCTCAGCATCTGCAGTTATCTGCCTTGGCTGCGGACAATTTTGGAGTCTCTTTCCCATTCAAGAAGCCAGAAGCTTAGTACCACTGTAATACAAAGAACAATAATTGTTTTCAAATGTTGCAATAATATTCTCAAACAGCATTGAAGTGTTTTGTGTTTGTTGCTTCTCCCATAGCGCAAAATCAAATGAATTCAGTTTACACGCTTTGGGATCTGCTCATCACATTGTTCCTCTGGGGTTCAACTTACCACTATCTGTGACCCCAGTTAAGGTCCAGTTTTCATTAGGCAAAGCCATACACAGCCAGTCCCAGGAGAATCGAGGCTCTGTTACTGCCAGGATTTTAAGCGCAACAGTAGGTGCCTATCCAGTGCCTTGGAGAGCCTTTCCATCACTTGAAATCACAGAATAAAGGTCTGCCCACACACAGATCCATCTGAGGCCACATGCTTCTTTAACAAAGGGATAAAAGATGGCTCTTGCAAGCTGCCTGGAAAGTTAACAGCTCCAGTCTCTGGCAGGTCAAGGCGGGAGTGGATTCCAGCAGGGAACCGCAGCCCATGTCCTGCCAGCAGCACTGCTCGGCTTGAGGGCGCTCCAGCTGGAACACCTCCACTCCATGTTCGTGGGGATGTGCAAGTTTCAAGGAACACAGCCTCATGTCCAGACCCCTCCTCGAGTTTTTAAGGCCAGCAGCAAACAAACGAACAGGAACCCAACTCGGCTCATTTATTTTAATTTGCAAATTGAATGAATTGAAGTTGGAAGGAGGACAAGGAGGCTGTGACTACACTGTATTATCGAGGCAGAACCCATCTTTACAGCAAAATCGGTCTTCGAAGCCTAAATACTGGTCAACAGACAGGTGGCCAAATCCTTCAAACACAGAGGAAATCAAGCTGAGATTACAACTGAGCCACAATACCACAGGGTCCAAAAGACTAGTGCTGGGTAGTATCAAACCACTGATCCCACACCTCGGGGGAAAACCCCCAAACCTCAATGAATATACTTTTGGGGAGATTTAGGCTCCACTCTGTAACTTCCAATTACATTACAGCTTTGTATTCAGAAGTGATTTCAAAGGAAAAAGGAAAAAAGACACCCTTGTGTTGGTGCTGGGACCTGCCCCATTACGAGTTAACAAGACCGTGAGGGGCTGAGCACGGAGGCAGCAGGGACAAGGGCACCGTGCAGCGGCATGGCCATTCCTTCACCGAGTCAGTTCTGGGGATGAAGGTTATCATCACACCCTCACCACACACAGCAAATCTGCCTGTGCTGCAGCACCTGCCGTTGATATCAATCCTTCTCCCACTCCAGCTAATGGCATCATTTCTAAGGAGGCAGGATCAGATCCGTGGTTTCCCATTCAAGCAGCAACAGGAAAATTAATTTTGCCTGTCTGGAAAGAATGTATATAAACTTAAAGCCACTAAAACCTCAAGCTTTTACAATGAGGTACCAAATGAAGCCCACCTTTCCCTTTATTTACCCATACCTCACAGATCACCTAGCCAAGCAGGCCAGCTAAACTGTTTATGGCGGACCAAAGAGCTCATTTCTAGAAGATGCAGAGCCCTTGAAGTGGAAGAGAAGATGCTCAGCTTTCTTGTAGAATAGGAGCTTTGTGCAGAGATGCAAAGTCCTCACGTGATGCTAACTTTTCATGCTTTGAGCAACACACAAATGAGCAGGAAATCAGCTAATTAGGCATGTTACTGTAATTGCTTATTTTATGAAGTGGAGAGGGAGGTGTTCAGCACTTCTATAAGATAATAATGTAGAGGCAAAATTGTACAGAGAGGCAAAAATAGCAATGTACTACCTACAGAAATAAACATTATTTTTGAACAACAGGAAAAGCAACAACAGAAAAATAATTCAATACCTAGAAGCAGGAAAAACAACGACGCTTCAGTATATTCTGTAAATGTAAAACTGGATAACACTTGGGTATATGAGGGGAGAGGGACCTCCCCTCATATACTCAAGCAGTAGTTGAACCTGTGCGAAGCACAATTCCAGCTGTATTTTAGTGACTCTGTATCACCACTCGGTAGCTCTGAGATCCTCTGTGAATTTGAGACAGGCCTTGATGCAGAAAAAGGACTTTCTCTGGGACCCGGTGCACTTTAAACCGAAGCCCTGAACTCCCCACAGGGCCTGTGTCCATGTGGAAGGACAGAGACACCTGCATTCTTGCTTGCTCTTCTATTTTGAGCACAACAAAAAATGGGAGTAGTAAATCATCTATTTAGGCATATTTCTTTAATTGCTTATTTTATGAAAACCCAACTGCAGACAAAACCAATGTTGTATTTCCTAGGAAATTAGCCTGTCAGAGAGACCTCAGATCTTATTTACCAGCCGGCTTTTGTGCTCTTGGTATTACTGCCATGGTAAGTAATTACTCATAATGTGACATGCATCGTATCAGTCTTTTAAAAGTAATTAAGAAAAAGTTGCATAGCTTAATGATATGTACATACATCTCCTCCTTACAAGTTTTGCTTTGATAGTATCTGCTAGCTTTTGGAGGAAGGCCAGTTTTAAAAAGTAAAATAAATCAGTCCTAACAATGAGAGCATTATTAGCTTCCCAGAAGTTATAAACTCCATGCCCCACTCCAGCAGAGCATTTGTGTGCACAAGTCCTGTAAGCATTTGCAAGTCTGTGAGTTGCCAGATCAGAAATTTCATGTTGAACTAGAATTTATGATAATGAAGAAGTCTTAAAAATACAGTTTATTTATAGTGAGCCAGTTTAAGAACCGCAGCTCACCGTCCCTGGCAGATTTAGCTGGAGCAGCTGAAGGGGTCACCCCTATCAGCTGTGCGCCCTTTCTCCTTGCTGATATTATCCTACCTATAAAGAGGCAGCAGAATCGGTACCGTGTCCTCTCCTCAACCAGTGCAGTTCAGACTGGCGTGACTTCAGTGGCCATCAATTTTCACATTAGTACTCTGGGCTGCGAACTGCAGAAGCTCAGGAGTGAACAAATGCATCGCTTATCCTCCCCCCTTTGCTATAGTTGTGGTTAATTGCAACAGAAGGGTATGGTGGACATCTGGGGGAGGAAGCTTCTTAAATTGCCTAGGATGAATCACCAGAGTGCATGTGAAAAACACCCGGAGTGTCTTCCTGACAACCCAAGTGTCCCTTCTGCAGCATTCATGTCACCTTGGATTGACATTTCTCTGGTTTAGGTCATTCTCTCTACCTGTACAGTGTTTAACGATCCTCGGATGTAGTAAGAATATCTATGGACTAGAGATAAAAATTAGCAGGGAACACTTTTGCCTCCAAAATTCAAAAAGATGATAGGTAACAGAATAGAAAAATCCTGGATGTCAGAACTTTTTTTTTTTGTCTCCAGAGAAGTTATATTTTAAGAGCTGAGGTCAACAGCCCTCTTAGTACATAGAATTTTATTACATTCTTTGACAAAAATCGACAGCAGTAAAGAACAGCTTGTTCCACAAACCCCACTCCTCCTCGCCCGCCTGCTGTCAGCATGCTCTTCCCCTTTCCGTATGGCACTTTTTCACTGCCTTCACCTCGCCTTGTCTGTATTTCCTTTGGACCTGCCTCCTCTAGAACCTCCACGTGGTTTGCTTGGGGATGGCCACTGAATACATTGGATGTCAGGCTGGGGGTGCACACCGGGATTTGGCATCAGTGAAATGACTTTACGTTCGCTAACTAACCCTGGGACAATCTCTCACTGCCCCAAGGTGTGAAAGGACAGGCAGCCAGGTTCTCGACCCACAGCTGTCGGGCTCTGCAGGCTCCACTTGGCTCACACTTTTGGTGTTTTGACAGCCAGCTACTTCTGCTGAGGTTGGCTAAAATGAAAAAAATCCCTTTGCAGGCCACACACAGGTGTGCCAGGGACTATACGCAAGCAACTCCGGCTCTAGGAGGGAGCTTGTCCCCTGTACCTGCTGCTACGCTGGGGGGTCACAGCCTCATGGAGTGACTCTGGCCGGGACCTCGCAGCATCACTGCTGAGACCTGAACCTGGGGAGCAGCTCCGTGCTGCCACAGCTTACATCACACCTCTGCTCCGGAGGTGGGAGCACAGCAAAATGCAGAGCAGTGAGGCAGGAGAGAGAAGGATGCCGAGGGAAAAGGGCTTGCGCTGCCCAGCACACAGCATGGCTCAGAATGACAAGTACTGTGAGACTTCTCAGTGGCTCATTCGGCATTATTCCCAGTGCCGCTTTTGAATTTAATACTGACTTCTGGGTATCTAATAGAAAAGGAAGGCAAAACCATGAGGCTGTAGGTAGGAAGAAGAGAGACAACAGCACCAGCTCAAGAGAGCACTAAACTCAGATCAATTTTCAAACTTCAGTATTTAAAAAAAACCAAACCAAACAACTAGAATTTTTCAAAATGCAGAATGCATTTTCCTCGACATGGAAATGGCCGTAATATTTGGTAAATACTTCTTTTATTTAATAGTTTAAAACAAAAAATGATGAAAAAAGCTGACACCTTCAAACTATCTGAAATGAAGTAGTCAAAATATTTTCTCACATTACCAATGACAGGCCACTGCTGTGACACAAAAGTGCTTTTAAAAGAACCGAATAAGAAAATTACTATTCAGAATTCCAGGCTGGTGTTGCTCAACCTGTTTCTTCTACTTCATCCTTATGTTGATGGGAATTTTGCTTTTGATTCCAGTGGAGGTGTTGGGACCCTGAGTACCCTGAAGAGAGACTTAAGATTAGGAATTTGCCTTTCAGGAGGGATAAATTTACAGATGAAACAAGATGTACAGGAATACTTTTAAGATACTATCATGGTATAAAAGGCTCATGGTCCCAATGACCGCAGTGGCAAGAGAACAGAACCTTTAATTTCCCACCAAAGAACACCTTGCTTTAGGGAGATGGTCTAACGCATAGCAGTATCCTTTACTCTTATGAACATAGGCTGGTTTTAGAGCAGTTTTCAGCTGACTGAGGAGTTATGTAATTGCACCAATTACATCCAATTACATAATTAGAGTAAATAAGTAATAATATAATTAGGTGCTGTAATTATGTAGTTATGACAGGTAGCACTAATGCTGATAAAATCCATTATGAAACTTGCTAAGAACTGTGGACAGGGCACGCGAGAACAAAACTTTTAGGGCTTCATTTGCTAAAGTCTTTCATTCTTCTAACAGGCAAAATAATTAATTTAATTACTACGCCAATAGCCTTTTATTTTTGCAAATGAATGGAGGCACAAATCATAGGTTAATTCATATCTCTCTGTTTTGCTGCAAAAAAATCAGTAACTAATCACCTACATTTTTTGCCTTCATTTATCTATTTACAACTACCAAAGCTTAGGTGAAATCTGCATGTACAAATTGCACCTCTGAAAAAAGAAGTCTAAAAATTTGGACGTCAACCTTCACTGTTCCAGTTATTGCATTCAACTGTCTTCTCTGACAAATGGACACAAGGAACACTCAAAGATTGCTGTATCAATGTAATACAAGTTATGTGCATCTCTCTGGGTTTGCTAGGCACGGTATTTCTCGTCCAATGGGTCAGGTAAGAAGTTTTTTTCTGCAGGAATGAAAATTCAATAGGGGAATCATCCATGCAGGTTCTCAGTGCAAATGCAAGGCATGTAGCCACCTTTTCAAAGTTTTTTGGATATTGTATAATACCTGTCTGACTTCATAAAAGAGGCCTGGATAACAAACAAATAATAAAACCTACTGCCCTGATTTAATATTCATTAATATTTCACCCGATAACTGATATAAGATAGTGTGCGAGAAGAATAGGCATCACTGAAAGATCTGAAGTGCTTTATTCCCACCAACATCTCCATAAAGTAACTGTCTGGAAAGCTAGAGGTGTATAAACTGTGTGTTGTTTTACAATACATTTTATGCTTGATGCTTTTTTCTAAAAAGAAAAAAAAAAAAGAAAAAATAATAACTTGCTTTATGAAAGCTGGATAGCTACTGATTACTTCTGTCACTGCTCAGAGCAGTATGCTAAACACTGAAGCAAATACAGAGCTGCTGGGAAAATCAAAATCACAGGGAATATTAGGAGTTTGCAGCTGATGTCCACAGTCCAGAAGAAGAAAGCAGAAGAAGTCCTCTGCCTCAAGGTGTTTTGAGGCCAGAGATGTGCAAGATGATGGGAATGCCTTAAAACAAGCCACCCCTGGAACAGAAATACAAGTGAACTTGGAAACATGCAAAAATATTGCCTTCGAATGAGAGGTGTGTACAACATCACCTACAAGTTTCTTTCCCCTTCTTGAACTGGAAAACTGTGAAAGTGAAATTAGATGTGTAAATAATTCCCATCCCTTTTGGCACCCAGCCTTTCAAATAATATTCCAAACCAAGAAAACCATAGTATTCCTGTTTTTTTCCAGTTGTGCTATCAGCAAGCCTTCAAACCAGATGCTTCACTGTTTGCTGGACAAATGACACATACAAAAGACTAAAAGTCATAATATAGACAGTCATAGTTTGGGGTCCTGATGGGTCTAAGCAGTGGAGAAAAAAGACTATCAGAAATTGTAGATGTTTTCCCTGGTACTTAGTTAATACTGATAATCTTTACAATGTTACTTTTTGCAATATTTTGCAAGACAGTAGTAGACAAGTACAAATAATAATTGGTTTCTAACTGCAGTTGTAGGGGTAGTGAGGATGATACTTGGAGCTAAACTGTACTTTCTATTAAAGAAGTTACTGCAGCATACTCCAAAATTTTGACCTACGTGTATTTGAGGATGGATCTGAGCCTTGAAGATTCAATTTGGGTAGAAATTTTCTCTCTTAGTAATCCAGCTGTGAAAACACAGAATTTGGGTTTGATCCATTAAAGCTACAGAAGCAGCCATAAAAGGCATACCTAATCATAATAAAAACTAGTAGAGTTAAGAGAACTTTTCCAGGAGTATGATTCATGGAGTTTTTTCAGCCATATTCTGTATCGCCTGAAATACAAAATCTCATTCCACCTTGTCCCCTTCAAAGAGGTCCTGAGACTGCCCTGTTCCTCCAACCACTGTATTTTTATAAATATTTGTCGCATTCCCATACACCCCAATGAGCCTCAATCAGCAATGAGTCAGTTCCACTGGCAAGCCCCAGTTCCCTTGTGAAAGGTTAATTTGTAGTCCGCCTCTTTTGTGCCAGATCCTAACCAGAGCTTGGTCTCTCACCAGAGACTTGCTCACCTCTCCCAGCATCACAAGAGTGGCTGCTCAGCACTCAGTCCATCACAAAGTCTGAATCAGCTGCTCTCTCTTCAGGACAAAAACCACCCTCAAGCTTAATTTCTGCATGGTATGTAGCACATCTCACATGCTTGTCATGTAATTTCATTACTATCATGCTGTGTTTGAAATACACGCTACATCAGCTCATACGGCTGGCTGACTGCTGCAAAACTACCTCTGAGTGTTCTCCTTTTGACTCTTCTTTTGGTCCTAAGCAAAGCTATATCTCTAAATCCCTTCTTCCGGTTGAATATCATACTTCCAGAATACTCCACTCTTCCAGTCAGATTATTTTCTTTCATTTCTTAATATTGCTTGTACCATGTGGTATACAGTAATCTCTCTGGCTCCAAGAGAGAGTCCTTTTTTGTTCACTTATGCAGTTGAATTGCTCCTGCTATGCAGCACTACTATTTCTGCAGCACTACTATTTCTGCAGCACACCTTCCCTGGATTTTGTACTGGGGAATTTAAACTACACAAAGATACAATTACTAATCCCACACCAGCCACCTGTAGTTTGTTCAAACATTTGTTTTGCTTTTTTTTAACCCACTCCTCCATTCTGTCTTGCATTCCGTGTAAGCTTTACATTTCTAGGTCTGTATCTACCTCTCCCATCATCCAGAACAACAATTAACTTTACATATACCCATGGAAAAAACAAGCCTTCCTTCAGAGGGTTTAATGATCCCAAAATCTGGATTACTAGTAACCACTTAAACCACCAGCATTCTGCCACAGAGGAACAGGGGCTTTGAGAAATCAGTTCAGTGCTTGAGGTCATGTGTTTTGGTGCTTTTCTGTTAATATTTTAGATATTCAAACAGGAGTTCCCACCATTAATGCAAACGTAATTCACTAATGTATTTTACATCAGGAAAGTCAAAGCACTGCTGCCACAGGATGAATACACTTACTATGAATATTAATGCATCCCTTGGAATTAAACATTAATACTTAACATACATACTCACAAAGTTTAAAATCATACAAACACTGCAGGGAGAGGAAGAGGAGTAGAGAAGGAATAGACAAATGAGATAAGCCCTAGAGTCTGGTGACATTACTGATTCCACAAATTAAAGTGCATTTCTGAGATAAGCTAAAATATCTTTATGTGTAAGAGGACAACCTGCCACTATGAATAATTTCTTGTAATGGAACAGAGGATACAAGCATTTGTTTTAGTTTTTTGTATCTCACCCATCATACTGCAGAAGCGTAGACCCATTACTGCCTAACAGCATAAATGCCCTGAGCTGGGCAATGAGATTGATGGTTCAAAATTTCCATGGACATACGCTGTTCATCTGTACCTGAGCACTGAATTCCCATCACCTGCCACACTACCTTCCCATGCAGTGGTAATAGCACTTTAAAAAGCTCCATTTCAGCACAGCGTTCAAGGATGCAGTCCTGTCTACACATGAGCCATTCCACTAATGCAAGTTCTTCAAGGTAAGCTCTGTGTAAGCCTGCGCAGTGGTTGGGAGTCATCTCCTCTAATTTTAGCCAGCTCCCAATTAGGCATCTTGTCTAATCTGATCATTTAGGCTCTCAATGGAGTGAGAGGTGAGTCACCCCAGCTATCCTAGACACCTGTCTTAAGACAGGATAAATAACCCAGCTTTCTGCACTGACAAGGCAGGGAACTGGGATCGATTTAAACCAGGTGCCTGACTTGAAGACAGCTGAAGTTAAAGGAGAAGAATCTTCCCTGTGGCTAAACTGATGTCTAAAAGGGCACCCAGCATCTCACTAGTGAGGCTGGGTAGTATGTATAATCAAAGGCCTGATGAGGGATAACAGAGCAGATACTCTCAATAAGAAATGTGGCTCCAGAAATGCACAAACAGCAAAGCCTGATGCACATTTGATTACGCCCTCCTCTGGGATTCAGACATATGCCAGCTCTGCAACCACAGACCCTGGCACAGGCCCTGAGCTGTGCAATACCTGCCAGGAAGTCCATGGGAAGAAAATGCTGCACCAGAATATCCCAGCAGGTAGGAAGAATTCCTCAAAAATGAAGCCCCAAGCCAGGCAGCCTTGATAATCCATTGCTCTCTCTCACCAGAACCCTCTTTGGTAGCAGGCTGGAAATGAAATGTAATCGAAGATCTCTGCCCCAGTGTCATCAAATTTCTCTTTCTGAATCCAAGTCATACTCTCACTGCTTCACGAGGCAGTTTCTGTAGCTCTTCAAATCCCTGCAGCAGCTCTTCTTGGTCTTTTCAATAGCTTGTTCAGAGCAGTCATAGGAGAAAAGCACTAGCCCTCAACACTGACCCTGCATTTCACTGTTCAGCAGGAGATGTTATTTTTCTGGACAGCAGCCCAGAGATACTGGACAAAGCCGGAGCAGCAGCAGATGTTATGATGCATGCTCTTCTGCCCCTTGTTTGGCTAATGAGGCAGCAGAACCCACAGAGCATGAGAGCACAAACGCCAAACCAGAGACTGTGGCCTGTGCCTTCATCTTTTTCATTATGTTTAAGACTGGGCTTTGTTGCAGACTGCCTAAGACACGTGAAAAGATCTTTAAAGATACAGATCGATGCCTCCTATTGTTCAGACAGAGGGAAAAAGAAAGATATTCTCTGCTCTAGCTCCAAGGAGCATCTCTCAGTTGCATAAAACACATGCCTGAATTGACTTACCACAATCATTTGTGCCACGTAGCTCTCCGGGCCAGTGTATTCAGTTGGATCTTTAACTTTCACAAGAACTATAAAGTACAAATAATGCCACATGTTGTGTTCTGACTTTATATGCTCCTCAAACGAAACTGTCTTGTTATCAAATTTGTCTCTCTCCAGTCCTGCAAAAAGACATGAACTTAATGCAGAAAAATAAACTTCAACATAAAAATACCCAAATCTGTTAAATACGTTAGAGAAAGGAACCTAACTTAATTTAAAGGATCATAAATTTGAAGGATCTTAATTTAAAAGCTATAACCGCATACAGTAACTGCCAGGCAAGAAATACCAGGCCAGAAGGCATTCCTGACAGAATTCTTTCAGCGCAGCGTTTATTCTCTTTTGTGATATTTCCTCTTAATAACAATAACAATATAATAAATATGTTACAGTTTTACAGTGCCTTCTATGCTGAGGGCTATAAAGTGCTTTACAAGTGTTGGCTCTGATTCTTTCTAAACGTATACTGGTAAGCACACAGTGTGCAATCTAGGTCCTGATCTTGCAAAGATTTATGCACATGTTTAGCATCAAGCATATGAATAGTCCCACTTAAGCTGCAGTGGGATTGTTTGTGTGCTTAAACCTAGCGGAGATGGTGACTTTCTGCAGCTTTGTAGTCACACAGTTTTTACAGACCTGTAGTCATAAGAATTTTTTTTTTTTCCTGTAAAGGGTCAAATCTCTGAAGAATAATACCACAGTGAGGAAGGACAGGATTCACAAATGTTTGCCTCCGTGTTACAGCCTCCCTCCCTGGATCTCTTGTGGAGCCTTCCACAGACACTAAAGCCGTTGTGCTCTGCACAATGTTCATCCCTGTCAGTACAACCATGGAAACAACACCCAGCCCACAAAAAAGAAGGTATTTCTGAAGTCCCCTAGGGGAGTGAAGGTCTGCCCGTCTTTGTGAGTGCACCTCAAAATAAGCGCGATTTATCTGTCAGTTTTGTGGACACGATTTTATTTAAATCTTTTGTTCCCTGTTTCATTTCACCTTCTGAAACAGCCGGATTTTGCTGTTGTTACCCTTCTGGAATGCACTGTGCTGTGAAATACCAAGCTGTACTTTCATCTGCATCATGCTTTGTGAAATAAAGTCAGCAACTGCATCATCTCCATTAGTGGTGATGATGCGAGTGTGAGACATGGCTCTTCTCCCTCAGATCCTGGGTGGAGACTGTGAAGCCACCTCTTAGCAAAGTTAGCTTTTGACTCCTAAAACAAATCTTTTTCCTACTGAGAGGGAATAAATTTGGAACCAAACTCTGACATTTTTACAGACTTTTCCTGTAGAAGATAACCACCCCTTAGGTCCACGCTTTATTTATTGAGGAACAGTTCATTCTACTCTTTTCCCCATTAAATGTCTCAATAGCTCAGTAACACCTACCACAGATGAAACAGGTTGTCTTTAGTATTTCCTCCTTTTTCTGCTTTTCACTCCTGAGATCGGCAAATGTATCAATGATGACTCCAAAGATTAGGTTTAGAACAATAATTATGACAATGAAGTAAAACAGAAGATCATAAACAACTCGCGCAGCAAACAAGGGCTCCTGAAACAATAAGGTTGCAGTGACATAAAAATAGCACACCTCTAAAATATTAAACAACATTTTCACATTAGCTCAAGCAAAGCTACACATCTTTCTTTTCATACGCCAAATTCTGCTAGCCTTACTCACAGAAATAGAGAGGGACTACCTATGTGACTAAGCAAAGAAGATTTGGCTTCATGTGCTCTTATCGCTCTGGGACTCCTGTTGTCCTTTACGTTGTTTCACACAGCACGAAGAAGAGTGTACTGGATGCAGTGTAGATGCATTAGTGTAGCATTCGATTGAAGATAATTACCTTGCCAGTACAAAAACAGGAATATGCAGTTTCTAGTACCCACTGAGAGCAATGACAGCTCTTCTTAATACTGCCTTGTGGCATACAGGGATATGCTTATGGTATGTCCTTGTGGAATACTCCAGACCAATGCCAAGTTTTCACACTGAACAACTGGAAACCAGGGGAGCATGCTTCTGTGATGCCAAGGCCAGACTACTATACTCTGCACCCAACAAGGGCACGTTAATGGTTTTAGCACTGTGCTAATACAGTCACATGGCTGTAAGCTGGCTCAGAGTAGGCAGACCAAGCAAGTGTCTTTTGGGAACACAACATGCTCAGGCACACACACATACATACACACATGCATGCACACACACATGAAGTGCTCATACTCCCCATTTCATCACACTCTTGGTTTTAGATCATAGCTACTTTCCTTTGTGCAAAGGTTGGACTGGACTCCCATTGACACCTCTAAAAACAGCAAAGGTGTTCTGTGGCAAACAGGACACGACACTCAGTGTAAGGAGGAGGAACAAAAAATGCAAGTCCTTTTCTTCACCATGATACTGACTTGGAAGGCACTCATGTTCTCGGTTTCCCACACATTCATTAGGATAACAGTGCTACCCTTTATGAAGTGCTCTAATGTAGTTAGCATTAAATAAGTGGCACTCTAAGTGGCAAGGGTCATTTTCAAGGTCTGTGTTTACAGACTTCATGGGGATAGACTATGGTTACTGTAGAACCTCCTAGTCTAGGAGATAGGACCTAGATTCCTACTACCAGCACAAAGCGCTTTTCCATCCAGACCTGAGTTACTTGTCTCTGGACTTTTGCAAGCCCTGCTGAGATCCTACTTATGAATTTAATCATAGACTCATAGACTCATAGAATGGTTTGGGTTAGAAGGGACCTTAAAGATCATCTAGTTCCAACCTCCCTGCCATGGGCAGGGACACCTTCCACTAGACCAGGTTGCTCAAAGCCCCAGCCAACCTGGCCTTGAACATTTCCAGGGATGGGGCATCCACAACCTCTCTGGGCAACCTGTGCCAGTGCCTCACCACCCTCACAGTAAAGAACGTCTTCCTTACATCTAATCTAAATCTACCCCCTTTCAGTTTAAAGCCATTACCCCTTGTCCTATCGCTACAGGCCCTGCTAAAAAGTCCCCCTCCAGCTTTCTTGCAGACCCCTTTAGGTACTGGAAGGCTGCTATAAGGTGTCCCCAGAGCCTTCTCTTCTCCAGGCTGAACAACCCCAACTCTCTCAGCCTGTCTTCATAGGAGAGGTGCTCCAACCCTCTGATCATCTTTGTGGCATTCCTCTGGACTCGCTCCAACAGATCCATGTCCCTCTTATGTTGGGGACTCCAGAGCTGAACGCAGTACTCCAGGTGGGGTGTCATGAGAGCGGAGCAGAGGGGGAGAATCATAGAATCATAGAAATCATAGAATCACCTCCTTCGACCTGCTGGTCACGCTTCTTTTGATGCAGCCCAGGATGCGATTGGCTTTGTGGGCTGCAGGCACACATTATGTGGTCACGTTGAGCTTCTCATCAACCAACACCCCCAAGTCCTCCTCCATAGGGCTGCTCTCAATCCATTCTCTGCCCAGCCTGTATTTGTGCTTGGGATTGCCCTGATCCACATGCAGGACCTTGCACTTGGCCTTGCTGAACTTCATGAGGTTCACACGGGCCCACCTTTCAAGCCCATCAAGGTCCCTCTGGATGGCATCCCTTCCCTCCAGCGTGCCGACTGCACCACGCAACTTGGTGTCCTCAGCAAAATTGCTGAGGGTGCACTCGATCCCACTGTCCATGTTGCCGACAAAGATGTTAAACAGCGCTGGTCCCAATACCAGCCCCTGAGGAATGTCACTCGTCACTGCTCTCCACTTGGACATCAAGCTGTTGACCACAACTCTTTGAGTGCAACCATGCAGCCAATTATTTATCCACCGAGTGGTCCATCCGTCAAACGCATGTCTCTCCAATTTAGAGACAAGGATGTCATGTGGGACAATGTCAAATGCTTTGCACAAGTCCAGGTAGATGATGTCAGTTGCTCTTCCCTTATCCACCAACGCTGTAACCCCATGGTAGAAGGCCACCAGACTTGTCAGGCATGATTCGCCCTTAGTGAAACCGTGTTGGCTGTCACTAATCACCTCATTTTCCACGTGCCTTAGCATGGTTTCCAGGAGGATCTCCTCCATGATCTTGCTGGGCACAGAGGTGAGACTGACTGGTCTGTAGTTCCACAGGTCTTCCTTTTTTCCCTTTTTAAAAATGGTGCGTTACGTTTCCCCTTTTCCAGTCAGTGAGAACTTCCCCGGACTGGCATGACTTCTCAAATATGATGGATAGTGGCTTAGCCGCTTCATCTGCCAGTTCCCTCAGGACCTGTGGATGCATCTCATCGGGTCCCGTGGACTTGTGCACCTTCAGGTTCCTTAGACGGTCTTGAACCTGATCTTATCCTACGGCAGGCAGTTCTTCATTCTCCCAGTCCCTGCCTCTGCCTTCTGCATCTTGGGTGGTGTGGCTGGAGCACTTGCTGGTGAAGACTGAGGCAAAAAAGTTGTTGAGTACCTTGGCCTTCTCCATGTCCCAGGTAACCAGGTGTCCTGGTTTCAGCTGGGATAGAGTTAATTGTCTTCCTAGTAGCTGGTACAGTGCTATGTTTTGAGTTCAGTATGAGAAGAATGTTGATAACACACTGATGTTTTCAGTTGTTGGTAAGTAATGTTTAGTCTCAAGTCAAGGATTTTTCAGCTTCTCATGCCCAGCCAGTGACAGGACACAGCAAGGGCAGCTGTCCCAAAGTGGCCAATGGGGTATTCCATACCACGTCATGTCACATCTAGTATATAAACTGGGGGGAGTGGGGGTGGGGATCACCGCTTGGGGACTAACTGGGCATCGATCAGTGGGTGGTGAGCAATTCCACTGTGCATCATTTGTATATTCCAATCCTTTTATCATTACTGCTGTCATTACATTAGTGTTATCATTATCATTATTAGTTTCTTCTTTTCTGTTCTATTAAACCGTTCTTATCTCAACCCACGAGTTTTACTTCTTTTCCTGATTTTCTCCCCTGGGTGGGAGGGAGGGAGTGAGCGGCTGCGTGGTGCTTAGTTGCTGGTTGGGGTTAAACCATGACACCAGGTTTCCTGTTTCCTTCCAGAGGGGGCCCACATTTTCCCTAGTCTTCCATTTATCACCAATGTACCTATAGAAGCTTTTCTTGTTGCCTTTGATGTCCCTGGACAGATTTAATTCTATCAGGGCTTTAGCTTTCCTAACCTGATCCCTGGCGGCTCGGACAATTTCTCTGTATTCCTCCCAGGCTACCTGTCCTTGCTTTCATCCTCTGTAGGCTTCCTTTTTGTGTTTGGGTTTGTCCAGAAGCTCCTTGGTCATCCACACAGGCCTCCTGGCGTTTTTGCCTCTTTGTTGGGATGCATCGCTCCTGAGCTTGGAGGAGGTGATCCTTGAATATTAACCAGCTTTCTTGGGCCCCTCTTCCCTTCAGGGCTTTATCCCATGGTACTCTACCAAGCAGATCCCTGAAGAGGCGCAAGTCTGCTCTCCTGAGATTCAGGGTAGCAAGCTTGCTGTGTGCCTTCCTTGCTGCCCTAAGGATCTTGAACTCCATCATTTCATGGTCACTGCAGCCAAGGCTGCCCTTGAGCTTCACATTCCCCACCAGCCCCTCCTTATTGGTGAGAACAAGGTCCAGCATAGCACCTCTCCTCATTGGTTCCTCTATCACTTGGAGAAGGAAGTTGTCATCGACGCCTTCCAGGAACCTCCCGGATTGCTTATGCCCTGCCGTGTTGTCCCTCCAACAGATACGGGGGTGGCTGAAGTCCCCCATGAGGACCAGGGCTTGTGAACGTGAGGCTGCCCCTATCTGTCTATGGAGGGCCTCATCCTCTCGGTCTTTCTGGTCGGGTGGCCTGTAGCAGATGCCCACTCTAATGTCACCTGTCCCTGCCCTCCCTTTAATCCTGACCCATAAGCTCTCGGTCAGTTCCTCATCCATCCCCAGGTGGAGCTCCATGCACTCCAGCTGGTCATTGACATGGAGGGCAACACTCCCTCCTTGTCTCCCCTGCCTGTCCTTCCTAAGGAGCCTGTATCCTTCCATTCCAACATGCCAGTCATAGAAGCCATCCCACCACTTCTCTGTGATGCCAATAAGCTCACAGCCCTGCAGGTGCCCACATGTCTCTAACTCCTCTTGTTTATTCCCCAATCCTTGTGTTATCATGTGGCTCACCAAGCAGTGTTGCTAGACTGCCTTTATTTATGATGTTGTTTTTGAACTTAAATAAAAATGCATAAAACCACCCAAATATTAAGAGTAGTCCTTACATTAATTGAATTTTGGAGAAAACTTCTGGAAGAGGACATATACCACGATATACGAAAATTCTGTTTTGACTTCAATGCTAGTTGAGTACAAGTAAACAATAGGACCTATTCCAGGGCAGATGCCATGCTGAATTTCAGCTAAAAATACACCCTATGTACTACAGTGGAGAGTCTTGACATATACTCATCAATCAATCCCTTTCGAAAGTTTGCATTTATAATTCGTAGCGTGATAGAAGAGTGATCCAATCCAGCAACACTTCTTAGCAGTGCTTGGAACGTTATAATATGTTCCAGTTTTCCAGAAGGGGTAAACTACTACCTAGAGCTCCTTTCTTCAAGTATCATCATCACACCGAGCTTAGCTCTTCCCATTAAATACTCCATCTGGGATGTAAAAATTACATGGATAAATCAACTGTGTGACATTAGAGCAGACTAGATACAAACACTGTCTATAACCTCCAAAAATTGACTCTGGCATTCATGAGATGCACAGGGAGTAATGCATTTCCTCAGCCAAAACACTTACATCTTTGGAAGGCTTTCTGAGCACGTCTCCCACACCACCACCATTTCGCAGGCCTTGGTTTAATACGGTCACGATGCACATTAGCAGGGTGTCACAGGTCCTTTCTATTCCATCCTCCTCCTCTTCACCTGCAAACAGGAGAGCAGCAGCTTTAGGAACCACAGCATCAAATGATCACTCATCAAAGCAAGCCACAATTCTGTATTAGAGAAAGCAACTGCAACACACATCTGCCTTTCATATTCTTCAGCTAGAATTTCACTGATCGTTCCTATCCATTTGCACATCACTGCTGGTGACATACTTAGGCACATCAGGCATACTTAGCCTGGAGAGAGACAGAGAAAATCCCAAGCAGTTCTCCCACCAGTAACTCAGTTAATGACCCAGAGCTGCCATCTCTATTCACGGGAGTACCCCTTTTCCTTGCAAGTACTCCCACTGGTTTCAGTATGACTGCTTTTTCAGTGGGTCTCCTAAGTGTGCAGCTGACACATAAAGGAGAAGCAATATAAACACAGAATTAGAAGCACATTCATAAAAGGATTGTCTTCCTGTGAAATCATTCCTCTACCTACTCATGTACAAGCCAAGTCATGTTAGCATTTCAAATCATTAAGGAGGGGCTGGCTTTTATATGAGTAAATCTGTCCATGATCTTTGCACTAGCACACGTGCCCAGGCTCAGGTCTGATATACATTAAATGAAAGACTCTCCCTGACCTCAGCTTGAAAACTTGGATTCTATTCTTATCTCTGCTGCAGAGCTGCTGCGTGGTTTTGGCCAAGCCACAGAGGGTACTATTGTGCAGGAGATATTTGAACGTGCAGAGGAGCTGTGCTGGAACACCAGTCCCCGACGGGACTTCGTCCGCCTCGGCCAGAATTCCTCCCACCACGCACTCACACCCATGCTGCGGCTGCATCAACAGCCTCCTTTTGAAGAGCCCTGCTTGAGTTGTTCCCTGTGTCCTGCTGACTTGCACTGAAGGGTCAGGACTGTGACTGCCGTTTCTCCTGCCTTCCTTTCTCTTTAGGGATACGTTTGCTTAAGTGGTGAAGGCAGCGATTCTCACTTGGTTTGCTTCATGCACTTATTGTAACATAGTTTAATAAACAACAACATCCTGCTGCGAAAGTTAACTGAAACAGCATATTTAACAGCTCCAAAACCACCACATCTGGGGCACCGAGATAGACTTTGATAAATTGAATTGACTGAAAGCACTCACATTACAGACAAGCAATTTGGATTTAAAACATGGGTTCCCAAATTGCGGTGTATGCATCACGATTGGTATTTGCAGAACAGACCTGGTATCCGCTGCTTTTGCCACCACTGCTTTTGCTACACAAGCAAATTAAATGAGAAAGAATTCCTCACTTAAGGAACTTGAGCAAAAAGAAAAGCAAAAGTAGACATCAGGATAAATTTCCCTGTTAAACTATATGGTCATTACAGACATTACTACCACTAATAACTCCAGATTTAAAAAATAACTGCTTAAATATTGAAACTGAAAGGATTGAAACAGTAAACCTTTTTTTTTCTGTCACATCTGGAAATTTTTTACTAGCACGGTGATCTTAGTCATACTAACTAATCTCCTTTGCTTTTGCATCCTGCCTTTACTTCCTCCTTCTAAACATTACTCCGTCATTTTTTTTGGACCTAATATCTGTGCTTGAGATGATGACCATCCACAAGATAAACTAAAAGCCTTTGTAGAAGCCATGGCTTCTATTTCATTTAGGTAGCTACAGAACAAGATTTTCACTGTTCACAAGATCAGGGACAGGTGCTGGAAACAGCAGATGATCAGATTCTGGTGAATAGTGAGGATAAACCAGGGTTGAGAACTGGAAGCTGCAACGTAAGAGAGTGTTACCTACTAGAAACCCTAACTCACAACTCTCCATGTCCACTGAGATAAAAATTCACAGGAAGCCCGTGCTTCAGAGAGATGCAAGATACCACTCATCAGCTGACTGGCACATCTTGCAACACAGAGAATCAGCATCCCACATTGCACTCAGAAGAGCAAGCTCGGGTTGCACAATCTTTGCCAGAGAATCAGACAGCCGACAGCCCAAAGTTGGCAGAAACCTCCAGTGCAGTAATGTAGGCTATGGGGAGTGTACAGACATCCATATGTCTACTCTACTTCCACTCCCAGATGTGGAGCAACAAGAGCTACCTTCAATCCAGGAGCCAGATAACCCTACAAGCATATGTTCTGCCTCTGTTTGTTTGCCCTGGTGCTCAGCAGTGCTCATAACCCAGACTCAGCCCCTGTCGACACAGACTATGCCCATACTACCAAAAGGAGTGGATCTGTAGAGTGAATTGTTGCTAAGGACCCAATATCGACACTAATTGAGGTTCAGTGGGTTTTACTTGCAACCAACTCCAGTCTGGTGAGTGGCCCATTAGTGGCTAGACAGCATTAGGTAGGCTGTCTTCTGATTAAGTTTAATTCAAAGGTAATGCAGGTTAAGCACTAAGATCACCCCACAATGTTAATCACAGGACAGTAAGCGGGATGATAGGAAGATTTACTTCAAAAATCCTCATCTGATGGCCCACAGTTACCTGGCTTCTAGGCCTGATCTCCAATGCAAGCATGGGCAGGGGAGACACACAAGTGCCCATATGGATCTAGCTGAACTTGCACAGAGCAGTACCAGGCCTGGGAGTGGAATGAGTCTTTGAAAATGTCCCCTTTTACAAACAGATACCTGTGCGCCTTTCTAGCACAGGTCTTTATGGGCTACAGAGCACAAAGAGCCATGTACTGTAGGATGTGAAGTTCCTTCAAGTGATTAAGCACTTCACCAGGCAAAGACTTAAGTGATATGGAAATGCCTTTGGAGTGAAGAGCAGGAGACTCCGAGGGAGATGAGATAAAGTATTTTTATGCTGACAGCTCAGTGCAGCGGTGAGGAAGGAGGCTGCAAACAGGGGATGCTCTCTGAGCAGAGCAGACTGGCTCCCAGTTAACTCCCTCGCCAGCATGAGCAATGACTGAGCACACGCTCAACCAGTGAAACCCAAGGAAGAAGCAGAGTCTCATCAGAACTAATGATCAGCAGTGATCTGATCTGAAAAGCAACGTATTTATGTCTCTACTCTGGACCTGAGATGCCACTGAGAACATTTTATGTTTCCTACAGACACCTGTGGACTTCTTCATGCTGCTACAACGGGAATCTCACCGAATCTCAGGCCTTTGCATCCTACCACACTCACACTTTTGCCAGAAGGGATATCTGTCCCAGGAGAAGACAGAAGGTAGAGCACTACTTTTTGACAGATGATTCACTGGCTAGGATGAGCAAAACCGTTCTTGCTGAATGTTGGTTTTTTTAATGTTACTGGATAAATAAAACTTCTCCAAGATTAAGTGATAGTGCAGTTAGACGTTTTGCACAGCCCTCTTTCATTATTGTTTAATTTTAAAGAAACAGTATCCAAACAATAAGAAATGTGAGATTTCTATCATTTAAAGAGCTTGGCAAAAGCCACACTGCGTCTCTTTTGACTGATTGATTACTCTTTGAATGCAGCAGCTTTGCCAATAGCTCTTAGACTGTTTTCTCCATCTAGTCAGACAGCTTCACATGTTGTTTATGAGGCCTGTTTACACACCAGCTGGGGAGAAAAAGCCTACTTTTATAGCCCTCTCCCTGAAGCCCTTGATCCTCAAAACTCAAAAATTAGTAGTGGAAGAATAAAGCTTATGAAACAGAGTTATACTGGAACACAGGATAGGAAGGGCCTGCTTATGTCCTCACTTTCAGCCCCCAGCAACCACAGGCAACTGTGGCAATAAATATTTCAAGACTGTAGACCATCCACTGTGCACATACCCACACTGCAAAGGCCACAACACACTAAACCAAAATGAACATCTATAGTGAAAGACCAACCACCACAACTAGACTGTGCCACAGGAAGAGAGTAGGAGAGAGAGAGAGAGTAGCACCACCACCAAAGCTCCCTGTCTAGCAGCGCATTTGGCCAACAAAACTCCCAAGTGACACTGTAGCCTCAAACTACAGAAGAGGGCAAAGCACTCTGCCAACTTGATCTAGGAAAAATTCCCTCCTGACCCAATACCTGGTAACTGGTATCTGGTAACTGCCCCAGAAGGACACACTGGTCAGACCTTTTATTTTAACTGAGCATATTTAAAGTTGACAGGGTCCTTCTGACACACAGATCAGATTCATAATGCAGGTATCAAAGTAAAACCAGGTGGACTCATCTGCTGAACCAGAGCAATTAAGCTCTTCACTTGCCACAAGCCCGAAGCAACAGAACTTAATCTACTGCAAGAGAGGCTTGCAACAGTCTGCATTTCCTTGCATTTGCCACAAGCTAAGAATGCACAGATGGACTGCTGCCTCTGCTTAGCTGAGCCACAGTAACTCGTTAAGACATGGTAACTTGATCCTGGATTTGGGCTCTTAGGTCTTCTGGCTACACTACAACCTTGGCCTAGATGCATGTAAAAAGTATAGACAAAAGCTTGCTGATACATGCTACACCATTAAAATCAACTTACATGGTCCTAAACGGATCTAATAGTGGCTCAGTGTGTGCAGGTGAGGATGCTGCAGATAAGCAGCAAGCTTTTTCTTTCAGCAAAGTCAGTTGGAAATAAGCAACCTGTATGTTCAAGCATAGTGATTTAGCAAGCTCTTTTAATAACAAAATTAATGTCAGTGCAATTGGAAATCAGGTGTGGGAAGCACTCGCATTAAAGGCAAGTTGCCAATTAAGCTTCAAGCCTTGCAGAAGCTGAGCACTTCTGACTTACAACAACGATCATCACTTCTCACACTAGGAAAAGTCTCCGCAATAGTAACACACAAATCCCTCAGTTCTAATTGATCATCAGTCTGGGGTAACTTTTGTACTAACCTGAGTTAATAATTGGGATGCTTGTGGAACAGTTCTCCTTTGCACAGGCTCCCATCATTGATGTGAGTGTTGTAGTGGGGACTTCACCAATACCTGTGGAAAAAGCAGGATATTGACAAAAAGACAGATACTACATTGATACTAAGTTTTAAATCATTATTTTCTAGAAGCGAATCACTGAGTTGAAAAGTTGAGAAGAAAAAGCAGAACAAATTATACCACCAATTCCTCCTTCCTCAAACAGTCTGCCTCAACAGCTCAAAGCAATCACAAGGAACAAAAACACAGTTTTATATTTACTGTATATCACAGCTATTCCCATTTCATCTCCTGAAATTAATGAATCTACATCAAATGCTGCTACTTCTGGTTAGAACGAAATATATTCAAAGCAAGAAACAACTGTCAGATATGAAAATAATGTCAGTTTTAAAACCATTAGATAAATTATTCACAAAAGCTGACAAGAAGGACACCAAGCTGATGTTCAGTTATCCTGAATGTAGAATACTTAAGAGTTTTCAAGGATTATAACACAGTTTGGTACTCATTTGTAAATATGTATGGGTTTGTGTAAAACACTAATTTAACATTCCCTAAGTGGGTAAATGTGTACATCAGCTTGATTTTATCAAACCAATTTTATCTTGTGCATCTTCAACAATTTTCTGCATTTCAAATCCGAGAAACAAAAAGGTTTAAGGAGAAAGAAAATGAAGGCAAAATCATACAACAAAAGTAACACTCTAATACAATCTGTGCAACACAGGCTCTGACTTTCTGTTTGTACCACTTTATAAAGAAAAAATTTGAAGCACTTGTCTTGAGACACATAATGTTCCATCAGTATATAGTCAGCATATTTTCCTGATGAGTTTTTGATCAGGAACGGCAATGTATAAAGCCAGCAAGAATATACCCACACCACAAAAAGCTGCCAAGAACCCAACAGAAGAAACCCAAACACACAGGAACTGCTGCACTGGACCAGACCAGTGCTGCGTGCAGCCTCACATCCGTTCTTCTAAGATGGTCACAATTACCTTTCAAAGTGAAACTTCATATCATAAGTTCTGTCCCAAAAATGAATGGTAAGTCAAATATAAGCCAACTTAGCCCTTTTAAGATGATCAGTGGCAAAAAAGCAAGGTGTGTTACAGAAATCTGTCAGGTTCCTTTGCTTTTCATATGGTATCAAAATAGCTACATGAGTCCACCATGCCCCAGGTCTTGAATGACCTTTCCCTTGTTTGTGTGCTTCAGATCCTGAAATAACAAATTTAGGAAAAGGCTGGCAAACAGTGAGTGCACACAGTCCAGGGTGGATTCCACTAGTTGTTCTGTCCTTGTGTACAGGTCTGAAAAGCTCAGCATTTGGGAAAACCATGTCTCTAGGAATTTAATCACAAGCTATTCTCAGGTATTTCTCTGCAGACAGTTACTTCTCTGCCCGTGCTCCCAGCATGCTGGTTGCCAGCATATACAAAGATCTCAACAGACCAGACCTGGCTTTTTTCTAGCAAAGCAAGTTTGTAACTCTCTATTCACATTGGTAAAATCTCTCATTCCAGAAAGCTGAAATCCTGGCCTTTTTAAAACTGGTTAAAAACCTCCCAATAATTTTACTGAAGCCAGGATTATACACTAATGGTAATGTTTATTAAATACACGCTGAATTTAAAAGATGCACCAGGAAACCTCCTATCACTAGAAATGTGGATTCCGTAATAGATTTCTGCTGGATGAAGCTTAAAAAGTAATCGAATACATCTATTGAACACGTTAAGATCACATGCCTCATATAGTACACAGAAAATACTATGAGCTGGTTTCAAGGTGGGATGAGAACCAATAGAATCCACTTTGAGCTGCTCTTCCAAATACTTAGGAATAGATTTTTTTTTTTTAATATTAGCACAAGTTTGAAAAGAAAACGTAATAAATCAAATGTGTTAGATTTTAGTATTTCAACAGATAAGCCTAGTCTAAAACAACCCTACATACATTAAATTTTACTCAGAGACTTAATTGAGTTCTAAGGTATACAGAATTAGTTCTGCTCTCACAGATACAAATAAAGAAATTTAATTTCCTTATATGAAAGTTAGGTTAGGCAGACAGAAAAGGTATATGTGGGAAGCAAATTTTAATATAAAATCAATACCTGCAACAGGGGTCCTGATTTTCAACCTGTCAACCTCCATGATAAAGTCATCTTTCAAGAAGAGGAACCCAATGATGGAGAAGAGATAAACTAGGATGAGTGCTAGCACTGCAGTGAGGATAATGGAACGACCATTCCGGGTAACACTTTTTATCACATTTAGCAATGTCTCTTCTCTGTACACCAGATCAAACAGCTGGGAAAAGCATAGAGTAGAGGAAAAATGAATACAAATGAGGCAATACAGAGATGCTACATAGGAAAACAGCCTGAACTACTGAAACATACATCTAGCCATGTTCTAAATTCTCAGCTTCATAAACACACAATCCACATTGATTTCAGTGGGAGCTGGGCATGCTTATAGGAGGAGAAACTCTAGCACAGAACTTTAAATTTTAAGATAGATTATAGCAAAATCCAAAGTCACAAAGTATATATGAGCCTGATCCAGGCGTGGATAATGGTTACTAACAAGATCCATTGCTTCCCCATGTTCAAAACCAGGCTAGATTAAAATTAAAAACCAGTGTCTTCATACTATGGATCTATATCTACAAATTAATTCTTCATGTTATCTCCCATCTGATAAACATGCATGGGCTGCAACTCAAAAACGCACTCATGCATATAAGTAATTACATGTCTGTAAACTGTTTCCTTTTGCTCATGGCATCATTTAAAAGTCACTCACATGTACAAGGATCAGGGCCATCTCTTTTTGGGACAAAGTTAAATTCATTGTACTGTTTGTATAAAACTAGAAACTTCTATTCTTCTTTACCCTGCACTATATGCTTTCCTGGTATTTAACTTTAAAGAAAAGCACACATTAAGATAATATTGCTTTAAATGTCAAAGGCCTAAAATCGCAATTAAATGTGACGAGCTTTTCAAGAAACTATAGGTTTTCTTCTCTTACAATTCTATTGATGTTCTACAGTGCTTTCGACCTTATCTATAATGTATGTATTTCCACTTCAAAACACTCAGATTACAGATATAAAGTGACACACTATGATTTATCAAAATGGTCCACAGAAGAAGGTATTAGCCACAATTCACAAGATCTGAAACCCACAGCCTTGTGAAAGGATTAATAATGAAGGAAGAATGAAGGAAGACAGTTATCATTCATTCCATACAAGACAAAGCTTAAAATGAGGAACAAATATGAGAGTTTAGAATATATCCACTACAAAGTGAACACCTGGAAGGAACTTGGGAATGTGAACAATTAAAACATCCATGAATCATGGACACTGGTCAATAGCAGTCACTGAAAAAAGTAAGTACGTAAAATGTTTCTTAAACTACTTGGCACTTTGGAAAGTATTTTAAGGTAGAGATCACCTTACTCATTGAAGGAATAACAGATAATTTGCTGTGCATTTTTTAAGCAGAAGAGTTACATCCATTTGAAAAGGGTCCTGCAGCTACAGCCACAAAATCTTGGCTCCTTTGAAATCTGCCCAAACTTTGAAGCTGACTTTAATGTCAAGATCTGGAAAACCTGACTTCAACAGGAGCTCCACCAGCGTAAGGACTGAACCCCTGAAAATTTTAGTGTGCTTGACACACCTCTGTGAAACACTGGGAGTTCACCACTATTCAGGAAACTGAGAAAAATACGACAACAGGAAAGTGAACCCATGTAAATGACCACAATTTAGTCAGTCTCCCTACAAGTTTCAAACGTTCCCGTATGAAGCAAAAGGATTAGAAAACAAGAGCAGTGAAACACCTTTTACTGCTATTCAGCATGAAGGGAGCAGTTAGCTGAGTTTAGCATAATTTTGTATGATTCATTTTCATTGCACCTGTATCATATTATAAAAAGGCATTCCATCTGGGTAATGGCAACAAAAGAAAATGAAGTGGGATACATTTAAAGTGATGAATCTTCCTGCTACACCAGAGGCATGCCATCCCCATTTCCCAAGTAATTTTTTTTTAATTTATTTTATTAGGGCTGCAAGATGAACTGAGGAATGGGATCCTTTGGCACAGGTATGATGCACACACCAGTGGACAACTCCTGTCCCAAAGAGATTATGACTGACACAAGATACAGGAAAAATGGACACAGAATATATGTATGCTGGGGAAGGGTGGGAGAAAGGAGTGGGCTATATGACGATCGTCTGAAAAAAAGGGGGAAACTTTCAACTCTGAAACAGATAAAATAAGTCCTAACAGAAACAGGTTCTAATGAAAACAGCAGCTCCTAAGAGGCAGCAACACAACGGCATGCTAAAAATACACATGATTTGGCTTGATTGTCAGGAAGAAATTGAAGACAGCTGCACGGGTAACGGTATTTTCTATTTTTGCAAAGTTTTCCCCTCCACAGAAGCATATACTTACCAGGAAACTATAGAAGAATTCGTGCACGCAGAGGCCCAGCATGCAGACCAGGACATATGCTACGTGATAGAGAAAAGCCATGTCCATGATGACCGCTCTGTAGCCACGGGTGAAAGTTCCACGGTTCCCAACAAAGCTCACCAGAAACACTATTTTGTTACAAAGCTGTGGGGGGCAAGAAAGGCTAGGTTTATTCCATCAGAAAAATCCTGTTATTTATTGTTTGCATTGCTGTAGTGTGCAAAAAGTCTAGATAGGTTGCTTTGACTAAATGCACAACTTTTAGATAGCTGGAGTGAGATGAGAGAAATCCAGCTCCCAAGGTACACTGGGAATGAGCCCATGAGAGTAAGTGGAAGTACATCACCCCTCTAACACCGCATTGCACCTCATTACATTGTGATTTATTTCTATAACATTAGTGAGTAGGTAGGGTGGGATTAATATCATAAGGCATTAAAAAAACAACTGGGGAGTGAATTCCTAACAATTTTGAGTTTAGACCCGAGATTATGTAAGAGCAGCAAGGCATGCCACTACAAAGAGAACAATAGTAACACAACAGAAAATGTGTGGGGTGCGTGTGAGATCTACTATTTCCTTCAGATCGTGTTTTTCAACATGAAAATCCTTAAAAAAAAAATACTGGGGGCATTTTTGAAGTATAGCGTTTAAGCAACAGCATCAGATTCTTCATTGCTCCTGAGCTTTGCCTGCATGCGAACAGCAGTGCAGAAGTAAATACGAAAGGGGCTATCCTCATCTGTTGGGTAGTCCAGGACAAGCAATGAGGACTCAACATATTTTTTTCTTTCACAAATTTGACATGGGCAAGTGCTGCTTACTTGCCTTTACCTTTGACTATATGTCTGGGTAGTTAAGTATGTGAAATTCTCACAGAACCGGTGGCAAATAGCCCAATACTTTGTGCTAAGGTGAATTAGAGCTGCAGCAGTCAGGCAGAAATCTAAATAGATGACTTGTGAGCATGACTGTCTATCTTACCAAGCTCAGTAAACATGCAAACTTATTCATGTCTAAGTTAGGAGATCTGGCAAAGGGCTGAAAGAATTTTTAATTTTGAAAACTTTTTTCTAGTCAAAAATATATTTAAGCTCACAGAAACATCTCACAAACTTGTGTCAATATTGCTGAGCATATTAGTAGTGAAAACTCTTTTAACATGAGAAACTGTAAATTTGATTGCCCTTATTCAGCAATTTTTCTTTAAATTTCATATTGTTTTTATTTTTTAAATATTTGCATATGCACAAAACCAAACCAGCTTTTTTCTTAGCTTCCCACTTCGCTGATACTGCTGTTTCAGGATGACTGGAAATGATTTTTTTTTTTTGGCTTAACCAGTGAACCAGAAAAAGAAGTTCTTTTCACAGCTCTAATCAAGGACTTTTTTTAATAGGAGACCCTTCATATCTCTGCTTCGGCTGAAAGGGAAATTCTGATTGCTTTTTAAGTACTTACATTAGCAGCACCAAGAAGTATCAAGGTAGGACCAAGCCCTATAGTATATATAGACCTGAGAATAACAGACACCAAAAAGGGTCGAATACCAACAGGCTTGGAGATGAAAAACAGCATTGCTGTACAAAACGCCACTGCTATCCAAAGGAGGACTGAAAACAACGGAGAGAGTGTGCCTGTAGAGAGGAGAAAGGGAGATTTGAGAAAGGCATCTTTGGAGACTCCATTTTTCACCAAGAAACAGATCCAAAAGATCAATTCCTTTGCCAATATAGCTAACAAAAATCGTGATTCATGCATCACAACTGCTGACCACAACTTGCCCTAATTGCAGCAAGAGCTATTATTATCATAGTATTGTTGATTTTTGCGCAGGTAATAATAAGAGCAGCTAATGAAATTTCCATTAAAATCCAAGGAGTGCTCAGAGATAAAACAGTTTACCCTTCTGGAGCAAGCTACTAATCAGCTCCCTTCTGCAGGGATCATTAGGGCTCCTCCGGTCTAATTCCATGATTGCTCAGCTACAGAAATAGCCAGTCCTCGGGGCGGCGCAGCAAGTGGCACCACGCTGCAGTGTCACGTTTCGATCCCCAACAGCACCAAAGTGCCCTGGTTTTAGAAAAGCAGCTTTCCTCGGAACGGCTGCGGGTGTTCAGCGGGAACCTCCGCCTCTGCACGGGAGCAAGGCACTTGCCGCAGCGGGAGGCAGCCACAGGGACTTCGGCAGGAGCGGGCAGCATCTGCATTGCCGAGAGCAGCTGAATAGCTGTGCCTTGCTCCTGGGGAGGCGGTGGGTCCCAGGTCCTGCTGAGCTCCTGCGGGCGTGCGAACCACTGCCTTCAGAGTCAGTCTCTTTGCTGCTCTGCAAGATGCTGGCTCCAGGCTCTCCCTGAGTTTTGAGCGATGCCCCTATTTTCCCTCTCTCCTCTGCTTAAAGCCCTGGAAACACACCATGTTGCTGCGATATAAAAAGCACATTCAGATCGCAGGGCACTATCACACTTGTACACTGACTTCTATTGTTATCAGATGAACTGAGAGGTCAGTGATGGGGGAGAAGGGAATAGAAAATTTAGCTAGACTCACAATAGAAATCATGCTATCTCTTTGGCAACAGATACACAGCTGAGCAGCATCAGTGGGATTAGAAAACAATGAGATGAGGCCCTAGCCTCAACATTCAGATGGCATCCGAACTTCTCCAAAGTTCAGGAGTGTTTATCCTTGGCAGGAGGTTCAAGGTCAGCTCTGCTAGTTTCTTCGCCAATAAGATTTGGAAACTTTTAACAGAACCTAAAAAATAACTTCCAAGTGAATCTGAAAGGTGAGGCCAAAGCACTCAGTGTTTCTTTAACAAATCATTTTTTCTTCTTCCCTACTGCAGGTCAAACAATTTCAGGTCGCAGAACCTACGCTGGTAACGTGTACAGACATGCACGCCAGAGGCAAGGAGTCCTCATCTGGAGCACAGTTTCACTTATGTCATATGATGTAAGAACTGCAGAAATCTACTGAAAGGCAGCATTCTTGGGATGATTAGATCAGCCCAGACACCTCAGACATCTGAGTATGGGGGGATTTACACAAGGTAAGGGGGAAAAACAGGAGACAAACTCTGGCTGTGTGATCAGGTTTTGGTGGAGGGGGAAGCTGGAAGTGAGGAGGCTGCCTCATGACCTGCTCGTCCCATTTGGCCACACCTATTGTTTATTGCTCAGGAATCGCTTTTGCTTTTACAAGCAACAGGAACTGGAATCCTGAAGTGCGCTATCACTGAAATCACTGGATTACTGGGGCCACTTAAACTAATACTATATAAATCTGCAGTTCAAAGTAAGTATTAATACCTACTGATTGCAGACCAGAGGATTTCTGTGAGTAAAGATTAGCTAAAATTTAGTAGCTTAAAAGGTTTATTTTTAACTCTTTATTTCTCCTCTCACCCTGCACGGGCTTTAATGTGTGTGCACTCCGAGTGACTCTTCAGTTTACAAACAGGAAAGCACAAAGCACAAACACTTCCCTTTTACACGGCACAGCGCTGCAAACTTTGCTACGCAAAGCTGCGGAGGTGCCTGTGCCGTGACCTGCAGAGACCACCCCGCAGGGTGAAAGGGCAACGTGGTCTCATGCCAATATATTTTAATCTGCTGCCTTTCTGTTTAGCCAGCCAACAGGAATGTTTGCTTGTGCCAACTCTGGTGTTTGTGAAAAGCACATGTATCTACTAGAAGCTGGACTGCTTCCACCAGCCCAGTTCACATGCCATCAGACAGAGGTGACTTTCAGTCACATTACTGACTGGACTGGACACGAATCAAAGACCCAGAGGTGAATGGCTCTACTCCCATTACCAGTATTCTGAACTATTTAGTCTCCTTTATCCCAATTAAGCTTGCTGTGGATTCGAAGAGGCCTCCCGCTAGTCTGCTGCATTTATTTAATGAAATTTATTATTTGCTATATTTCCTGTGGCATGTGATGAAGCAGAGACAGAATCATAGGTTTTAAGCATATCTTTATACAATGTGTTTATCCTCTGCAACAGTTATATCCTTTTATCCCAATAAACAAAATAGTCAAAAGCCAACAAGCTAGTTTTCAAATCATTCTATTCCATATGTTTTTAAGACTGCAAGTCATTCAGTTTGGTCAGTTTTAAGGAATCTCTGTCCCTCTGCTGCTGCCAGGAATCCTTCTTCAGCTCAGAAGCTGTAACTGAATGTGTGCAGTAGTACACTGCAATATGGCAATGTAAAAAAAAAAAAAAAAAGAATTAGCTCAGATCATCTAGATAATCTTCAGCTTAGCAGCTATGTTCTGTCTATTTTACTTCACATCGTATGGGCCATGTGACACACAGAAGATCAACTACCATATTTCAGACAACATCTGGTATCTACTTAGAAGATACTAAATGGCTTCTGCAGATATGAGCATACCTGAAGATGCAGTTTTATATAACCGTTACCTTAGAATTGAAAGCATCTAAAATTAAAAGGAAAAATAAAATCAAACTCCACTTGCCTTCATCTCCATCATCTCCAAAGGGGTAGAAGAGAGCAACTGCTAAATTGATGAATACAGCAAGGTTGAAGGAAATGCTTCCCCAGAGAGAAATGTGTCTGGAGAACCAAAACAAGGGTGGATTATCTAGAAAGGGGAGAAGAGCAGCTATCAATGAAACGAAAGCAGGCAGGAACTCCATGAGTAATGGCCTCAAGGGAATTAAAAAATACAGATTAATGAAGAAAATATGCAGATCTTTCAAATGAACTAAAATAGACAAATATCAAACATACATTTGCCATAAAACATAGTTTCAAGCACAGCTTTTAATCCAAAGATCCCAACAGAGTTTATTCTATATGAGAGTTTTGCCTCTGCTAAGATTTTAGGACTGGATCTTTAGGGAAGGAGTCTTTTCACCTGCCTCTGAAACTAGCCTCTGTGCATGGAGACACAAAACGAAACAAACAAATGGATTTTAGTACTCTGCATGCCAGTCAACCAGAAGACCCAGAACGGGTCATCCAGATGACCCATTTGGACCAAGTACACTGATGACATTATTCAAAGAATGATGGAATAGGCAAGGTTTCAGAACTGCCGTATCTTCCCCACCTCTGTCAAACCAAATACATCTTGATCTACTTTGGGGAGCAGGTAAAATTTGGTCTGACTGGGATTTGGTTCTATGAAAGCTGACTATTTTCTGACTATGATCCTCAGATGTCCAAGGTTACCTCCTGACAAACAGGTCTGCTCTGTACTCCTGCTTAAAAGGACTCAAATGAAGCCAGGATCTCCATGTGTCAAAGTGCTGTACAAATACACAGAAATAGTCTATATCCCAAAGAACTTATAACCTAGTTAGAAAATACTAAAAAGGGAAATAGGGCAAAACAGGGTTAAGATTTTGTGTCCAGAGTCACATAAACGATTCACCAAAAAGGCTAGGAACAAGATCGGAGGGTACTAAGACCCAGGTAAGCACTTCATATATATGACTGCACTACAATATGTTTAAATGAACATTTAAAACAAGATTCTATGTGCAAAAGTGTGAAAAAATCTCTAGCCAAAGAGGTTCATTTAAATGAACATGATATATTCCTATTAATTAGATTTTAAAGTACCAAGAACCTCCTGTAAGTATGCAGAGCATATTCCTGACTTGCCTGCACCCAGCTAACTTTTTATGAACAGCAGACTCCTTCAACTGCATGTGACTGTCTCAGGCTTTAGTCTAAACAGACTTTAACAGCGATTAGGTAAATATTCAGATTTCATTGTGATAACCTTATGCTGTTGACTGCTGAGATTTAAGCATTTGGAGCCATTGAAAATGCCATCTGTCAATTTAAGCAACGCGGACTGCATGCTAACAGACACTTGGCTAAAGAATGAACCCAGCCTCAACCTGTATTATCTTTTCAAATAAAAAAACCACATGGAGACTTGTAGGCCATTCCACTGATGAAAGGAATTGAGGAATTTCTGTTCTGAATAAAAATAAACTTGGTTTTTTTGCTTATAGCATTAGGCAGGTCTGGTCTATGTAAGTGTAGGGTTGGGCTCTTTTATTTGTGTTTCTTAAGCAAAGCCCACAGATATGATTTTGTTACTGGAGCAATTTTTCTACAATACAGTGACTTTTATTCCCAAACAGACTGTACTGATAGGGAGTTATTCTGGAATAATTTATTTTTCAACTTCTATTCTGGCCAGTTTGTCAGTACAGACAAGTTCTTACAGTGCCACCAAGGGAAGCGGACCTGGGCTGACAGGGTTCAGGCTGAAGACTTTAACTACTGCCTCTGAAAATTACAGCCTGGGAATCGACATTTATAAAAACTGCAACCAACATTCATTTTTCCATCATGTTAAGGATGCTACATTAAACCAACATTAAACCATATTGCTTTGACTATCCAAACTCCCTGCTGTGCTGACCATAGATCCTATTCTTCACTTCCTTCCTAATCAATTGCATAATGCTGCTGTGAGCAGCTGATGTGTGCCACCCTAACAGCATCTGCATTTTAGCAGTGAATGAAGTAATCACTCTCATGTATTTTTATATATGTCTACATATATAAAATATAATTTTCTTCCTTATCCCTCAAGGATACTATAGATGCTGAATTAGTTTGCAGCCTTGATTCTCTGCTTCAAAAGCAAAGGGCAGAGTTGACAGTGGCTGAGCTGGCAGGAGCTTCTTGTCCCCGGGACATGGGCAGCAGCAGCAGCCCTGTTCCTGGTGAGGGCCAGCAGCTGTAATGCCCACCAGTGAACTAAAGAAGAAACTCAGGGTACCTGGCTTGGCTTCGCTGCACCTCCTCTTCGGGTCCCTCCTTTGATGTCTCCCCCATGATCTTGACTGTGCCTGTCAGATCTGCAAGCAGCTTAAGGTGGTACCTGTGGCTCTCCCACTACCCCAGGACATACACCAGTATGGGCTAACAAACTGGGACATACTGCAGCCTAGTTAAGCAAGGCTGATGTGAACTGGCAGAGGGGAACTGACTCTACGGGAATCGGGCAGATTTAAAGCAGCTGAGGTTCTGGTGAGAGATGTTTTTAAGTGACTGACATTTACAAGTTTTTTAATGGTCTTTTAGGAATCTTCAAACCTCAAATATGCAGCTACACATGTTTTTGTTAAATATTAGGGGCCTTGGCTTAATTAGGTGCAACTCTATTGAGTTTAGTAGAACTACACCCAGTTCATCCATCCCTCAATTTAGCTTTTGGAGTCCAAAACATCATCTTGAACACATTACTTATATTACTAACTGCTCCATATTATGCCTCTTTTATGGTGGCATGCAAGTGTCTCAGTTGACCTATACTCTACTGACCTACACTCTCAAGCCCTGAGCAGTTCTGCTTGTTGCACTATCGGAGTGAACAGAGAAAAGTGTACTATTAAAATGAAAGTATTTGAAGTCTTAAAAGCAGAGTTTTAGAATAATTAAGCTATTTTTTGAAATTGCAATACTTACTCCTAATTTTCTTTTGCCATTTCATCTCGTTGTAAAGATCCTCTGTCTGCTGGAAAAAGTCATTGACTTTGCTCCCTTGTTCATCTCTCTCTGTTGTATTGAATACCCGACTTTTGGATTCCCGAGTGAGGAATTCACAAATATTGGGGACAGGGAATACAATCTGTTCCATTGTTCTATCGTGGCGAACAATCTATAAATAAAACGTACATTTTTTTCAGGATCAGTGACTTTCCAACCATTTTGTCATATCTTTTCTTGTTCACAGCTCCCCTTTTTTTTTCTAAATTAATGCATAAATTATTTGAACATTACAGTGAAGTTGAACTGATGAATCCTAAAACAAAGTAAAACTGCTTTTCTATTTTCAAAAGCCTGCCTCAAAATAAGGAGGCAAATATACGTCTCAAGCAAAACCTAGGTCCAAACTTCCCCCAAATATAAAAGTGTTCTAATTCAGAATGCTTCAATTTTGCAATAAATAGAAACGAATCTCTCCCAGTACACAGTGCACAAGTTTGGGAGCTTTCTGCTCAGATCACAAAATTCTTTTCTCACCTTGAGTCTATTTCTATGATGAAATAAGTTGTGAAGGTGAACATGCAAAAATAGCACCTTGTTACTCAGACAGCACCCATATCTTGTCAGTCTTTATCTTCTTACTTGGCAAAAAACAAGGTTTTGCACTGTTTGTATTTCAGGGCCTACCGAGTTATCGGTGCATGAGCTAGATTTTATTCCATCTCACCACACTGTCATGAAAATTGCTTCCCCATGCTGATCATGGACTCTGCATTACTAAAAATATAGAAATGGGTAGAAAACCCATCTTGACTCCTAGACCCATGTCTCTAAACAGCCACCAGTGAAAAAAAAACCCACTATTTGACTTTCAAATCAGACAAATGAGATACCCTGATATAGAGGAGCTATATCTGAAATGCTGAACAGGTCTAAGACTGCTTTCAGAGAAAGACCAGCAAACATCCATTTGATATAGCAGCAATGCTGGGTTGAGTTTTACTCTTCCAGTTACAGTCCTGCATTAAAGAACCCTCCCTTCTCTCTGTTAATTCATATTTATTATGTGAACATACTAAAAACCCACCTGTCTTCAGTCATTTTTAGGAGTAACATAGTCAAGCACATTTGCATTGGAGATGAAGGATAATTACTCTCATGTCTGGCCATGGGCATGTGCATTACATGACATTTGAACAGGCAGTTCTTAAGTGTCCTAAGTAAATACTTGTGTCTTAGGCCAGCAGTTGTGCAATGAGACTATGTGACTAGCAGCTAACCTGGTAGGGTGAGCGAAGGAAGCCGACAGCACATCTTCAGTTCTGTTAGGGACTCAAATGAAGAGATAAGCTGCAGGTGCTGCTCTGCAGAATGACATTTAAAAACCCTCCCTGAGAATAAAGGCCTCCATATCTGCTCGAGGAACAGGCTTTGCAGCCATGGGGTTTTAGCAGATTTCAGAAACTACACCAGGAAGAAGATATTGGCCACATAAAAGCAGACCGCATTGCTTGTTTAATGCCTAAATTTACAACCTACCCAGGTAACTCGCTGATAATTGCTAACAGATACCTCAGAAGCACCCAAAGTATTAAAATATGTGAAGAGAAGCACTGAGCTGCCCTCTGGACAACCACAGCCATGGAGCTTCCATCTATCCTGTGGTGGGATAACGTGACCAGTATCAGGCAAAAAGGACGGTGGGAAACAGAGAAGGACCCAGCCATGGCCTGTCTTGATGGCAGCCAGGACAATACAGACCTGAGGCACTTGCATCAAGACTGCTCCCGACTCACAAAAGCTCAGGTCCAATGCTGATGGAGCCTGGGAGCCCACCGAAGGTAACATTATTGGCTCAGATTCAGGCTGGGCCTGTGTGCAACCATACTGCACAGTTTTCATACTCGGCCAATTTTGGACTTGATACAGCATTTCCCAGGGAGAGCCAGATGCCTCTTCTTCCTGCAGTCTCTCGCAGCAGCTGCCTTTGCACCACAGAAATTCTCCTCCTTACAAAGTCACTAAGGTCTAGAGATACTACAGTTCCTAACTCCTATCTTGATGCCTATAATCCCATGAAATCTGTAAGAGCACAGGAACTGATATAAGAGTTAAGAATCTAAATACCTCTGTGGATCTTGATCTAAATCCAATCCATGGCAGGCATAAAGTTTAAAATAGAGAACAGAACTGATGAACCAGGCCAAGCCTTGGTCTTTTAAACAAAAGCCATACTGAATGTCTACACCACTTCAAAACCTCTTTGTACTCCAGCCAGACTTTTAATTTGATCAGTTAGCATCACTGGCTTTGAAACTCATGATTATTTATTTAAGTGATGTACCATACAAGATTATTCTTGACTTCATGACACAGCTACTATCCACAGTCATTATTTCCTTAACAAAACATGTTTGGTAACACACAGGAAAGCTACTGTAAAATGATTATTTGGAGCCACTTTTAATACAGGTGCATTCCTTTTTCTCCCATAGCCAAAAGCACATTATTCAACCTTCTCCTTCTCATAAATTATCTACACCATTTGAATCAGCTTTGCTGTTCAGAAGCTTAAAAAGAGGTGATACACCATGCACAAGATGCAAACTTGTCTCATATTCAATCTTCTAGTGAGCAATTCTTTACCTCTATCTGTGCCGTATGATTGGCATAATACCTCAAGGCTTCATCTCCTTCATCTGGATCTGACCCTGGCTTCAGCATCTGTTGCAATGTTTTATTGTGACGAGCCAACTAGAAAAAGAAAAAAAATCTGATTTATATCCCGCTGCTATGTTTTCAGCTTTATCATCTTAGCTAAATCCTCCTTCCCCCCACCCCCATATACTTACATGCTCAACCCAGTGGGGCTCTTTCCACAGATAACAACAAAAATTTAATTACTTGAGAACAATAGAAATAATTTAGTCTTAAAAAGTCAGCAGCAAGTCTTCAGCTGAGATTTATGAAAGACAGCTTAGCCTGCAGCCTAGATGGTTTTTGGAGGGCTTTTGACAAATGCCAAAAAATTAGACCGAATGCTTCTTTTCACTTAAGTTTAGACCTAAATTTGCATACCTCTGTCTATGTAATTACATTTACGATTAAATTTTCTCTGCAATTTCAAATGGCTAAACTGTTCTTCACCATGTTGTAGGTTGTTATTTCAGGGCTGCCAAGATAATGTCCATAACTATTTCAGAGGCAGCTGGACTGCAGTGGCAGGCAAATACGTTCTTAACTGTACAGTTTATATACATAGCACATATGTACACACACACAAACACACAAATATGTATCTCGTATAAACTTTTACAAATGATAGACTTTACATGATTCATAAAATACATCTGTTCTTGTTGAATAGTAAATATTTTAAATGCTCAATAGCTGCACAAAGTTTAATACCGAGAATGTCAGCAAATACATTCATGATGTCCTTTAGGCCAGTGAGAAACAAAGATCTAATTACAAGGCATGAGGAAACATTACTAACAATGCAATTTTCCCTATATCATAGTGAGTGGTTTTAATCCAGAAACTCTCATTTTTTTCACCTATTTTAAGGTGGGGGAAAGCGAGGCAGGAAAGGAAAGGCTATTTTGCAGATGTGATCCAGGTCTTAATCACTACACCAGCATTACCACAATGGACTAGACACAGATATTAGAAATGAGGCAGGTACAGCACTCAAAATGACCACAGGAACTAGGCTTTGAAGTGATGATCACCACAGGTGGATTAGGATTGTACTACATGAAATAACACAGTATGGTGAGGAATTATAACTGTAAATCTACAAAAAGAATGTCAGGGATCAAGTCTAAAAGTAACAATGGATCTAAACAGATATTGTAATAATCTAACCAGAAAGTGATCTCACTTGTTTATAAGCTATTTGCATGTCTCACCATCCCCTTTTTATCTAAGAATGGAGGGGGAGAGGTACATATACAGTTTACTCTATTTATTGAAGTTCCCTAGAATGTACTGATCAAAATAAATTTTCTCCTTGATCTTGATACAAACTTATTAATTAAAGATGAATAATAATAAATGGAATATCCCAAAGCAAGAGAATACCAGGAAATATTCAGGAAGAATAAATGTACTTCCTACAACTTCCTCATGGACGGAAGTCTGCTTGGCCCTGACAGTAGAGCCCTGAGCCAATGTGGCAGAACATCAGCCTTTTATAAAAAAGGCTCACGAGCAGATATTCAGGGAGACATGCAAAAAATCATATGGGGGTCAACTGCAGAGCAGTATTCTTTCCACCAATAATAGATTTCTGCCTTGAATAGTTACTTTTTTACTCTATCTAGCAAATGTACGTATAGTCTCATTACACGTATTAATATCTTACACAGCTTCCACTTATTTTTAAGACTAAAAAGGTTCTTTAAGACTATCTGACTAGTTCTTCTCCTTCACACAAGCCATATAACCTGATCCAGTCAGTAGTCTTTGCAGTATGCCCACAACATCTGCTTAGCAGGACAACTTGAATTCATTTTCTAGAGGTCTTTTGCATCTCCCTCAATACATGCTCTAGCATCATGAAGAAACAAGATGAGCTTGTGGAAACAAGGTAGTTACTGTTTAAAAATTCCCTTTAAACAGTGTTACTATTTTGCCTTTCAGCTTTATTGAATGTCCCTCTGCTTCTGTACTTATGAAAGGGCAAGCAAGAGCGCCCAGTTCACCTTCTCTGTATCATTCATCATTCCGTACACTACTATCACGTCCTCTCTTATTTGTCTCTTCTTTAAATTAAAACAATCCCTATCTTTCCCATCCCTCCTCAAACAGAAGACTCTCTGTGACTCAATTATTTTCCTTGTCTATCTCCAAATGCCCTTTACTTTGGCTATATCTCTTCTTTAAGATACGAAGAAAAGAACTGACTAGACAGAACGCAATCACACCCTGCTTGGAGTGATGAATTAGCATAACCAGAAGCAAATATATTCTCCCTTTTTTATCTTCTGTAATACAGAGGAACTTTGCCTGTATCTTTACCCTTTTTTCTCCAATGTCAACCATTAAGATTTTGAGTTTTCTAATAAATGACAAGTCAAGGATGTATGGATAGTTCTTCTCATATTAAAATTATGCCAGTTTGGAGAAAGGGACATGTATAGATTCAGAAATTTCCATTAGTACCACAAAAATTTTTCTCTAAACATACTTGGATTTGTATACAGAACTGGAAATGCCATTTGTTAACCATATGAAATCTCAAGGTATTGCTTCCTGATATGCTTTTAACTGTCTGTAACTTTTACTGTAAACGTATCTCCCAGTAAGTATCAGTAACAGAAGTTCCCTTACCACATGGACTAGAAACAAAAACCATGACAGCCCTCTCGTGCTGTAATGGGACTGACTAGCACAGTGTGTTAACAGACTGCTGCTGATTTGAGACAGCACTGATGCTGTGCATATTTCACTATCAGGTTTCATGTGAACAGCAGCCACGTACTTTAAAAGAGTGTGATCAGTGATCTTCATTATACTTATACTTAGGGTGTGTTTTCAGGCAGTGACTGTCTTGTGCACTGACGTGTGTACAGAGCCTAGCACCGCACAGCTGGGGCTTCCTGACACTAGCACTAGACAAAATCATCTGAAGAACAGGCCAGGATCTTCCGTGCTAGCACCTCATCTGCCAGTAAAGACACATCAGAAACGACCAGGGACTGCTGACCAAGCTGGAGGAACTACAGCAGATTTCAGAAGGGAAACCTACCTAAAGGTGTCAGCAGTAGTGCTAGGCAATAAGTGCTCGTAACTTCATTTCTCTCTGCTTCCCCATCTCTCTATATCCACTTACCTTCTGTGGCCTAGACCTTCAGACAGTAACCTCAGGGCAAAGGGTCTATTTTCTGCTTGTATTGCAGTTCCTAAGTGGGATGGATTTCTCTACATTGACAGAATAGTAAGTACTGCTAATATTTCTGTATTGTCACAGCTACGTCAATGAAAGAATGGTGTGGACAGTAATCTGTGAAAGCTCAGATCTGAAGCAGAGGCCCACAGTAAGACACAGAACAGCTTTAGAAATGCTATGTTATTTGGCAACTACAATGTTTTCTGAAGCTCTGCTTTCATGATCCTTCCTTTGCTCTGTAATGAGCTCAAAGGCCCACATGGGCATAGGGGACTGTGTCAACAGACTCCTTGACCAGTGCAGAGCTTTTTGTGAGATCAAAGACATAGCAATGAAAATAACAATGTAGTGACAAACTGTGAACCTAAAATATGGAAAGCTTATCCAAGCTTATAATACACTCTAGGTGACAGTCTGTGACTGGCATGTAAAGGCCGTGCAAGCTCTGAATGACATTTTTTCATATTTAACTCCTGTGATGTAGTTAAGTGTTATTTCCGAAGTGCTGCACAAATCTTTTGGGGCAGCTGGAGGACAAGACACTGGATGGCCATGGACAATAGCAACTATAATGAAAAGAACAGTCCCATTTATGTTTGCAAAGCAAAGCTCAAAAATGCACAGCAAGCGTAACTGATACAAAAAATAACCATCACTAGAGCCTGAATTTGCAAAGAGCCCCGAAAAATCACCTCTGAAGAGAAAACTCTCTCAGTCAGTCATTCATTCACCCATCAACCATGCCAGTGACAATATTTTAAATGTCAATACTATTTTACTACTCATCAAGGCATGTAGGAACAAGAAAGCAATAGCATACAATGGAACAGTGATTTCCAAAGAGGGGATGTGTAAGGCAATAGTTATATGAATAAAGATCATTTGGCTTTCAGTCAGTTCCCGAGGAAGGACTGTTGTTCATCTTGAAAGATTTTTACTTAAAAAATTTGGAAAACACTGTAATAAAGCGTCAGTACAAAATGTGAAAGATTGAGGACAGACCAAGAACGCTAAAGGCATTAATAAAGAAACAGCAGAGATAATGACAGAATTACAAGTAATACTCAGTCTAAACTCCTCACACAACACGATTATAAAATCAGATCTGCTAGTCATCTGGGATTCCATATATGATCAGCAGCATGGAAAACCACAGCAGAGCCATCTTTTGCAATTAACAATATATGGGTTTCCTACAGGCTTTTTGTTTTAAAGTCAAGATTTCCTTGAACAAAAATGCAGTTATTTAAATGTTCTCAAAGAAAAAGTGATTTAAAGCTGTGAACATTCATGTCATCAGCCTGTCAATAACTCCTTGACTTGGGATACTAGATTGGTTTGCTAAAACACGTATGTACATATGTGCGTGCGTGTGGAAAAATTGCTGGGAAAAGAGAAAGTAATTCTCCACTTTTCATTATCTCTGTAAAACACAGACCCCTTCCATATTTTTACAAGAACATGTCAGTCCCTGGTTGTAACTTGTAAACTGTAAGGGTCTCCTCTGCAGGCCAATCCTCATCAGAGGCACGAGATCTAACCCAGTACGCAGCCAAGACAGTTGTCAAAACTCCTGCCGATTTCACCAGGCTTTGCTTCAGGCCCAAAAAAGGACAGGAGTCCAAGAAATACGAGCTAGAAACAGTAGGCTGACAACCCCCAAATTCTGTGATTATCTATTTTACTCTCTAGCATTTTCAAACTGCCAAAACTGGGCGGTAAAGGTGACTTTTTATGACTAGAATGGTATAAAAGGATCTAAATGGGTGAGGCTTAGTGTCCTGTAAGCAACCAGGGTTTTCACGGAAGAGTTGGTTCACTGGCAGTGTCAAACACATTAAACTGATTTTCTAGAAAAGGCTGATGGAGTATTACTATAAGCTCTGGATAACTGGCCAAGAAGCACAAATAAAGACACAAATAGTTTCTGTGCCTTGAAACACTTTGTATTTACAGTATTACTATTAAGAAGTATTACAAACATCTAAAAAACCAGAAACAACATTATTTAAAAAACTATTACCCTTGTCACCAATTCTCTCGAGTTTCTTCTCACAGTTGTAAGGCAGCGGTAAGGCTGTTATCTGATGGGGGAGATACCTGGCACACAGGCACACCTGATAGGGGAAGGGCACTGGGTTAGGCAGCAGTTGGGAGCGTGCTGGGGTCTGGGGCTCATTTTGGGGAGGGAACTGGATGCGCAGTGCACTTGCAAGCTATAGCACTGCACGGTGCCCTCTCTGCCCTTAGCCCAGGCCCCAGCTGCAGCTCCCTAGCCAACCCTCTGGTGTGCCAGTCAGCCCCGTCTAGCATGTCAGGGCAAAGACAGGCCACTACACAGCCCTGGAAGTTCATGAACTACAGACCTTGGCAAAAGTGAGGCAAGAGCTGTTTGTACAGACCTGATGTCCAGTGCATGACATCTAATAGATCTGCTGTAAATTATCTTCATCTCTACCCTGTCAGTAACCAGACGTACTGCAGCGTGGGTTGCCAGCCCAAAGGCCAGTGGTCTTTCACCACAGAGAAATGAGACAAAATATAACTTGCAGCAACAGCAGAATAATTGCATCTGTTCAGATTAGTTTCACCTTGCTGTGCAAACAGACTTGTGCAGCTGGGGCTCATTTACAGCCGCAATCTCTTCCTCTTTCTTCCCCTTCAGTCCCTGGGCTCCTGGAGCCAGGCAGTGTGAGATCTGGCACCACCAAACACCCTCACAAGGGGAAACCCCAGTCATCTCACTGAACACGTTTTCTGCTTAGAGAGCAAGAAAGGATAAAAAAGCTGCCTGGGGACTGACCAGAAAACCCCAAGGACCGAGAAACAACAGCAAAAAGAAAGTCAAGGGAGTAGCAAACAGGATGGGTGAGAGACAGAAGACGGCAGGAGACAGAAAATGAGATCCTCTTCCCTGGCGTGCCAGGAGCTTACCACATACCAGCTCCCTGCCCAGGGCAAATGAGAACACTCCTATTCCATCAGTAAACAAGGAGAGAGGGAAAGCAAGGGAAAAGGAAATGTCATCTTAACCATAACTGAGCAGAAATTTTTATTCCAACTGGCTGTACTAACAGTAATAACAACTTCTCAACTCCCCATGTTCCAATCAAAACTGAATGGTGCTTTCTGCAATACACAGGGCAACTTCCTTTCCAGAAGTCATTACAGTTTTATAGAGCGGCACCTTTGCACTCTACCACAAAGCAATCTGTTAACAAACATTAGGAACAGCAGGGATGGAGCAATGGGAGACTCTCAAATCAAGTATTCATTGATTTCATTTAGATGATTATACTGTACAGAGCAACCAAAAGGGTTTAGAGTTAATCTTCCCCTGATGGCTTGTGGTACATGAGCAGGGCCCTGGGTGGTCCAGACGCTTTGGATTCTGTTGCTGGGTCTTCCACGGCCTCGTGTAACCTCTGAGACACGACCTCTCCTCCCCAGCCTCCACGTGGTGCGCACTACAGATTATGGATAATAGTGATCTACCTCACAGGGAAGGGAGAAATAAAACACCTTGACATTATCACATAGGAGAAACCACCACAGTTAAGTGATCTCTATCACTATTATGTTTGCAGCCCCCATAACAAGTTTATTACTGGTTTTGCTGTGGTTTTGCTGTTCTTTTATCCCTGAGGAAAGCCAGCAGAAGACAAAATGACTTGCTAACATTTCAATGAGCTTTACTTCCATTTGTCGTCTTCATAATTTCTTTCGCAGGCAAAGCTTACTTTCAAAAAAAATGAAGTGTATGTGTGGGGAAGGTTCAGGTCAGATAAAATGTGTTGCAACAGAACAAAATTAATTTGATGGGGGTGGGTGTGAAACATCTCTGCAGGCTATGTGTAAACTGTCATGGCCAGCTGTGCCTACGTGAGTCAAACCGGCACAATGCATACTTTGGTCACATTTGGGTTTTGGTGTACACTGACCATACTGGACATATGATGTGGACAGCAGTATGCAATCCAGAGTGTTCCAACAGGATGACACAACTGCACTTGTAGACTGCCTCCTATGATTACTGTAAGCAAAATTTCGGAGACTACAGGATGGAAGGAAATAAGGAGATGATGGAAGTATCAAACATGATTATGGGAAGATAACAAGAAAGTTCAATGGAAAAGGAAGAAAAAGAGAGCAGAGTTACTGCAACTAGTCTTCTTCACAGCATAACAAGGAAGAAGGTCCCAGCCACATGCAACTTCTATGAAAGGCAGATAAAACATTGCACCCAAAATAAGACCTTACTGGCATGCTCATCAACATTGTGCAGACCCAGTCTGAGAAAGACCAAAACCAGCAACAGACCAGCAAGCATATGGATCCCAAATCCACACAGCAAGAGAACTGTTCACCTCTAAAAGCCACCAACACTTTATATACATACCAAATATAGACATAAACCTGACATAGTGAATGGCATACCCCTTTCAGGAACTCTCAAAATCGTTTTGCTGTCAAGCACTTTACTTTCTAGGTTTCTCTCATTCAGAACAGTGATTCTCTGCAAAATAGCTATCTACTGCTGTCTAACATGTGGCTTCTAAAGAAAAGGAAGGCTAGCACAGACAAAAGGAGGAACTGCTTATGACTCTTATTTTGGGGGCAATGTGGTAAGGGGAACCACTGTTTTAAGTCTTTAAGTCTTTACGGACATATTTCCTTCTGTAAGCCATAAGACTAGAAAACATTGATTGGCTTTCAACCTCCCTTCCTCTGGCACCAAGAGCAGAGCAGAAAGTAACTCATGGGTTGATACTTCCAGAGTGGGCTCATCCTCTTCTCCAGAGTCTAGCCAAACTACATGGAAACCAGCTCAGTCTCTGACCTGAAGTGTGAGACTTGCATCGCTGGCTCCCTCCTCATGTTTGCCCACCCTTAAGTCTCATCTCATACATTTGCAGTATAGTGCCATGGTGTCTTTTGCACACTGTGACCCCTTAAGCTGGATGCAGTTCACCACCCAATCTATGATACAACCACCAGCTCTGCTACATGCAGGTATGGCTTGGAAGATGGCCACTGTACATACACTGCACTTGTAGAGGCTGGGATAAGCCATCTACCAATTTTTAACGAAGCACATTAAAGAGGCTTAAGTCCTCGGCTGCAACTTGGTATCATGGCTCAGCCTCCGTGATTCAAGCACCTGAATACGGCCATTATGTGGTGGTCTTAGTTGTTACAGCAATAGCAAAGTAAAAAGTCTGTTTGTAGCCAATCCTCTTAGCATCCCACCTTTTCAACAGGTATTTCCACAACACACAGAAAACCATAACTTGGTCATTCAGGGTACAAAAACATATGAGACTAACATAGCAAGTAAACAGCTGAAGCTGCAATCTATCAAAAGACAGATTCACAAAAGACATGCATTTCCTAGTCTCTGCAGGGGTCTGATGTATATACTTTGTGGGGTACAAAACAGGGCAGTTACCAAGTGTGGAGATGGACAGGAACTGAGAGATGCTTCCCTTCCCAAATAATTACAGTGGTGAGATTTTCTAGCTTTTTCAATCATGCTGTTGAATGTTTGCCTCACCCTCCAATTAGCAGAGCAAAATAGCTTTTAAAAAAAATAATTTAGGGGTATAGGAACAGAGAGAAGAAAAAGTAAAATGGTGAGTTACTCCTTCCAACTCTGTATTATGGCTACTGTCTTCAGGAGAGTACTTTCACCTGACATCTATAAAGTAACAGTTCCCGGTGGGAGAGCAAAAGGGTAGAAATCTCATCTCTCTCCTCATCAGACATTCGCAAATAATGCTGCTTTACCCAACTAGCAGCTAAATGGTGCTCTGCAGACAGATTCATAGAAAAGCCTGGAAAGACCAAGTTCATTTAAGGCTACCACAGATCATCATTCATGAAACAAATTCTGAAAATCCTTGCCCATACATAACGGCAGATAAACCATTTCTTTAACCCCAGGTTGATTAGATGTTTATCCATGTGCAGGTCTGAAGATGTTTTACTCCTGTAAAACTACTGGTGGTCATAAGTAACTGATCACCTCCTTTTGGTGTAGAAAAGCATAATCAGCTGTTAAAACTAAATTTCACAGCTGGACACTTTTAATCAGTAACTCTTAAAGCTGCCTCGGAAAAAGTGCAAGGTGGACCTCATTTTCAGTTTTCTGCACTGTGTTAAATAAGTGAAACAAAAAGGATGGCAACTGAGGTAGTTCTGCCTATTTGTAGACTACAAATTCAGATCTTGTCTATTCTGGAAAACTCTAAGATGACTGAGATACCTAATTAAATTATGACATCAGAGGAGATGAGAGTTAAAACTGAGCAACTGTGAGGAACAGACATATTTTGACATTCTGTTTAATGCTCTTTATTTCTGTTAACCTGTAATTATTTCAATGACTACTGAACAATTGAGAGGGATAAAAAAGTATGTCTTGTTACAGAAGATGCCCCCCCTGTTTTTAATTAAGGTGTAGGATTTCACAATGCAGATATCTGAGGCCTATTAGAACTGCTCTGATAACATTAAGTAAGACCAGACTTCACTTTCATGATATTGCCAAGGTTACCCTCACTTCCCCTCAAAACAAACAAAGCAAGTTCCTCCTAGCTTAGAGTAAAATGTTTTAGTTGTGCTTTAGATATAAGAAAAAGAGCACTTTGGTTCATTTGAAGGTCACCTCTAATGGAAAAGCCCCAGCTCTGCCTCCAGAGCAAGCCTTCACCTACAGTAGACTATTACAACTTAACACTTTGTGTAATTCAGCTTTCTTAATAAGGGCAGTTTGCTGCAATCTGAACAAAGTAAGTAGCAACGTTACATTTCTGAGCAGACAATATGGACGCCCTGCGGTTGAGGGCAACTGAAAGTGCAGTCTACTTTGAAGAGTGACTTTGTAAAGATGGCACTGTGCAGTTCCACATTTATTGTCTCTCAATGGCTTCTGGATTGAGTTTACTCAGTTTACAAGTGAAATGATTTTTAATTCTACATAACGCTCCTCCATGCAATTTCAATAGAAAAGCTTTAAGTCAAGCCATCCTCTTTTTCGCCCATATATCATCACTCTTAATGAAGACTGTGCATGCCAAATGCAAGCTGGGAGCTCTAAGGTAAGAGTATGATTTGAGGGCAATAGGTCAAGTTCTCTACTAGTATAAATCAGTACTGCTTGCCTGCTTTCAGTGGAGGCATTCCCATGTAGACCAGCTGAGGATATGGCTAAATGAAGACCCATTCTTAAAGTGAGAAGCTAAGTAACTGCCCTGCTTGTGATACAGAACCAAAGGAGAACTAAAGTCATTCTCCCCAGCCTGTGCTGCTTCAGATAGCAATAAAAAGGTAGTATGTTTACTCCTAATACAGGACTGCAAATAGAGTCTGAGAGCAAAGAATGTCTTAAACAGTATGTCATTGTCCCACAGCCAATTTTCAGAGTAAAACCACAGACTAATGTGAAGATTTCACAATGCAGATATTTGACAAAGAAAGGATATTTCTTCTGGTGTAACGTTTGGGCCCCTGCACCAATACAACATATTTCCCAATGACAAAAAAAATCTTGTAAACCACAAAACACAAGGACACAAGATAACAGAAGTTAAAGATAGAAGAAGAAACCCACAAAGCAGAAATATTAAGGCCACCTGTGCACTGGTGAAATACACAATCACCAGAGCCAAAGGATATATCCCTCATTAATATTGCATATAATAAAACATACACATATGTATAAGACACTTGATCTTACTCTAGAGAAGTAGTACCAGAAAAATGAAAATAAACTAAAACCTTTGTGGCCAGCCTACAGTAAAAAGCTCTAGCCTGAATCCTAGCAGCTCTTAGCAGCCTAAGTCAACAGGACACCAGAGGGAAAACAGAGGTCCCCATGTAGATCCCTATCAAAGTCACGACAGGATTCTGAGGTGAATGCTTCCAAGGAGAAGGGGAGAAAAAGAAACGTCGAAGGACAAGTTGCCAAGGTTTCAACCTGAGACCTAACAACGAAGCACAAGTTGCCAAGGTTTTAACCTGAGACCTAACAGCAGCCACAGACATTTGTTTAATCTTTCAGGTGCTCATTAGTGTCAAGCCCTTGTGGCAGCCTCCATACTGTCTCTCTATACTGTAGCTGGCTGAAGGTAGAGTTATATACCATCCTAATGAGCCGCAAGGAGGGTGATGTGCGTCATTGGCTTCTGTTTCAATCTTGGCAATCTAAGTGTAAAAGCCTTGCAACAGCTTCTGATTCTGCTGACATTTAATTAGCCAGTGTCATTTTGATGCCATAGCCTGTCTCATCAGGATGATAACTACAAAACAACATGTGGAGCATAAAAGTTCTATAAGAAGTTTCAGGTCTGGCAGCCAAGGATACGAGTCCCCTGACAGTCACGGTTCCTGGGACTGGTCCCCATTAGCCCTTTGTTTTGGCATTGCTATCAGCAAGAGCTTCTCTGTTAAGGAGAGAGAAACAAAAAAAACCCCCAAAACTGCAAACCTCAGCAAAGCCTTGCAAAAAACAACATCCTTTAGCTCGAAAAATTATACCCATCCTGCAGAAAGGGAGCATACTTATTGCACAAACTTACATCCTGAAGGACAGGTTTATCCTAAAGGATAGATTTGATGATCTTCTGGCCTCAAAAAGTAGTCCTGTTTATTTAAGTATGTACAGTACTTTTCTCCATTTGCCATCAGATGCTTGGGAAGACAATCTCCAATAATACCTGCCAATTGTTGCTTGCTCACATCAGCTGCAAAATTTGAAAATGGTCATTGCTACACAAAATGTGACTGGTCTATGTTTTCACTCAATATAACCAGTGATTCTGGTACAGTACATCCATTTACACCAGACAAGGTCAGACTTTTTTGTATGTGGGTCTTTTTTTCAAAATCCTATTCTCATACACTAAAGACACCACTTTTTTAGAGTGTTCCAGTCAGAGATGTATAAAAATTCAAATGAACCAAGCCATTTAATTCACGGAACAGAATCAGCTCAAAATCTTTGTCAGCAGAACCTAGGCACAACCTAATGTTTTGTAAAGGCAGACACTTACGGGACTAATGGGCCACAGCTCCATTTTTGAGCAAAGCATCTACCTGAGGCAGAGGATGGGCAGAAAGAGGTCAGCAACCTTAAAAATTCACCAGTGTGAACCAGTGTGGTCCCCAGATCTCAGCTCTTTGGGAGGATCCTTGCTGGAGCTGAGAGCTGCTTCCCAACTGGATGAGGCTAAGCCTATCTTTTTAGAGCACCCACAAGGACAGGGAGATCTCTTTTAGGCAAATGTTACGGGCCAGTAATGGCAACACCACCACTGAGGGTAAAGGTGTTCTTGCAAGACTTTTCCGCTTGGCTTCTGTTCGCTTCTTTTCCATGGTATAACCCTGATATTATCATTTCAGCCAGTTAATGCTCACTGCAGACTGCTGGGAGTTGTAACTGGTTCCACCCATTCCCTATCCTAAATAGCCTTCCAGGTGTTTCTTTGCTGTGCCTTATAGAAGGTGCTTGTCAATGCACAGTATTAAGTAATTAATTTCTTCCTTTTTCATCAACATTTCTTTTTAAACAGTCAAATTCACCCCAAATTTACCCCTGACCGCAGTCACACTTACTTCACACAGAATACCATTTTGTCTACCTGGGACAACCCAGCCAGTTGAGAAAGCTTTGGATTCTCATACTAAAGGACAAGTTACATACAATGATCCTGTCTCACGTTTGGAGGCACACATTCACAGTGCTACTTCTCGTGTTCCCCATACATTAAATCATGGAAAACCTGCACCCATCATTTTAAGGAAGGTCTTGCCATGGCATCCCTTGACCTGACTTGAACTATATGCGGGTCAAGACAAATGGATGGGTACAAGAATTCACATTTACTTTATAGTATGTGTTTTAGTAAATGTATTTTATTTTATGGACACACACAAAAACACAAGGGAAAAGAAGGACCAAGGTCCGAGTTCATCTGTCTAAACGTTAAAATACATCTAAGTGAAGGAAAGCCAGCAGCTGCTCCAAGCTACACCACCAAAAATAACTACCCACAAAAAACCTTAAGCCTTACAATACCTCCCTCACACACTTGTAGACATTATCTTATGAAAGCTCTTCTTGCCTTAACAATCTATAACGTTAGCAGCACAGAAAAGCTTACTTGAAAAATATATGTTAGCATCATTTCTTTAAAAGACTCTTGGAGTACTAATGTGCTCAGTGGTTACGCACTTCTCAACTGTAACACCTGATAAATGCCGATTTTCCTCATTAGTAAGGTAGCTGGGATTGAGTGAGCATAGGACAAAACCCAATGTAGCAGTTAAAGCAAAGCACTGGGGACCAAGCAAGCTGTATTTGCTTCCCATGACAGCTAATGACTTGCTGTCTATAACTGCTTCTGGCTTGCTGTCTTCACCTGTAACACTGGGTAATACTACCTACTTTATGAGAGGGGGAAACAAAATTAACAAAAGCTTTTAACTGCTCTGAAATCCTACAAAAAGGAAGATTAATTCTTTAAAAATTTCTGAAACCACTATTTTTATTGTCATTTATTTGTTCTGCTGTAGCGTATAAGAGTCCCAGAACCCGCAGTTCTAGGCACAGCATTGATGTGGAAAATAAAGGTGGTCCCAGCCGTTGCTGTACTCAAATCTGATGAAAGATATAGAATGACATGCTAAACAGAAACCCACAGGAACAAAAGGCTTTGTGCTTCTTAGAATTTTACATATTTGGACAGCTGAATTTTTTAAAACTGACTTTAGTTTCTACTTAATGAATGTATCATATCCAAGTCTCATTATCAAACCTGTCCTATTTCAAATGTCAAAAATAGTAACTTTTAAAAAGCCTGTAGTGTACCCCTACTCCCAAACTATAAATCCATGCCATCAATTATTACCATTTTAATTGCCTAGTTAGCAAATAGTCTTCATGTGTGTAGACTAATAGGCAGTAACTTCATGAAGTAAACATGGCAGTAAGACATTAGTCTGATAAAGCTTGCCAAGTTTGATACAGAAATCTTGATTTTCCTATTAATATATTAACAAATATATAAGGCTGAATGACTTATTTTGCTCAGTCCATTTAAAATTAGCAGCAGAGAGGAAGGAGTATGACTTACTTGTGATGTCTAATTGCTACGGTATGCTTAGTAGTACCTGCAGCAAGAACCTTACAATTCACCTATTGTAAGTGATCGTAAGTAAGCAAATCCTACCTCTTCTCCCTTGGTTTATTTTAAGAACTTATAAATGGAAGAACACTTCCAACTGTGTTAGTCTATCAGAAGATAGCCTGGTTCGAGCTTGTGTTCATTTATGCTGCATACCTGCATTGATAGCAAGCAGCGTTAATTTCTTCTAACCTTATGGCATGGAGGAAGTCATTTTTCATTAAGTCTTGGTGCCACCAGTAAATTATATAAATATAAGTAGGTTTGGTACTCCATTGGGATTTAAATAAGTTTTTAGCTAAACCTCATAAAAACCCCCCCCAAACAACCTTCTATTTACCTGGAGGTTACAAAGGTATTGTGGAATTCCAAGACCTACACTCCCTCTCCAGCAAGGCATTTAAACATACGCTTAAAATGGAGCAGTTGAGTAAACATTTTGTTAGTCTGACAGCACAGAACACGCATCATGAAAGGGGTGACATTCTATGCCAGTACCCCTATACTCCTGGAACAGCTTTGGGAACCAGATGGAGGAAGTCACAAGGCATTGAAAATTTGAAAATTTTATTACAGCATTACAATTTGCTTCCCTACTCCCTACCCACTCGTATCCTTCTAGATCAAGGACATGTGTACACAGCCCTACAGGCAGATGAAAGTGCATTCTTCCCAAGCTGCAAGCTGACTAGAAGCTATGTAAAGTTATTTCACGTTCTTCTGAGCCTCATGAATAAAGCCCCTGCTGAAAGGTACAGCGTATTAGCTTGGACTTCATGCCTGATTTAGACAGTTTGCATCTAGCTGAAAAACACCGAGACACACTCCAAAGTATTTTCTGTTAACAGAAGCACATATATACATGCATGCAAACTACAGGATCCTGTGGTTATAACCAGCGCCTTATTTCACTTCATAGTAAATATAAAGGGGTCATGAACCTCACAGAAATACTACTAACTCCAAGAAAGTTTTTTAAGTTTACAAACTACTGAAATACCTTGTTATAACTAACAGGTAGAAAGCTCAAGCAGTCATCTGAAAAGCCAGAGGATTTCTTTAGCCTTTTATGATTTCTTTTCTTTGGGTAGCCATTTAAAAACTTGATTCTCCTACACTAATGCTTCTGCACATAAGAAGTGAGTAAGTATGAAATTTTTTGTGCTACTATGTCAAAAGCTTTTGTAATCTCTACAGAGACATCACATCAAGATGAAGTCTCTTTGTGGACAGCCTTACTAACCTTGCAAAACAAAGCGTAGCCTGCTTTAACACAATCTTTTAAAAGGACAGCAATAGAAACACCACACCAATTTATTTTGACTGAGGCTTGAAAAGAATAGGTATAAGAGCTGATGGAACTATCCATAACATACCACTGGCATTCACCCAAGACTACTGTAAGAAATTAGCAATCTCAAGTTCAAGGCTTGGCTCTGAGCATGACATTTGAACAAGACAAAAAAACCCCAGAATCTCCTCCATGGATTTTCAAGAGAATTGTGAACGCTCTCTTTCTAGCAATAATAGGCTTATTTTTCCAGGATGTGACCTCAAGCACCAGTTTGTGTCACTCCTCCACAAGCTGTAGAAGAGCTACATCTGGAAGGAGCCCCTACCCTAATGCCAGGCTGCAGAGTGGGGGTGCAGCTAGGGTAGTTCTTCATGGATAAGTTAGTTCTGCTTTCTCTCAGGGGTGCTCCCTTCTCCTCTCTGCTCATAATACGTCGAATGGGAAAAGTGAGGAGCAGCAGTGTCCAGACAGTCTGGAGTCAGTGCAGGGGAAGCAGCACAGCTATGGCACGTGGCAGGCTGGAGGAAGATGAAGAAATAAAGGAAAGAAAAGAGAGGACAGAGAAACATGTGGAAGAGACGTGATAACTGTCATGTTATGGCATATTAAACAGTCAGCGTCTTACCATCACGTCGCAGGCTGCTGCGCCCACACACCTCTGTGTGTCTGTGTGTGATGTACAAGTGTGCACATGCACTTCCATACGTGTGCCTGCGTTTGCATTTGGGGTAGGGGTTGGGAGGCTGTAAAGGAGATTTAGCAACAGAAATCTCAGCCTTGCTTGTGACATATTTATAACTTTCTATGCACTGTGGGTCAAACATTTACAAGAATGCCTTTGCTTCTGGTAAAATCAACCACAGGAAGAGCAAGGAAGGATGTAGTGGTGGCAAAATGCAGAACCCACCATCGCCCTGAAGAGTGCAACGACAAAAACTGAAAGTCTGAGCTCCCCAAAATAAACTGTCTGTGTTTGAGGGCTGTAACAGCAAAAAGAGGAACTCTTGGTCTTTATTTTGCTATTACAGAGGGGCCAAAAAGCTGTAACTAGAGCAAGTGGTCACAAGCATCAGGAAAGTGACTGAGGAGCTACACTGGTTGTAGAAAAAATAAGTCAGATGAACTGTGAAACTGTAAGGAGCACAGCAAAGAATTATTATGTAAATCAGGTCAGCTAGGCTGAAAGGAAGGCCCAGCCACCAAAAAGCCACTTCGACATAGCAAAGTGTAAGAGGGTGTTTGGAGAGCGGAGCCAGCAAAGGAACCCGGCAACAATGGCCTTACTGAGGAGGGACCATGCTCGTATCCTGCCCATCCCAGCGCAAGTGAAAGGGCACACATGGAAAGAGTCTGGGGTCAAAGATCAGCAGTCCTGTGCCAAGAATCATAGCTTTTCATTAGCGAAGGAGAGAGAAAGGCCCCAGATTGCCTGCCCTTCCATTGCTTTGTTTTGGTATGGGGCTTCACATGGGTACAAAGCTATTGTAAACAGACACATGTACTGTGTTACAGAAATGCAAGAAGAGGAAAACAGTCCATTTTTTAAAAAAAGATGGATATTTTTACAGCATACAGAGCCAATCATGCCATTTAATTCTACAGAACAGGAAGGAGCTCAGCAAACTGCTGCCATGAGACTTATGCAACCAAAATCCTGACTACAGATCAGGCATTTGGAATAGCTGTGGAGTGGCTTCATGGGCCTCCCCAGCACCCTGAATATGTATCTAGGGACAGAGCTTAATCTACACCTCAGCTAGCTAGTGTACCCTTGGCAGTGACCTCTCTGGTAAAATGACCCCAGCAGTCACTTAATATATAGTTTTAGGCCTATATTCTACTCCCCCAAATTAATTATCCATTGTCACGAACCCCGTTAAGTCACGTAACACAAACTGTACGCAGAAGACATAAAATTCCAACATTTCGATTTGGCAGGCATTTAAATTTTCAAGGAGTAAATAGTCATACAACGGAAGGTGCTACAGAAACTTTCTAAAAATTCTATCATCTTTGGTGGGTATCTTATGTACATGCAGTGCAAGAGTGGAACATGGTCATCCGTAACAACATCATAATAACAAGACTTATTTAAATGTGTTGCAAGCACGCGAGCATAATTCAGTAACTGTTTTTCCATTCCTTGCTTGAAAGAAACATTGCATAATACCAGTGTAACTATAGATTGCTTTCTTTTCTTTTTCCATTGAGTATTCAATTCCTAGCAACACTTAATAAGTATAATCAATGTGGAACACTCCCTATCCCTATCTGTTTATTTCTTCTTACTTAGTAAAAACATTTTTAAAAAAATTTGGCCCTTATATGACATATATCATTATGATATAATAAAAAACCCGTGGTCTTTACTTAATTTAAAAAATCTTTTCAATACTCTTAACACAATGAAAAATAAACTATTTTTGATACCAACTGCTCTGAAGAATTACTATACCTTCAGGGTCCATTTTACCTTTACCAGTAGAGAAGTAAAAGTGATCAGAAAAAGCCTGAGGGCACTACAAGATAATTCAAAAGAACAAAACAGTGAAAAGGTCCAACTATTCTTATTAGCTAATTAATATACCTAAAATAATATGAAAGTTCTCAATTCAAGTTCACTTGGTATCACAATTGAAGCTACCATTTAAATACACCAATAATGATAACTTGATTTATGATTTGATTGATATGAATGAGCTCTTAATGCTAAAAGAAGACAAAGCTAAGTATACATTAACTGCTTTGCTCTACGTTGTTATTTCACACTAACAGAGCCTACCAAATCCTGCAGAGTGCCTACTCATACAGTGAGACTGCTCACTTGTCCTGCTCTCAGCAACTTCCCAGATAAAGTCATGTTGTACGCAAACATAAGCCAGAAATCACAAGAAGGGAAAACTCCCTTTTTTGATCAGACAGGTTTTGTGTGGCGTTTAACCACATAATGCTTTTCTGGAAGCAGTCACATAACAGAGAAGACATACCTGATGTGCCAAAATATAGATATTATGGCCAACATCTTTTGGGGAGATGCCATCATCTCCATTCTCCTCCTCAAGGTCACATTCGAGGCCTTGGTTATATGCATTCTTCATCACATCCACCTGTAACACAAACCCAACCAAGGAGAGATGAAATAACTGCCACGCTTGGGGAAAAAGCACCGAACGCTGTGTTTGAACGCGCTCGCTTTGTTCAGCTCAAGCCTGGGTGGGTGCCCTGCAGTCCTGCAAGAAGAGGGAGCAGTCTGAGAAACACTTTCTGAATAAAGACGAGCTTGAAGTATTTATGAAGCTCCAAACTGCTACATTTCTCATCAGGAAAACTTCTGCAACCATGAGAAAGGAACAGGGATGCTGAGTCTTTCTGAACAGGTATTTTCACAAATGCTTTTAAAGACAGATCTACAGATACCACAGGCAGAGTCTTGTGGCACTTAAGAGCGCAGCCATGATCCCTCTCTGGCTAGAGCTGGCTGCAACGTCACGCAGCATTCTCCAACCAGTTTAACACAAAAAAACCACTAAGCCAAAAAGAAAAGGAAGATACAGATCTGGGCAGGGCGCTGGGGTAATTCCAAAATATTCAAAAGCCTCTTACAGGACCAATGGGGCGAAATCCTCTGTTCCCCATGCAGGGCCTGATCCTGTAGTTGTACCTTAGGGGTGGCCTCATCATGCTGACATGCCACCATGGCGATGACGCCCTGAAACCAGCAGGCCACTGGGCTCTGCCCAAGTGCAGGGCCTGATGCCCACAGATCTCCCCACAAAACAGGTTCTTCAGTCAACGCTGTTACACGGTTAATTGGATTGGAAACAATTTCTCCAGACTTACAATCTATTTAAAATTCCTGGAGACCTACACAAGTATCACGGTTGTTCCAAAATACAGCAACAACTGCTTGTAACCGTTTGCTCATGAGACATATGTGTAACTTACAACATACATACATACCATGTATATATTACATGTCTACACACACACTTCTGTTAGCACTGTTTCACAAACTGTACAAGCTTAATTTCCCAGCCGCTGACAAAGTGTACTTGAAGACAGTCTACCAGAATATGATAATTTAGTTAGGAAACAATTACAGAAAAGTGCTTGGAACGGATAAAAATAATGAAGTCGTAAAGACTGAAATCATGCATGCTTGATCCTTTTAAAGTACTTTTTGTGAATTAGTACTATCCTGATACATTGTGTCACTATACGCTGCCAACACTTTTCAGCTTAGATGCAGATCATTTTAAAAATGTTTTAATGATGATTTTTTTCAGCCAAAAGATTTATGAATATTCAGAAGTTTTCTCACCAGTTCCCTTGGTCTCATGTTGAAAAGGATTCTTTCCGCATTCTCACTGTCATGCCTGCTTTCCATAATAGCCAGCAAAAGCTTGGAGGCATTGTTCTAGAGATACAAAACCAAGTTAATGCAAATTTAAAAATCTATTTCATGGATTAACGACCCTTGCATTTGTTTTAATTGAGATTACGAGGACCACATTTTTAGCGGATAAGATTTTAAACTACTCACATCTTTTATTTTCCTGACATATTTAATAGAGTTTTTCTCCCATTTTCATGTCAGCATACTGTAAGGTTAACTAACCCTGCATGCTATATTGGAAGAAGTATTTCAAATATTGAAAAATACTCGACTTAAATACAGAGCTTTGTTCTATGCTGTGCACAAGAAACAAAATCCCGTTTCCTTTTCTTATTGCCCACCTAGCAATTTTTGCCACGGCTTTCTATTAAAACAATACTCAACAGAGGTAATTACAAAATGTATTACATGAAAGGTTTCATCATGCAGGCAGGTTTCCTTTCCCTTTGGTTTTTATAAAGTCCAATTGGTTATTATTTGAAAGGCTACAAAATAAACTGTTTTCCTACATTCCTGGAATTTTGTTTCACTACCAAATATTCCAGGGGGAACGTATAAAGATATTCTTTACTTTGTCAGCTGGCTGCTTTTCACTGAGACCTCTCCCAAGGATTAAATAGCATGAGCTTTAGCAGCAGTAACCCAGTAGTGCCTTAGACTTCGGAGACCTGTCTGAATTCCAGTTAAATCAGATGCTGTGAACAGGAGAGGAAGAATGGTTTCAGAGGTTTGACTGCTTTCTGGCAGAGCACGGTTGCCTTGGTTCACCTGCCACAGCATCTCACCATCATCCTCTCTTACAGACCAAGCTGTGTGAATATACGGAAGTAGACCACAGTCCCACGATACAGGTAGGGGCCAGTAAAACTCTCAGCCCACCATAAAACCTCTTTCTCAGCTGCTTATTGCCAGACGTCAGCAATTCAAACTGAAATTTCTTGCAGCGAGGGTATGCCTCGGACAATTAGTATGGACAATCTTGGAGGAAGAGGGTTCAGCTGCTTTGGGGACTGAGGCAAAAAGAAAGATGTTTCTGCATATTCAAGCAACTTCTGTTTTAAGCAGCCTTTGTATCTCCAGGTTTTGATAGCAGAGCTGAAAATCTGGAGCACTAGAGGCCAAGATAACACAATCATGCAAGTTGTAGTCCCCAGGGAATCCCAGCCAAATTTGTCCAACTCATAAGCCTTTTTTTAAAATTACGATTTGAATACTATACTGTGGAAACCTGCTGGAATTTCACAGTTAAAAGTCCTCAGAGTTTCTTCTTGGTGGGCACAGAATCACAACAAAATCATGCAAGTTGGATCACAAAACCCCGCATTTGAGGGTCTCCTTTGGACTGATCTTTCAAGCAGTCCAACCCCCTGCTCAAAGCAGGTTGCTCAGGGCTGTGTCAAGCTGAGGTGTGAACATCTCCAGTTGGAGGACTGTAGGATTAGAAGTCAGCAGCAGAAGGAAGAAGAAGATGAAAGGAGGGTGGATGAATAGAATGAGGATTTATATATGACAGGGTAACTAGGACCTTCTGCGAGAGGATATTGGGAGCTAAGTGAGAAGCCAGGAGAGAGGGGACTGGGCTTGCCAACACAAGGATGAGATAAGGACAAAGAACAATGGATGAGAAGAGAAGAAAAGACCAGACTGGGACTGGCTAAAGGAGAGCGGGACTCCGTATCAATTTTTCCATAGCTCCCCTTTCCTTTTGCTCCAGAATCAAACCAGCATCATCCATTGGAAAGGTCTAATCAGACTCTTTACCTTGCAACCTACATTGCAAAAGTTTAACCTGCACAATCAATGAGGCCAGGTGGAGGGAAAGGATAGCATTTTAAGACACCTGACAGGGTGCTGCTCTGAGGAACTGGATGCTGCTTTTTCTGCTGCAGTTTTCCCTCACAATGGTGACCAAGTCAGTTGTGGTAGCATCAGTAGGATCTTAAACTGAGGAGGAGGGAAGGGGGCAAGACAGGCTGTGAGGTAGCTTGAGAAGGAAGGGGAGGAAAGAGTGAAGAAAGGCACCAGTCTACTTGCTCGTGGGTGAGGAGGACTTTGAAGCTATTTCCCAGTGCAGACAATCCTGGGGATGGAGAGAAGTATGCTGCAGCTTTCAGGGAGTGACGAAAGGTAAAAGGTGGGTAGGACTTTGTGTCATCAACAGCCAGCTTCTTGCTACTGACTCAGCAAAAGTGGCATGCCATAGCCTAGAATCACAGCAGGCAGGCACGTCCTCAGTATTTTTTCTCTCTAATCACTTGCACCTGTCATTGAGAAGCTCATTTCACTACTTGTTCCTCATTTGCTGCATGCTTTGAGACCCTAGGATCTAATTTCCATTCCCAGATATCAATGAGGAAAAGAGGTCCATTACCTGGAAAATACAATATAAAGTTCTTCGTAACACATTAGTACTGCAAAAAATTAGTTCCCAGAGCTACAAACAGGACAGCCCAAAGTACTTCTGGCCTTCATTTCTCTTTACCTGAGTTAACATCTCACCTCCTCCTAAGAATTTTTGAAATATAAATTAATGGGTGAAGCAACTAGATGCAGCAGAGTAAGGTGCTATGAGAAAAGCCAAAAAGACACTCGTATTAGACTCTCTCTACCCTTAGACTGACAATGTCTCTTCATCCTGCCACTATAGAGAGTGGCAGATATTGAGGTCATACTGTGTGCCAGGGCTTAAATACTAGTCAGTAAGGAAGGCCAGGGGTCATACTCAAAATAACAAGAGGCAGAACAGAACACTGGCCATCTGTGCACTCAGTGAACAGTGTCTACCTTGCTCACTAAATGATTTGGGAGTCCAGTGGAAAATATAATCCATGAAGATGTAATTAAATACCACATCACAAACGATGTGCAAAACAAGCTAAATTAAGATGGGATGGGAAAATGTAATTCTGTGTTGCCTTTGCTTTGGTTGGGGGGCATGAGTTCAACCTACAATGTTACCTGAAAACAGTGTCTGAACTTGTGTGTAAGTGTGTGGGCCTATATACTTTGCATTCTGTATTTTCATTGCCAAATTTATGTATTCGCAACTTTAGAGTTGCCTATGAACACTGACAGATTGTCGATGTTAAACATTAGCTGGTAGACTCAGTGCTATATTATTTCGATGTGTTGCCACTCAAAACAAAAACCAGTAACTTCTTAATTTAGATCTAATTCTTGACATCACATCTGGCTCAGCACTGTGTCCAGTTCTGGGCTCCCCAGTATGAGAAATATATGGACTTAATGGAATGAGTCCAGCAAAAAGCCACAAAGATTATTAACGGAATGGAGCACTTTTCATATAAGGAACGGCTGAGAGCTGGGACTGTTCAGCCTGGAGAAGAGAGGGCTCAGAGGGATCTTATCAATGTGTATAAATAACTGATGGGAGGGAATGAAGAAGAGGGAGCCAGACTCTTCTCAGCAGTGCCCAGTGACAGGACAAAAGACAACGTACACAAATTAAGACACACATTAAATTCCGTCTAAACACAAGAAAACACTTTTTTACTGTGAGAGTGATCAAAAACTGGAATAGGTTGCCCAGACGGGTTATGGAGTCTCCGACTGTGGAGATATTCAACTGGACACGGTCCTGGGAAACCTGCCTGAGCAGGGTGGTTGGACAAGATGACCTCAAGATGGCCCTTCTAATCTAAATGACTCTGCGATCCTGTAAAATCAGAATCATTTCCACAGTTTGAACCTTTGGTAACATTCACTACAATTTTTGCTATTTAAGTAAGGCATATATAGCCTCCTGTGAACAGGGCCAAACTGGTCCTTGCAGCAATGTCTCTAAACTCCATTTTTGGTTATTACATAGTAAAGATGTTCTACGAGCATTTGCTAGCTTCACGATAATGGCAAATCAAAATGGCACTGGAGTTACTGTGGCTAGGTCTTTACAGAGGCTGAAATTTCAACTTCAAAAGAACTGTCTGCATGTTCAAAGTTAAATGTCTGCTTAAGTGTTTTGCTTGAGGGGGGCCTGAATTACATTGCCATTCAAAAATGTAATTACAGTTATTAAAATCATGTGTAAAACACTGTTGATTCAATGTTTCATTGTACATGATATATAGCTATATTAATTATTTTATTAGACATCCATAATGTTGCCAATATGATGCAATGCAGATACCACAAAGTATTTGCTGGTTTGGGGGAGGAAACAGCATCTGCAATGGAAATACTTCATTCGGAAGGCAAGAAAAGGCAATAACCCAAGGCTCCTCCTGACAAGTTCTACACTACTTGGCAGATAGTATAGCTGCAGAGCTCCCCTCTGTATCCAATAGCACACAGACCAGAGAAACTTTACAAGCCTATCCAACTCTCCACAGAACACACCAAAAAATTACAAGCCCTCCCACTCTACTCGTCGCCCTCCCACTCTACACTTTGTCCTCCTCCTCAGAGGACACTGAGAAGGGAAATAAAATACTATTTACTTTAACCTTGTTTTCAACTTTATTTGACATTACAGGTCATCTGATATATTACTCTTTTTTCACAACATCTCCTTCTCAAGTAATTTTTTAAGAGTTCAGTATATACAGAGAATGCCTGACTTGTTATGTGTCTGTACAGTGTTGCTATTTATCAACCCTGTGAGATTTTATGCCCACAATATAGACTCTTCAATGCTAGCTATGTCATGTCTATTTGACAGGATTTTTTTTAAAAAAGCTGAGGACATACTCCCAAACACAACAGTGAGTCAAAAGGCCTGTGGTAGAGGGCCTGATAAGGATTCAGAAGCTGAGCTGATTTGCAACGTTTGTTTTCAAAGGCTTCTGAGTATATTATGCTATGGTAAGATTAAGTAAATGTCAGGTTGCCTAGAGTTCTTGCATAGGTATGTCTTCTATTATTACTCAAATTTAAATAAACAAATTTACATTTACTGTACCTTTAGCTGAAGCACCAAGTCCATGCAGTATTTGCCAAGAGGGTTTATGTCATTCAAGATGAGTGCAATTATAATATCAATCCCATTAGATTCATGGGTGGCTATGCAAGTCTGCAAAATAAGAGAAGAGAAGGGAGTTGGGGGGTGGCGGGAGAGGGAGGGAAGGAGGGGGGGGAAAGAGGAAGACAGGATGGGCAGAGGGAGGGAGAGGGAGAATATGTACATCAGCAAATTTCCAAAACGAGGACCCAGAACTTGAAAGACCTTGTAGCAGCAATGAACCCCCCAGCCAAAGCAGAGCAGCCTGAAAACATGCCACAAGAGGTGCTGGGGAAGACTTGTGTAGTACAGAACTAACCCCAACACTGCCAGTAGTGAAGTACACAACTGCAAAAATGGTGGTGCAAGCTAAAACATGCTTGCAGTGAATCATGCAGGGTTTGGCACTAAGTGGTACAAGTCACAGGCAGCAGCCCACAGGAGCACTGCCAGATTCAGCTGAAGACACATGCAGAGACATAAAAGACATGCTTGAATGTAGGCACAATCAAATCTGCACACTCAAGTTCTTAATTTGCACTCAGCAACCAGCATTAATATTGTCCTTATAGCATGAATTGTTTGTGAAGATTAAGGTTTTCTACATGCATCTGGATGTCCTGCATAGAAGGACATTTCTGGACATGGAATTCAAAACTGTAATTATGACCAACGGTACTTCCCAAACGCTTTTACAGCTGGAGTCCTGCACCTTCTAAGCCTTGTAAGCAAGTGTCAGTTATTCAAAAGCCTATGGTATTTTTTCTTCTAGCAGGTTTATAGGACAATAGGAAAGGAAAAGGTTTCCAGAAAGACAGACGGGGGAAAAAATGAAAATAAGAGTGTGGAGCATTTGCCTCTGAAATACACTGAATTAGACTTGCAGTTGGTGTAAACAAGCATAACTCAAATCCTGAGTGACTTCCAACAGGTAGGTCTAAGTAATAAAGTGTAACTAATCATTCCCTTCCACTATCATCCACTTATTGGAGAACATGTTAACTTGAAACATATATTTGTTTTCATCTCCAGTCCTGTAATTATTCTTTTTTTACAGATGTTTTTCCTATTCATTAATGGATCAAATATGACTGTTTAAAATTTAGTCTGCTGAAGGATTTTTTGTTTGTTTGTTTTTAAAGTATTAAGCAAAGGCAGTTGATTACCAGCAATGGCAATAATAGCACTTTACACTTCATTTGTGCACGTTAATGAAGTAGCATTAATACTGCATATATTTCTTCAGCTATTTCTAGTATCAAGAATAGATTGCATCTGTAATTTTGCCCACTGCAATTCTCCCATTGCTAATCCATAGTAAAATTTCTGCTATTTCATCTACTGTGACAACTTTACTATAGTTCTCTTCAGATCAAATATAGCAGCATGTAACTACATTCTTTACCTTTCTATACTGCCTCAGCATGGCACTAAAGAGACATCTACCAAAAGTCACAGCTGTATGACTTAAAAGACTGCATCAAGCAAGGCACAGAAGATTAGAAGCATGGTCTTTAGTCTCATCCATTTCACTACTGATACCATAATTAAAGATGCTGCTAGGTAGTATAGCAGGATAGTAAGTTAAACTTTGTGGCAGTTATGTGAATTAAGGAAAGTAAACGTTAGCAACCTATATAAACACCAGCAAAGGCAAAATGTATGAAAATTAAGAAAACAAGATTGTGTTTGTAATGTACTTCCACAACTGTGACTCAAAATCCAGTCTCACAAAGTGACATTTAAGCCACAGACCCACTGACATAAGAAATTAAACTCTCTCCAAAAGGACTGGAAACCCTCCATGTAAGTAGATTTACTACAGGAAGAGTCTATTTTGAGTTCTGACTTAAAATGATTGCTTCCCTTCAAGCAAGGAAAGCTTGAAACTTAAGTTAAGCCTAGTCATAGCAGCTACAAGTGAATTTATGTTATTAAGAACACTGAAGGGTTTACAACAAGCACACAGATACCATGCTCTTCTGCATCCAGAAATTATTTGAGCCCTACCTGGTTTTCATGGCATGGGCCCTGGCAATATTCGGTCAAGCTTTCCAGCGTCTGGTTCACAAGAGCCACGTTCCTCTCATTGATGTAAAGCCCCAATAAGCCCAGCCCACCTGTAGTGCTTCCACAGATACAGTCCAAAAACTGAAGGGTCTCACAAACAAGGTTGTAATTTGTTTTGTTGTTCTGATGTCTTAAAAAATTCTGGTGGATGGAGAAAAGAACACACAACCCCCCCCCCCCCCCAAAAAAACCCAGAGGGTTAGAGTGAAGTCAAACACAGTCTTTTTTCATGAAAATATTGAAGGGTACAATTTACGACCATATGACCACTGTACCTTAGGAACTGAAGCACACTACACTGTAGAAAATATATTATGCCTTAGTGCAGCAGTTGAGAACTGTTATCTGATTAAATCAGTAGAGAAAGGAGAGCTTAGGAAAGTGAACTTTGCAAACATCTGCACTGGCCTTAAATGTCATATATATGTCCTGCATACCTGCCCCCATCCATCTATTACGACCCTGCTCTTGGAAGCTTGTTGCCCCACAGCTGAGCAGGTTTGGTGGCACATTACGACTGCTCCTTGGCAGTGCCAGCGCAGAATGGTAGCTTAGCTCAAACCACCGCCAACACTGCCTTAAGGGAGGCTGCTGGACACAGCACTGAGAAATATTTGCAGAAAATTCATTTTGCAAAGGTTGCTATGGGCACAGTAATTTCTACCAGGGGAACCGATAGCAGAGACACACGCAGCATCTTAAAGCCTTCAATCGTAATATCTAGGGAAAAGAGCAGTACCCAAACTTTGCCCAGAAACTTCCTGTGGTCTTCAAACCTCTGGTAAGCGATCCATCATTTCTGCACAGAAACCATACTAAGAGGGACATTTAGACACTTCTCAATTCCATGTGGCTATGCTGCGGCCCCCAAGCAATTTTTGAGGACATAAACATGAGCTCCATCAGAACATGCAAGTGGCTCTTGAAAAGAGTTATTTTACCCCTTGGACCAAAAGAAGAACAACATTTTAGACACCTCTATTCTGTAACAGGAGCCAGGCATAGGTGTGGGTTTTTTCCCTCATGATGTTCCAGCTCCTGTAATACTTCTTTTGGAGCTCAGCTCAAAAACACTTTACCTGGAGCTCTCGGTTGTGGTTCTCGCACAACAGCTGAAGAAATCTCAATATTGGCTGCATGATTGCAATGGCAGGGCTCATGATTGCTTCTTCTATGGACTTCTCTTCTGCATTTGCAGCATCTGTTCCTGAGCCCATAAGATCTATTTCTGGGTCCATTTCTCTTCTATACACAGAGTAAGCTTTGGATGTTGCAGAAGATGCTTCTGTTAACTGTCCTTTCATACCCTCTTTCAGATGCAGGGTTGAATCCTTTACTGAAAAGAAGATAATTTTCCTTCATTTTTTTAAATTCTTTCTCCTCGTTTGATTAAACAATAAGAAAACAATAATAATGAATGCAACTTTTTCTTTGTTGGTGCCTAACTTTTCGAAGACCTCTAGGCAACTTACAAAGAATATCAAAGCAACATTCATGCAGGGATAGCATGTTCCAAATAAACCACAAACCAGAGTGAAACAGAACATTAAAACAAAAAGCCCTACTATTTCTCTCCCATATACAATAAATGATGAGAACAATGGAAGGACCACAGGGTGGGAAATCAGTTCCTGCGCTTGCTCTTGTGAAATAGTCCCATTAGTAGCAGCCTTTACTTCTGCTTCTCTAAAAATATGGTTCTATATCTTCTACTGGTATAAACTGGCATAGCTTCACTGATTTCATCAAAGCTAATTCCTTGTAACCAGCTTAAGAGAAGGCCTATAATTTAGAGAAAAACAGGCAAAGTATGCAAATTAGCAATGATTAATATTAAAGCTTATTGACCAATGCAGCATAGTATCAGTGGTGCAGTACATGCGGTTTGAATATAATGCACTTCTCCCCTCTTTTACATGGGTGCTTCCTTACCTCTCTTTTTGGGAACAGATATGGTTAGGTCACTATCATCATCTTTCTTTTTGCTCCCCAAATCAATAGTGTTCACTGTCACCGTCGATCGTATCTCCTGCTGAGCAGCTTTCATGCGGTCATACAGGACTTTAAAGAATTTTTCTGACTTTTTTTGCTCCTTCAGTTGCTGGTAAGTTGAATACTGCAAAAAATATATTCTTTAGATATCAATCTTCTAAGGAAGAAGAAATACAAAAATACACTATTTTTGTGAAACAAATGATGAATAATTACTTCACTTACACAGAACAAATGTTGGCCACTGCCTGACCAGATCTTTCACAAAGTGATATACAAGGCTGGTAACAAAGATTGATGATAACATTTTAAAATTTGGATAAAATGGTGAGCACTGCTATTTGCAATCTTTAAAATGTCACAATATTACACTTGAAGTTAAATTACTTTGTGACGCTCTCCATTTCTCCAGGCATTCTAGAGTTAGACTATTCCATCTACAAATAACAGTGAAAAGTAATTGTTATTATGTAACAAAAGAGGAAGCATGAAACATCTAACGTGTAATATTAGATCTTAGATTATATACATTTTTTGTGCTTCCCACAGAATTGGAATTAATATTTTAGATTATTAAGTCCAGTCCCTTAGTATTACTGTCAAGCAGGCTGAGTACCATTTTCAACAGTTTACAAACTCTATCTTAACGTAAAAGCCTTTTACAGCCCCTAACAAATCATTTTAAAAAGCTGCAACAAAATCTCCCTTCTTTAACATTTTCTGGACACTCTCTAAGGGCCACTGATTGTATTATCTTTTTTACAGAATAAAGATACTGGATGGGATTCCTCTCATTTAACTTCTACGCTCTTGCGATGAGGTGTAAGTTGGTTATTTAGGCTGCCTTCACAGGCAATGATGAGATATGGGGAAACGTGGGGAGCGATTCATACCACCTCTCCTCTCTTATGAGAACTCTGCTGATCATAGAGTAAGAATAAACAATCATCTTATTTGGCTAAAGCTGAGTGACAGGGATATCATTCACAAAAACTAGAATCCATAGTTTAAAGCAGTTATTTTCTATGGACTGGGGTATTGGTCTTCTCAAATGGCCAGTTTTTCTCTCTTTGGAGATTTTGATAAATGTCCCTAAATGTTTCCAGAAAATAACTTAATTTTATTGCTATTATAAACTTGAAGGTATTGTAAATTTTAATTTTACAAAGAGAGATATGAAATAACTGGAGGTAATGCTCATATGGCAAAGACCAGATTAAAAGCAGCACTGTGCTACACAGAAAGGGACAGCTGAAAAATGTTTTCTTCTATTGAAGAGTCTACACTATGAGATATTGCATAATAACAGGGCATATTTACATTTGTATTATAGCGATACATATTGTAGTGATAAACTTTTCACAGAACTCACAGCAAAAAGGTTCTTTTTATTTGCCTCCAGACTACATGCATTTGAAAATCAATATGTGAATAAGTAAGTGAAATAAGTACCTGTGTTTGCGTATTTCCACCTTCAAGCAACGCAATGCCAAGCAAAATGCCTTCTGAGAAAATTCTGTCATTTTTGGTGTTTACTATAACATCTATGACTAGTTCTGATGCACCTTCTTTATCCAGAAGGCACTGGATATCAAACATGGTTACCCCAGACTTATCTGAGTCTTGCCCTGAAAATCCACCTGCAAATTAGACAAATACATACCACTTGTGTTTGTTTCACATATGTCTATGAAAATGAATCTATTAGTAATAGTAATTTGTCTTATGCATACAGTAGCAATGTAATAAATTTAATTTTGAAATTCTGTTTCAGGCAAAATCCTCCTTGATACAAACAAGATTTTTGTATGAAACTGCAATGCTGGGCTCTAAGAATAAGAAATAAAACAAAACCCTGAACCTGTTCTGTCATGATATTCAGACAACAAAGAAGTTGGAAATTACACTGATTGGTCCACCGAACCCCTTTTTTAATTCCACTGCTGCATACGCTGAACCATGTGTATGGTCAGTGCTCTGAGACCACTTTTAAATCTGCTTTTCAATCTCAGGCCTAATCTATACAAAGATTGTGTACTGGTAAATCAGCTCTGGTTATGTGTATGACCTTCTAGCTAAATACTTTTACCGATATAACTCCTACACCATTAACATCACGATGACGTTCTTTAAGAACAGAGAGTTGAGCTAATCCAAATTAAAGGTGTGGTTTTAAGGAATTTTGTTAAATTCCATTAACTCATTAAATCAACCATCTTTTATTATCACAAATTATCATCTTTCCCGCTATACTTACTTTTATACAGATGGAACTGCATCTACTTCACTAGGGAAAATATAGTACTGCTTTAATCAGTCAGTACCGCTTTGATTAAACTGATTAAAATGGTTCAGACTTTGTGATGAAGCCATACACACAGGCATACATATATATATATATGTGTGTGTATACGTATACACGCACACACACACTTTTTAGAGAGAGAACTAAAAAATAGCAAATCTTTACTCTCCTGTTTGTTAGGGAGCAAAATCTGGTGTACAGGATATTAAGACCGTAAACATTTCCAGTGTCTACACAGACATAGTCAAGGAGGATCAGTTGGGTAACATTTGGAAATGCCCGCAAATCTGGGCATGCCTTTAATATATGCTGAAAATGCAATGGCAAGTATTTTGACCTGGCTCAATACCTAGCTTCTGCCTCATTTCCTATGACATACATTATTTTGGGTTTTCTTAGAAACCAGCCTACAGTAACTTCCTGTGGCTTCTATAATGGAACCATACAAAAAGTTAGGTTATAAGGGACCTACAGGGATCATCTACTCAAATTTCCTGCTCATGGTAGTTAGAGGAGGTTCATCAGAGTCTTGCCTGGTAAAGTTGTAACAAGAACTGACACATTCTGCAGCCTCTCAGGGAAATCTGTTCCATTGCCTAAACAGTATCTTTGTGAGAAGCTTTTCCTTAGATCTTTTTTTTTTCACATATCAATAAAGGATCTGGAATTTCAAAAAATTTTTTTGTTTCCAGAAACAGCAACATCTTTGTTCAACTGTTTTGCGCTTTGCTGAATTTCTGGATGTGGATTTACTGGCAAATTAAAATGGTGTTAACAACTGGACCTTGTATGATTGATTGGGGGGCATGGGGAAAGTCCCTGCTTTGGTACCGCCCAATGCACACCAGCCATCTGAGACAAGTGCGTGCAACTTTAAAATAGGAAAAGTTTGGTACTATCTCTCTTCTAACTGGTTACAGAATGTGTTTGATTTATTTACCAGCTCAATCCCTGGAGCACTTCCAATGTGCCCATTAGAAAAAATTGTGCTGCTAATTTTGTTCTCTTTAAATGACCTGTGTTGATTTACCTCCCACTTGTGCAGTTTTGCTGTAGCTGGCAGACAGAGGCCCATTCATACCACTTCCATATTCTCCTTTAAAGTAGCGATATAGGAGTATTTTCCTTAAAGTGTTGCCCTTTAAGAGAAAGATAAAAATAGAAGAAATTAGAGTTGTGGCCAATTTCCTTTGTTTGAAAAGCAAGCTGTTTAACATAGATACATAATTTATTAGGTCTTTCCGTTATTATTAGTAAGCATACAAATAGTAAAGTTGTCCAGAAAACAAACATCTAATGGTCTTATCTAACAAATCTCATGGGAAGAATTCTAAAATACTGTTGTATAAACTTCCTTTGAAGTTTCTTTTAAACTTATTGATTATAAATAAAATACCTCCACCTCAATAATTCTTACTGGCTATCTGTAAGATGTGTATCTTGAAACAAGTGCAAAGAGCCAGTGCTCTGCAGTCAGTGTGTCTGTGCCCTAGCCTGCCATGGCAGTACTTTCTTCCTATTTTCTGCAGCTGAGTAGTATCACTCCCTTTTCTCTGATCTCAGATAATCCAGCTGATCATCTGAAAGAAGCCACATCACATGAAATATTAAAACAGAGATATGACATTTGATAGAATAGCTTAAAAAGCATTCTCTGTATTGCCTTGTTCCTTTACTTCCAAAACCACAACCAGTCAAAATTTGCATGCAGCTCTCTGAAGATCTTCCCTTTCATTTTGCTTATGTTCTGCAGCACAAGACATGTTGAATTAAGAGTCGGGGGTACCAATTACTTGGCATTTTTATTTTGCTTTCAGTCTCCTGGGAACACCTGCAGTCAACACTCAGCTTTACAGAGGCAGAAGGTGACACAACAACTGTAGGGGTATGTGTAACCGAAGATTTTATAAAGAAAAGAGTATGGCAAGGTCTCTGATGATTACCACAGAAGGGGAAAAATTGTTCATTTCAACAGCATGGCAGTAAAATGGGACAACTTCTTCCTTACTTTTACTCACCTACTGGTTTTAATGAAAAACGGTTCTTAAAAATATGCGCACCAGAAGCGTTCTCAGTACTTACCAGCTCACCAGTACCTGCACATTAGTGCAGCAGTCAACTTTTCAATCAAAACATCTCTGTGGCCACCACAGACAGCAAGCAGTGGGGAAGCAAGTCTCAGACACACCTCAAGAAGCACTACTCACACTCCCACTTCTTTGTTAACTTAGCAATATTTCCAAGAACAACCACATGCCACAGTGGGGCTTCACTGCTTCATGGACCTCAAAGACAATGGGCTTGTCCACCTCAAACAAGTGCCAGAATGCCGTATTCTGTATGTGTAGCCTGACAACACAAAACAGCCATTCTTTCCTAGTTCTTGCATTTTGATGTTTTAATTTGATAGACTATACAGAGTTCCTTCAAACAGCCAAGAGAAGTACAAGACCTATAGTAAAATATCAAAAGCTATAAATACAATGGCTGCAAGAAAAATAAAAAGCATCACCTATACATCTGTGGTGGCATGGAATTTATTAGGTGGATTTTCCAGGTGAGCTTAAGCCAGCGTGCTCTACGCTACAGAGGAAGACAAAGAACCAGAAGTCTCCGAGGACCTCACAGAGACAGATTCTTTCCCAGCCTAGTTTGTGATGGGGTTTAACCCTGCATGCATGGACAAGGTACGCTAACCAAGCTCATAAGAGATTTCAAGAAGGCTAAGAGCACCAGCTCCTCCTGCTCAACATCCTGTCTGTAGCTGTGACCAGACTCCAGTGTCTTAGAGGAAAGTGAACGTCATTTTCCTCATCTCCTGAAGAAGACAAACACAGTACTGAAGAGAAAATAGTTCCCACCAGAACTGATAAACATGGACTAAGAACCAGGATGAAGTCCCTTTTCAAACTCTCTCAGGCATATGTATCACAGAATCATAAAACTGTATCACACAAACAGTACCATACAGCAGAAACCCTTTCTAACTCCAGACTAGGACCCAATCCAGAATGGGCACTGCACTGAGACAAGACCTCTTAATCAGAAAGGCTGGCATTTGCCATACCACTTGATTAACCACTTGGCTTGAGGCAACATCCTCAACCAACAATCTATGCAGTCCGTTGATGACTAACAGAGTGCCATGGTAAATTATATAAACAGTCACAGTGCAGTCATGGGAAGAAACACCAAAAGCCATCTATATATAGTTAAGAATAATACCCGTGGTCACAAGCTTTATTGTTCAATCAAAACAGCCTTTATTTTATCAGGAAGAACGTTTAAGACCATGAAATAGCATTTGACTAATAAACTGAATGATTTAGCACTTGGGTCTTACCGCCTGGAAGCAAGTAACTGTTAGCACATCTCAGATCTTCTTCCTGCCTCGTTACCTTCAAAGACACCAGGAGGAGCAGTGATAGGAGGATGCTTCTCCAGCTGGCTATGGCAAGGGGAATCCTGCTCCACCCATATCCAAACTAAGGCACGGACTTCACTTCTTGTCCCAAGGAGCAAGTCTTAATTATTAGGATTCCTGCTCTCTCTCAGTCCTCTCAACCTCCCACAAATCCACACAACACTTACAGTTCTCAGAAGCCAAAGGGTCAAAAGTCAAGCAGATCGTGTTTGAAAAGCAGAAATGTGGTGGAACCTCTGCTTTGCTTGACAGCTGTGCCAAAAACGCACCCTTAGACTCAGCCCACATATTTGCAAGCTCGGGATCTTCATCCCCTTTGTGATGACCTTGGGCAACCATACGACCTCGGGCAGCCATACGACCTCCCCAAGTCTTGTGACATTAGCTGCCACTACAAAGTGCAGAAGAGCCCAGCCGTATGAACCGGGGCTGAGAAACGCGCCAATGCTCATGCCGTGTATCAGACGTGCCTGTCAACTCCAGCAAGTAACTGTGTGAGGCACCATGCTAGAAAATGCTGGAAAGACCCAGCTTCCAGAAAAAATGCTGATCCCACTGGTGTAGGTGTCTGGGTATGCTTTTATGGGAATGCCAAAAACCAGTCAAGAACAGCCCCATCAAGTGGTCGAGACAAACTGCTGCCAGGGCAAGTGAGACAGCCATGCCATTGATGTCCTTGTAAATGGTTTCCTAACTTAGTATAACCACAAAATTAATATTGCCCAAAAGCAAATGATCACAGCAGTAGCACGAATAAGCAGTTTGCAGCAACTGTTACTGACACGCACGTTACTGAAGCAGAGGCCAAAAATAAAAGCACACTAGGCAGCACGGTACTATCTTCCCTGACTAGGTTTCCAGCCTTCCAAGCTGAATCCCTCCCCTGATGGTTACAATACACTTTCTTTTATACCTCTTATTAGGGTATGGAAGTGGCACGTAAACATCACTCAGCTGACTGCAATCCTTCTATAATGGCTAGAACATTGTATAGCTTTGAAAAAAACACAATGAAACATAACAGCCTTATTGTTAGCCATGAATACCGCTGTATTGTCTCTAACAAAAGCTAGGATAAAGACTGAGGACACAAGAAAGCAACAACTGGTTATTGTTGTTGCAGTTTTAAATAGCTAGGGATTGACAGACAAAAGTTTCCAATAGGGAAAAATTATTCCAATAGGAACATGTAGACACAAACAAATTACGTTTTCTCAGTCTGTATTTCATTATACTAGTTGGTCTTTAAACTTGATTTAAATGCCTTACTACAATGGTTTATTCACTTTCCTTCTCTAAGCCTGCAAAAGGCTGGTTCCACATAAGGATGGGGTGTTCCGTGTGGGGAAGCAATGACTGAGAGAGGTATGTAAGGCTTATCATGGATACCTGCATCAGCACCAGCTCACTGTATAACACTGCCAAAAATTATTTGTTCTGTCTTCTTATATAACTTTGCACACTTCTTAAGGAACTGGAATAATATTTATGATGTTCAGAAGGCTGAACTAGATGATCTGGTGATCTCTTCTGGTTTTCACTCTACATTAAAATAATGAAGTGGAAATGCTCAGATTATCAGTGATAACACAGAAAAGGCAGCCACATCCACCAAATATTTCTGTGATACAGTGGATGATGTTGTGAGTATATTTCAGTATTAATCCAGGAGGATGCATGAAAATTAGTCATGTTAAATCTTCAGATTTGAATAACTTGCAGCCAAGTATAAAAGAGGAGCTGGCTGGGATCTCTGGTCTACTAATACAGGTTTTCAGAAAGTTTGGAACAGATACAAAATTCCAGAGAACTGGGAGAAATCTAACATGCAATGATACTCTTAAGAAAGTACACAGGAGTAACTTTTTATACCGTTTACTGATATCAAACCCACTGCAATGAGTTTGATATAAATTCTGAGAAAAACAAAGGAATGGCTGATTTTAAGCTCCATTTACACAAAATTAAAGGAAGCTACTATAAACCAATGGCAGTTGTAATACTGGCATCATGTTGTAATAATTGCCTCAATATGGGTTTAAGAAAAATAGACCTTCTCAAACTTCTGAAGATTATCTTCTGGTTTTGCTAATAATGAAAATATCACTCTGGTAAAGTTTGATAAACTGGTGATGTGACACAATCCTGTAAGGCAAAATTCTTGATTAAGTAACGCCACAAGGATATTTATCAAATGGCTTAACAGCTAAGTGACTGACAGAATTCAACGTGCAACTTAAAGCAAGAAATCATAAATGAGTGTATGGGCTTCTAAAGGGCAACCTCATGGAGTATTTATTGTCTGCCTGATTTTTTTTTTTCAGTGAAATGGAAGAATACAGAAAATAATTATTAATAGCGTTTAGAAAGGACACAAGAAGAAAAGGGCATGAGGTCAAGTCACCGATAACAATTTAGGCATCATTTATTAAACTGACTAGAAGCAAACAATATGAGCCTCATTATGTCCAAACCTCTGTATGTCTCGTTATAGATGTAATAACAATAAAATGCATAACACCAAAAAATGGAGGACTCTGTTCTAGGTGGCCATGACTCTGGGGAAGAATGGAAGGTCTTGGAGAAAAATCAGTGGAATCACAACTTCCAAAATCACATGATTTTGGAAAGGGTAACAAGAGCTATTGTGCAGGATTTGTGAGACTATCTTGCTTCTTCCCATGCAGGGGCACATTACTGTAGGAATACTGCATCATAAATTGGTGTCCACAATTCAAGAAGAATGCTGACAAATTGTATTAGGTTTGGAGAAGCTCCACGAGAGTGATTAGAAAATAAAGCACTCCTTCTCATCAGAAATTCAAGGCTTTCAATCTACTGAGCTTATCAGTCTACACATGAACTACGTGAACTCTGTTTCTGACTATCTACATGAGAAATCTGATAATGGATGACTTCATTCTACAAGATAAAGGTGTAAGACACACTGGTAAGAAGCTGAAGACAGAAATTCAGCTAGAAAAGAGGAAGAGGCAGCTGGGTTATTCAGTTTGTGGGTTATGAATTTTGTTTTTATTTTATATAACAGTAATGGCATTTAGCTATTGGAACAGCTTAAGAAGAGGTGTGATAGTCTCTATTGCTGGCAGTTACTAAATCACGACTAGGTGGCTTCTCAGACAGAAACTATTTGAAGATCTTGTGGTCTACATTAAGAGGACAAGCTGGGTGACAAAAATACGTCATCTCACATAATCTATAAAGACATCGTGCCACCTTTCCTGTAGTAAATATAGATGAGGTTAGAAGCCTGGCTTTCTATGAAGGCTGTTTAAAAAATACCTGCTTCTACACATTTCTTCTCATCATTTATAAATGAAATTTCTATTCTGCTTGGTCTGAGTGGCTGCTTCAGGATGATTTTTTTTGTTGTCTTTCATCTATTTTCAAACTATTTTGTTCCCTTATTTCCCTTGGAGACAAAACATGGCAGAAGAAGAAGTTTTGTGCAAGTGTCTTCTGAGAAGATACCATGCATGGAAGTTTTATAACCCTTTAAATTATGATTTGACCTGCTCTTGAAATGTAAGATGGCACAGACATCTTCTCATCTCCAAAATGGATCAACTGAGGCACACAGCTACCACGCGCATGGTGTTGCACAAGCATGAGCTTGGAAGAGAGTCCCAGAGTCTTGACTCCTACTATGTCCACAAAGTGGAAAATTTCTGTCTTCATGATGCCAGCAACTTCCAGGGGGCTCACGAGTTGGGGGAGGTTGTTTGGTTTGGGGGGTTGTTTGTTTTTACACAGAGTGAGCTTTTTCCTGGTTTTGATCTTTTTGCAACAAGATGTTTTCTTAGCCAACTGATAGTCAAACCCGATGAATTTTCACCAATAAAACATGACACCCAACAGCAGAGTTATTTGCACACTGGGGTGTTTATTCACCCCAGGGAAAAAGCACTTTTAAATACGAAGTTGGGTCCAGCTGGTGTCCAGCTCTGCTTCCACTAAAATCAATGGGAGATTTGCCAGCAACTTCAGTAGGAGAAGGAGCAGACACGTACTTTGCCTGGCAAAAGTTTTTACACAACTCTGAAAAGGAAAAAAAAAAAAAACCAAAATATGCACCAGACTTCATGACACAGTTCTCCTAGGAGAGCAGAACTGGCCACCCACACCTCTCAGCTGTCTCTCATTAGGCAGAGACACCCCACATTTTAAATGTGCCATTGTTCAATCCTACACAAATCTGGTATTAATCCCACTCATCTTAATACAAATTGCCTACATCACAAATGTTAACTGATAAACCTGAGGTTGTAACTAGTGCAGATTCATTAACAGGTTCAGATAAAATAACGAACCACAAGCATGACCCTTCTCTAAAACCAAGCTACGGTGGTTTAAAAAAGTAGTTCCTTTATTTTAGCAGTCTTTTAATTCTTCTTTCCTTTGCAGTTCCAGGTTCCATAGAAAGCTGGAAGCTTAAGTGCCACAATACTGCAAAACAAAGCTATTGCCAGTCTATTTTCAATACGGATAGTGAAAAGAATACTGGACACATTGCAAGAAAACCAGTTTTTGCCTGGTAACCGTCCAATTTTGCACCTTGAAGAAACTCAGGAAAGTGTCATATTAAAAGAAAGATTTTTTTTGGCAGTATCTCTAAAAAGTGTCTCCACTTGGAATACAGCAGGACAGAAAAACTGTTTGAATTAGTGAAAACCTCAGCATTGGGGCATTCAGACCTAGACTGAGAAGAAAACATTTTTAAAATACAGTTTGATTTTGTGTATTATAAAATTTTACTAATGGCCCATAAAATATTACTAGCTGTCAAATGTCCATTTTTTTTTGTCCAAATATAAGATCTCCACCTATGTGGAGATACACTATATATACATTTGTATATATAGAACAGGTCTTTGCTGTGGGCAAATATTATTGTTAATATCTGTCACTTGTCCTGTTGCTCATTTAGTTACATGGTTTCCATCTGTAGTCCTAAATTGTGCACTTACAAAACAGATCATGTTTGCACCAATGTAATTTTGCCTTTGCAACTTTCTCCAGTACAAGACAAAGCATTGAGAAGCACAATAACCCAAGTTCTCCACCCTGAAAAGAAAACAATGTAAGATTTGATCATGATTATTCAGAAGCATTTATGACTGCACCATCAATAACATACTGTAGAAAAAGACCAGATCTGAAAAGCATAATTTTCAAAGACTAAAATTATCTAACTCTTATGCTGCAGGGGGTAAACTTTCAAAGTGATGCACAGGGAGTTATGCACACAAATCCTATTATTTGTTAACAGGATTTCTGTGTGGAACTCCCCATGCTCTGCAAGAAAAATTTACCCCTAAGTGTCCTAATGTGAATATTTACCAAAACAGACACTTAATTTCCAGATGCATACTTATGAGCACTACTGTGCTTTGACATTTTAAGAGCAATTTGAAACAGGTAGCTAGGGAAAAATAATAGAAGTGGCCAAATAGTATTTTCATTACATTATTCTGTTTCACCATGTTGCTATTATGTTGAATTTCAAAACCAAAGCATTACAGATACCTGATTTACCAGATAAGGGATGCACTGCAGACATACTGCCTGTCCTATTTTGCATTAGATATGCTAGGATCTTCACTTGTTGGCTCAGGATTTTCAAAGTGGCTCAGGAGGCACTTCTGTAGTTCCGTTTTCACCTGTTCATTTTTACCCACCACCAGCTCCACTCATTTCTTGACTTCATCTTTCTCTACTAGTAAAGATTGATGAAGACACTTCAGAAATTCAGAATTTGTTCTAAGGCATTCCAGGTACTCATGTCACCGCTTACGTTTGAAGGAACCTATGCATTTTCTAAACCACGTTATCAGGATTATTTTGCAATCCGGATTACCAGGCCTGTGGAAATTTTTCAATGCATTTGACATGAGTTCTGGGTTGTATCAATACCAAATGAGTACTTCATGGTTTGGGGTTTTACTGTGGAAGTGTCATTAAACTGTGACTTGTGCCACCTTCTCCAATATATACAAATATTCCCAGTTAACATTAATTACTCAGCTAGAACTGCTCCATATGTCTGTATTATTAAAAAAAAAGATAGTGATATTAAAAGAAACTAATTTTCAGCATTTACTACCTTGCAAAATAATCATGGGACATGTGCCTTGACTCAAAATAATCCCGAGAGCTCATCAAAACCAACCATTTTTCCTCCAATGCCACTCATTCCTGCCTGAACACCACTACATTCAGTACACGTAACTGCCAGATTCTGTCCTCCCATAATTTATAGATGTGCTTTTGACAATGATCAGCAACCCTATCTATAGTGCCCCGAGAACTAGCCTGACAAAATGACCAATACACCTGATGCTTCTGAGAAACACCCCTTGCATTCTTAGATGAAAACAGATACCGAATTATTGCCGATTTCTTGGACTTCAGGCATTAAGGACAAAACTCTGTGTGTGTATGTCTACCTCCAAGTATGCTTGTATTTTTAGGTGCCTAAAGACTGTACAAAATCAGGCCTTAAACAGCTTAAAAGGAAAGACCAGAATTGAATTTAAATTCTTGAAAGGCCAACATACAAAGTGGGGCCAAGCGAGTTTGCACTCCTACAGTCTGGCACAGACTGTGGCTACTGCAAAGGAAAACAGCTGGTCAAAACATATTTAAGCAGCTCCTATCCATGCAGCAAAACTGGTACAACCAAACGAAATCAACCTCGTGGCAGTTCAGGGCAGCAGCAATATTTAAACTGCCAGTGTTATCAATGGTATATGGAAACATAGTCTTAGCATCTACCTTGCAGGAAAATGAGCACACACATCAGCTCGAAAGAATAGTCTGGATGGGGTCAAGATACAGCATGATATGTCCTAAGTGCTAATTACAGTGATAGGCAGATTCTCCCTTTGCTCTATGCTGCACAGTATGGCAAAGAAAAACCATATTCCTCCATTTCTAAGCAGAGGAGAACAATTCCCACCTGGAACAAGGCCAGCTACTGCACTGATTTCACTATATGTATGAGATTAGGAGGCATTTCAGACTAACAGAAAAGTAGAGCAAAGTTAGAAAACACTACAAATGTAGCACTTAGTCTTTATTAGCTATCCATTTTGACAGGGATAATTTAAAAGTATCTTTAATTCATGCTCCCTGGTTTTAAAAAAAAATAGTAGTTTGAATAATTTTCCAGTAAACTTAATTGGGAATTTTCCATTAATGCCAGCTCTCCCAACTGTATTATCCTTTTCATGATAGCTGGCACTTTTAAGTTCAGCACCTGAAGTTATGTGCTTGTATGAAAATTCCAGTTCTCATCAAAAAAAATCCAAAACAAAAATCACACACCGACCCCACATTAATTTCTAGTGCTCTTGGTCCTGGGAATAGTACTTGGAAATGTGAAATCTGTGTGGCCAGAGCCAGAAGGCCAGAAAAACAAAAAGAAAAAAACCCTAAAATATGTTGTTGGGGTTTTGATCATTAAGAAACCAAACCAAAGTAGTTTCATCATTTTTAAGAGCCTGACTCATGACTTCGATTGCCAGAGGTGGTAAATATCAAGTAAATATTAAGCAATGTCCTCCAGCAGATTTGTTGATACTGCATGCTAGGAGGAGCTCAGATCCTGACTCTTAGCAAGGACGTAGCTGCAGACACTTGGCTATCGTCACAAAGCGCCGCATCTCCTCTTCCTCAAACAGCAAATCAGCACATCCACTGCCAGCAACGGAGCCCAAGTAACTAAGAGTTAATGGTGATCCAGGATTATGAGGTAAGGCCACGTTAGAGGGAAAGGACCCCTTGATAAAGTATGAGAAATGGGTAATCTTACAACTAAAACAAAGTTACTGAAGATCTGAGCTCTGCTTCTGCTCTGGCAAAGGCTGTGCTGCCACACGGAAGAGTTGGGCTCTAGGATAACCTGAGCGCTGAATTCCTCAGGAGGCTGGAAAAAAGCGTTTGGCAGGTTTATTCCCCAGGAATGAGGCATGAGGTCTTGGTTCAGACCCCAGGTTTGGCCAAGCTACCTCAACTCCCATTAATGTCATTAATAAGTGAGCAGACTAAGCACCTATCCAGCGTCATTCAGGGTATATCCTGGCTTTTACCTACTGATTCACAAAGGTGCAGTGACTGGGTGTTGGGGTCTTTCCTGGCATATTGAAGCTTTTATAATACAGGGTCTCTTCCAGATGACAGACAGACATTCTGATTTTTGAAGGCATCTTTTACTAGGAAAAACGTCTCTGTTTTCAAAGCAGTTCTCAATCCTCCCCTTTAAATTAGAGGCCAATATTAGCTTTCTACTCTTGGAGTCTAAGATTTCATCAGTTCAAACAAATAAACATAATAATGTCCTTTGAAGAGTGCCACGGAAATAATTCTGACTTTGCGTAACACTGCAGCAGAAGTTTCATAAACCGTTTCTATTAGCCAAAGTTGCTGAATGAAACTGAAACGTTGTTAAGAGAGCAACATTTTGTTTGTAATAACTTTCGGAGGTATATTAGCTGTCATGCCAGAGCTCAATAGCTTCTTAGCTGTCGTCTTATTTTAGGAGCAACAGCGATTTCTAAATGCTAAGTTTCACAAGATCAGGAAAAAGTTCTCTTCTAGGTAGAACAGGAAAAAAAAAAAAGAAATTCAAACCACTCTAGAATTGGTTGAAAAAATGACCAAAATTTGCTTGAAATTAAATCAGCTGTTCAAAGGTAGAGACAAGGGGGAGACGAAGACACTTTTTCATGAGGCTGTCTCAGCTTTTCAAATTCCCACTACTAAAAGACAGATTCATGTTTATATAAAATTTAATATGCAAGCTGTTCACCCATAATATTAAATTGCCCCTTTATATTTAATATTTGCTAAAATTGCTGAGTTATTTATGTCACAGATAAGATTGCTGCACATGTGCAGTAGCTGTTTCATCATAATATATTTTAGTAGACATTTATTATGAAGCTGTTGCCATTATAATGCCTAAATTTCTATTGCTTCCAAGGAGAAATATATTATCACTGGAATGTTCCTACATGCACAGCATGTAGCTATGGAAATACAATGTCATACGCTTCTTTAGAGCTGTTAAGTACAGCATAGATTGACGGTGAGCCTGCAGAAAACCTGCTCTGGAGGTCCTATAACTGACTGCAATTTTTTCTACTGTGTTTCAAGAGTACTGATATCCCCACTAATGACATCTCTCTGAAATGCCATGCAACATCCCAACATTAGGGCTCAATGGCATTATGAAAACCAAGATGAACTTTACAGTTCCAATAACTGGAAATTAGACTGCATACGCATGCCAGCCAGTCATTGCTTTGAATGAATACAAACCAAAACCCACCAACAGTCTTAGGGGCTACATAATTCACAGCTCATGCTATTCTGATTATTAGTAAAATCCTCTGTTCTGAATGCAGCATTGCTACTGCATTTAGTTAGCATGCCTTCGTGAAAGACAACTTTACACTAAAGGTGCCAGAGAAGGGGAACCTCAATCCATCCCACTCCTACCAGTTTGATGCCAGTGCCAGCAACAGATGCCCAGAGCCTGGAGAAGGATCACAGGTCAGCAGGGAGCACCTAAAGAGCTGCACAAAGGAATTCCAGCCACTCCAGTCAGTAAGCCAGCTTCACCGGGGGCCCAACTTAAATGCCTCTATGCAAATGCACGTAGCGTGGGTAATAAACAAGAGGAGTTAGAGACATGGGGACACCTGCAGGCCTATGATCTTATCATGGAGAAGTGGTGGGATGGCTCCTATGACTGGAAGGATACAGGCTCCTTAGGAAGGACAGGCAGGAGAGACAAGGAGGGAGTGTTGCCCTCCATGTCAATGACCAGCTGGAGTGCATGGAGCTCCACCTGGGGATGGATGAGGAACTGACCGAGAGCTTATGGGTCAGGATTAAAGGGAGGGCAGGGACAGGTGACATTAGAGTGGGCATCTGCTACAGGCCACCCGACCAGAAAGACCGAGAGGATGAGGCCCTCCATAGACAGATACGGGCAGCCTCATGTTCACAAGCCCTGGTCCTCATGGGGGACTTCAGCCACCCCCGTATCTGTTGGAGGGACAACACGGCAGGGCATAAGCAATCCGGGAGGTTCCTGGAAGGCGTTGATGACAACTTCCTTCTCCAAGTGCAGTCAATGGCTCGATGTCCAAATGGAGAGCAGTGATGAGTGACATTCCTCAGGGGCCGGTATTGGGACCAGCGCTGTTTAACATCTTTGTCGGCAACATGGACAGTGGGATCGAGTGCACCCTCAGCAAATTTGCTGAGGACACCAAGTTGCGTGGTGCAGTCGGCACGCTGGAGGGAAGGGATGCCATCCAGAGGGACCTTGATGGGCTTGAAAGGTGGGCCCGTGTGAACCTCATGAAGTTCAGCAAGGCCAAGTGCAAGGTCCTGCACGTGGATCAGGGCAATCCCAAGCACAAATACAGGCTGGACAGAGAACGGATTGAGAGCAGCCCTATGGAGGAGGACTTGGGGGTGTTGGTTGATGAGAAGCTCAACGTGACCACATAATGTGTGCCTGCAGCCCACAAAGCCAATCGCATCCTGGGCTGCATCAAAAGAAGCGTGACCAGCAGGTCGAAGGAGGTGATTCTATGATTTCTATGATTCTATGATTCTCCCTCTCTACTCCACTCTCATGACACCCCACCTGGAGTACTGCGTTCAGCTCTGGGGTCCCCAACATAAGAGGGACATGGATCTGTTGGAGCGAGTCCAGAGGAATGCCACAAAGATGATCAGAGGGTTGGAGCACCTCTCCTATGAAGACAGGCTGAGAGAGTTGGGGTTGTTCAGCCTGGAGAAGAGAAGGCTCTGGGGACACCTTATAGCAGCCTTCCAGTACCTAAAGGGGTCTGCAAGAAAGCTGGAGGGGGACTTTTTAGCAGGGCCTGTAGCGATAGGACAAGGGGTAATGGCTTTAAACTGAAAGGGGGTAGATTTAGATTAGATGTAAGGAAGAAGTTCTTTACTGTGAAGGTGGTGAGGCACTGGCACAGGTTGCCCAGAGAAGCTGTGGATGCCCCATCATTGGAAGTGTTCAAGGCCAGGTCGGATGGGGCTTTGAGCAACCTGGTCTAGTGGAAGGTGTCCCTGCCCATGGCAGGGGGGTTGGAACTAGATGATCTTTAAGGTCCCTTCCAACCCAAACCATTCTACGATTCTATGAAAACCTTGTTAAAAGGTTGATTAGGGTGGGAAATAGTATAGACGAAGTTAGTGCCTTAAGTTAGATCAATAGCACAGTTTACTACAGCTTGCCATCTCCTAGAAGGCTCAGAGAAGTGCTGGGAGCACATAAAAGTGTGGAAAAACTGTGGTGTTAAAGATTAAGATTACTCGCCTTGGAAAAGACATAAAAAGATGTGTCAGCAGTACAGAAAAGTATAAATGGTGAAGAGATGGACAGGTTGGGAATTACTATTTCCTCTTGCACCCAAGAAGGTGCCTTCAATGGACTGTAAAGATGGTCAATAAAAATGTGATAAAGAAATACTTGTTAACCCACACATAGTTGGATGGCAGAACTCATTACCATGGGAAGTCACCAAGGCCAAGAATTCAACAAGACTCAAAGAGGATTTGGGCATTTCTACAGACAACAAGCAAAACCAGTTACAACAGCAAATGTTAAAAAAACAACTACGGGAAAGAAGACAAAATCTCAAGCTTTAGGGGCCACAGATTTATGATCTTACTGTTAAGGATTATCCTAAGACTTCAGGAAGAATAGAAAACTTCAACTCTGCCTACAGTGAGGATTCTTAGACCTTCTGAAGCATCTGGTGATGGCCACACAGAGAGACAGCATTCTTAATCCTCTGGTCTGATCCTCTTTGGCAATCCACTTGTGTTTAAAAGAGAACATGAAGTGTACCAAGTCTATTTGTATTGGATCAGAAAACCAGTGCAGTGTAATGTAGATTCAAGAGAAAAAATGTTTTTATGAAATGTCTGATGACGAGACACCCAGAGCAGAACACTATAGTGACCCAAAATATCAGCTGGCACTCTACATTTAACAGGCAAAAAGCAGAATTGCCGTAACGAGAGTAAATTACCAAAATCCTAACATGAAAAAGGTCTGCATTTCATCTATCTGTCTTCGTCTTTGCTTAGCAAAATACTACTGGTTTATATAAAAACGATGGCAGGTAGAAACACTTTAGCTTTTGAACAAAAGGCAGCTTCTTAGAGAGAAACTCTAGGCTTCCTTCTTCAGCGAGACATTCTGCTGGTGTTGACCTGCATACCACGGTCACTTGCTCAGCCAGGTATCTCTCCAAACTTGTCCTTCTGCCTCCCACAGATGCCTTTTCTGTTCTTGTACTAACTATGTCCAAAATACCTCATCCTCTAAGACACTAAAGAATGCCTTTGCATGGCAGGGACAGCCACAGCATCAGACTTCTCAGTTCTGATGACAGCCTATGAACACCAGATCCCTCATTTAGCCCTAAATAACGCTTGCCCAGAATGTCACCATTATTTAGTTCCTTTGATTAATTACAACTTTGCAATGACTTTGTTACATAAATTGGTTTCCTATACATATTAAGCACCTTTCTGTCTCCCTGTGAGTCCCCTTGATGATGAAATGGCTTTTTGACTGCTAAGGATTGAGTGTCACCCAGATGCCTCCACCTACATACTTAATGTCCTTCTCTGGCCTAAAATTCACTATACGTAGAAACAAGTATTAGTATTCTAGCTGTGGCACCCAGAGCTGCCAAGACTCAGCCAAAAGCTTGACAGATTTATATAGTGCAGAAGGGATGATGTAGAAGACCGGGAGAGGATCTGGATTTTGTCTCTCCTGCTTTGCTGTCTTCCATCTTTTTTCTTCTTTCTTGTCTCCTCTGAGTTTGCCTTTTTCCTCCCTGTCCCCTGGCTGTACCAATGACACATTATAATACATATGACACTTGATTTGTAGCTTCTCCCCCTCGGTAACTCTGGTAATCATGACTCCTTGTTTGGTAAAACAGCTCTGGAGGAGACTGGAAAAGGGCAAGCGAGCATTTGGGAAAGAAGCATCTGGTTAAAAGTTGAGCCTGCTCTTCCTCCACGCTCAAATCACTAACCTGAACACTCAGAAGAAACACTCCTGATGATTCACTACAGCAAAAGCATTGGAACTGCAAGAACAAACCAAGATGAAGCAAAATTATGTCAAAAAAAGGATAGGACAAGTTTAAGATGGAAGTAGGCTGGCAGGTGAAAAAAGTTCCAAGCACAGCATTCAGTTTTGCAGAGAATTTTCCTCAGGCTTTGGTATATGCAGATAAGTACCTCAGACAACAGCAAAAAAATCATTATAGATTAGAACAGAAACAAATCTTCAATGAACATGTATTTGCAAATCAACAAGAAGACGGGGAAGGAAGGAGGATAATCTTCGGAGTCTAATCCTGGAGCACCCTCAACTACAAGAGAAGTCAAAAGAAACCGAGTATACTGAGTACCTGACAGAGGACCTAGATGACATCATGCTATTGTAAACTTCACATTAGGATGACTCTTTGGTGGTAAAGTAGAAACTTTAATTTGGAATTTCCTTGCTGCAAAGCCATTAACATTTTCAGCACAAGACTTAGGTTTAATTTGAATAGGTCTGGGCAACAGACGTATTTGCAGTGGCAAAGGCTTTTTATATTGCTTTCACCAGCAGAATGAAAAGGCTCAAATGGCTAATTAAATACGAAATTATATCAAAAAAAGTCAGAACCAGTGTCTTTTTAAAAATACCTGATGTTTAAGGGAGGCTAAATTGAGTCAGTATCTGGGAATGTACGTGCTCCAACCTGTGTGAAAAGGCAGCCTGGGGTACTGTGTACAGGCAAGACAGTTACCATGGATACCTCACTGCTTTAGGTGTAGAAGCTTAACATTACAAACAACTTTGCAGCATTAGGCTACTGGCCTCATAAAAACACTGCAAAATAACAATGAATTCTGAGATGACCATTATGATCTGTTTCTTGACATGTGAATATAAATCTTGTATCATAAAGCAAAAGACAAAAGCAGGATTGAGAGGAAATGGCCAGATCTTGCAGGCCTTAATTTACAGTCTGCTCCTGAAAGATGCTATGGTCCTCGGCTCACACTGATGATAATGGGACCTGCAGGTAGGCAGCTTGGCTCACAATACTGTCCTCCTGCCTAAAGTTTTACCTAAATTCGGACTCCAAACTTGATCCAACACAACACAGGCAGAGGGAGATGCAACCAGAGTTAAAATAACTCAATTATTGATTACAAAAAGCTTTCCCTTTTAAAGTTTCCCTTTAACAGCACAAGTTACTCTGTAAATATCTACCACAGGGTTTATGGTATCACGCATGCTGACTACATTAAAGGACAGCTATTTCACATGAAAAGTTATACTGTATTCCCACACCCTTTAAAGATCACTAGGTCTAAATGTGCCTGTTGGGCAGTAAGCTGTGTGCCTACTGAATGCTTTCAGTAGTCGAGAAATGCCATAGATTTCTTAGCTGAACAAGCATGGCTTCACGACTGCAAGCCCATCTCTTGGCCTAAATACCACTCCACCTGGTAGACACTCTCAATAGAAAAAGAAGATGTGCTTCATACCACTGTGTCTAATAGTGGCAAAGGATATTCACCCCTGTCCACCTAACCATCTGGTCTATTGGTCCAACAGTCAACCATTTTTCAGACAGCGAATGCATCTGTCTCCTCTTTCACCTAGAGCAAAGGTTCACAGGAAATCACTTGAGATGCTTTCTTCTGCTTTTGGTATTAAATTATACACAAAAGAAGTTCAGGTGCAGGTGAAGATAGTGTTATGTTTCAGCGAATGAAAAATCCATCTCAAGGAGATTTATGATAATATAAACTATTCCACAACTAGGAGCTCACATGGATCGAATACAGTGCTCATAGCTGCTTCTTACATCACTAATTAAGATGCTTCTACAACAAGATTACAGATGTATTTATTGCAAAGCTGTAATGGTCAAACCCTTGATAAGGCACGGCCACTAAACAACAATGGGCTGGAAGAGCTGCTAGTTATAAGCTACGAAGTAAGCAGAGAAGTTGGACCTGATCTCAGATGTGGACAGGGGCGCCTGTCAGGTGCATTCAGCTCGTAAGATTCAGTTGAATACAGATGTGCATACCTACAATGTTTCATAATCAAATAACATGTATTCCTCCAACTTTTTGCAGACCTATCTGACAGAGGAAAGCAGACTCCCTCCGTGCTTTGTCAAATGTTTTTGGCAGTGGATGAGTTTCCACACACTGTAATAAATTTTGCACTGAAGGCACCCTAAGTTTTTGCTAGCACAGAACCATCTTTCAGCTTTCGTGGTACACACTATACAAATGCAAAAGGGGCATGAGCAAAAAATAAACTCTTCATCCAAATGACTAATACCTTAGATCTGCACCACAAGAGACCACTTTTTTAATATCAGCCTTTCTTTGTCCCATAATTACAAGAAGGAATAATATAGATCACATAAATGCCAAAGTAACTGATTCTATCTGCAAACTAAGTAGGCAGATTTGAAAGTAACATGGCACCATGGGCCCACTTAGCTTATTTGAGAGGAGCGTGGGTGCTTAGGTCCCCACGCAGTCAGAGTTACTGGCAAAAAATAATCCTTGGTTTTGATCTAAGCTCTCCACATCAACAATTGTACTGCAACTACCTTAGTTTTGTAACAGTGAGGAGCAGGTGCAATGAATAAGAAACCTCTAAACCAGTAAAAACCAGTTTCCTGGTGGGCAGGGGTGGAAAACTTCCTACTTGTTATGACTGATGCTTTTATGCTACTCAGTTAACACGAAGGAGGGGAATCTAGACACCAGCCCACAGTGAACACTGAGCAGGCAATGCTAACAGCAAGGGTACAAGGAAAGTGTGGCTGGGGTGATCCCGTCATGGCTTTAATATCATTAGAAATCTTTTCACTGGCTTTAATGGGATTTGGATCAGGTGCAAAGGAAGCCACCTTACATTTCCCTGATCTGTTGCTCCTGTCAGGACAGCAAAACAATCAAATCCCAAGTATCTATTTTTGCACATCTGCACTCCATGAAGGACACAACGTCCCGTGTCCCCCCCCCAAACCACACACAAGCAACATCAATAGTCATAAGTCTATTTGATTCTTAATATATTAATGAGAGAAATTAGTAAAGTAGGTAAGAAAAGGAAGTAAAGAATTAAATATAAAATTTTAACTTGGTATTCTCCCCTCTAACAATGTTCCTGGGTATTTTAAGTAAACAACCATCCAAAAGAAGCCTGTAAGTGGCTAGAGCTATAATTATAATAATATTAATCTTAGCATCCAGATAGAGGGAAACAAGGTACTGATATGCATATTAAAGCCTCACATGTAACAGAAGCTATGCCACACATCCAAAACCATTGCTAACACTGTACAAGTTGTAAGAAGTGCCACCTGATTTTTCTGGATTCTGCCTGTGCTACAGTTTAACATCAAAGAGAGTATTTTAAAAATATTTCATTATGTGCAATGTTGGCTGAGGTTTGTTGCTATTCCTTGCCCTTCTAATGAAGAGATCAGGTAGATTTACAGCAAGACATAAACTCCTTGGTGTTTTCCTAGAGAAAGAATCCCACTCCTCCTCATTTAAAAGCTGCTAGCCTTGCTGTAGGTGGTAATTATGTTGAGGGCGAATTGCTGTGGTTTCTCTCTGGCAACACACAGCACTGGCACATGCAATCCCCACACTGTCTGGAAACAGCATTACATCAAATCATCCAAGCTAGTGGCTTACACAACCAGCTACAGCCCTTTGAAATCTGGCAGCTCTAGTGACTTGCTATGTGCACTTCTGCTTCTCAGACATCAGCTTCATCACGTTTATCATGCAGGTATCAAGCTCCTCTAAAAATAAAATTTGGAAGCATTGACCTTCAACCTAACTCAAAATCTTATAAAAAAAAAAAAATCTACATATCAAACAGCAAACAACTGCTCAATTTTAACACCAAATCTGAACTCAGTTCCTGAGAGCCTGTGGGTGCACCCATGCAACACTACAGAGAGGAACCTCAGAAAACACAAAATAAGACAGCACCAGAAAGAGAAGCTGCACAATGCTGCTAGTGAAATCAGTTAATGAGTTAATAATGGAGCTAGTCTAGGGATCTCTAATGCAAGGCAGGACTGCACACTGTAAGCAGGCACATCCCACAGTTAAATCTAAGAGCTACGGACCAGGTTCTTAATTAAATGCAGTTCTGCTGGGATCCCTGCATCAAAATTAAAAATCACTGAGAAATCTCAAATCAAACATAGCATTCAACTTCATGTCTCCAGCTGTCAGGCAGCAACGTCATGTTACGTGAAGACTTGTGAATAAGTAGTTTCCCCTGAAATCAGTGGGAGCAGACATGAACCAGGGAACTGCTCAGCCCTGGAAGAGCTGTATCTGCCCCAGCATCATAGCTGTGTATTAAGAATGCAATAGCCTAAGCCACAGAATCACTGCATTTTCTACACGATTTGAAAACAAACACGTACTTTAACAAGAAATGCTGTAACTATGTCCTTGGAGGATTGCTGTTCTGTACCAAAGAATTATTTCCCTTCCCTCCCCTCCCCCACTTCCCTCCCCTATGAATTAGTAAATGAATTTCTGCCACAAACCCTCAAACCATATTCTTCCCAATCAAAGAGTAAAATGATACCCAAGAGAGCAAAGCAGCACAGAACCAGTGAGATCCTGCAGACAGCTAGACTGGATGGAAAGCTCCTGCCACAGCCACACACAGATGGGCACACACGCTCAGAAAGCCTATGGGGGTAAAACAGGACAATACCAGAAAGAGGATTACATCCAAACGACATTGCTGGAAAATGTTCTCCTGGAACCGGACAGCTGAGTCATCTGTGACCAGACCAAAAAGGATGATACATACACGACAAAAGACAGTACATGTAATTTAATAAGTAAGCACAGATTTTTTTTTTTTTTTTTTTTTTTTAACCTGACCCTGCACTGCAAGTTTGGAAACAACTCCTTAAGGGCAGAGTCCATATTATGGGACAATCCAGTGTATGCATTTATAGGCAAATATATTACAATCTGCATATATTTTCTGGGGAAATGAAGCCTGCAGTTTTGCTCAGGGTCTGCACTTCAGTGTTTTAGCAAATGGGGGATGTAATGTGTGCCTGTGAACTCAGCCAGAATACAGATCCAAGAAGATGGGATTCTTATAATGTTTTTTGTAAGATGCACTGCTACAGGGCCTAAATAAAAAGCTTTTCAAAAAGTCATTGCACATAGCCTGAGAATAAAGTGCTAGTCCCAGCAGTAGCCGCACAGTCGGTATCCACATTGTACAACAATCGCACAGCTCAAATCGTGACTATGAAAGGACAGCCCAAGCAGCAGGTGGGATGGAGGGATGGCAGGGGAGTCCATACCCGAGCACCTCTCTCTCCAATCTGTCTGTTCATCAGTCATGTCACACGGGCTGTTCCCCTACAAGGAACATCCAGAGGAACAGAGAAGCTAGAAATGCGGGTCCCAGGCAGGGGAAGCAGCTGGCAGGCATCTGTAATTGAATTCCGGGAGGACTTGGTCTATTTTTAAAATTCTCTGTAGGTTGGCTTTTTTTTTTTTTTTTAAACAGGTGAACATTTCCAAAACTTGACACAATTTTAAAGTTTCATTACATACATATCTGAGTTCCAGCACTGTGTAAAGATTGTGTGATAGCAGCAAAGCACGAGCAAGCAGAACCAGGTTCTAAAACTCTGCGCCAGGGAGGGAGGAAATGAATTGGTTTTATTTTTAATTGTATATTGTAAGGATAAAGAACTTCTGTTTCAAAGTGCAAACACACAAACCTCTTCTACTGTATTTATACCCTAAACTAGAGGGACACTGGTTTTCTACAAATTCCAAAATAAAACAAATTTCATTATTATTTACGTGCTGTGCTCCTGCAGTATCTACTAAGCCACAGCTCTGAAGGCACATTGATACCTGAAGAATAAAGCCCTACAAAAACTATCAAAATGTGAAGATTTTCATTATATTCTTTCCATAAGTGGTATCTGAACGTGTTTTCATTTGACCAGTCTAACACCATACCAAGTCACCGGCAGAGCTAACCAGGACTCCTGACTTGCTGTCATTCGTAAGCAATCTGACCTGCTCACGTTGTATTTAGAGCTTTCCGCATCTTTAGAGCTCCTTTATCTCCTGTAATGCCTGTTAGATGATAACCGGAGTCTTAATATTCTCTCACCACAGGCTGGAAGAAGAATGATCATTTATTCTGAGAGGGAGCACATTGTTAATCTCCAGCTGTCAAGACCTCCAGTTCTGCCTACCTGTTTGGGCACTGCCTCTGCTCGCGAGAGAGGGGGGGTCTGGGACCACTTCCTTACCCTTCCTTGGATGGATTAGCGATAGATGGTAAAAGGATCCTAAATACAGTTCAGAATGGCTAATATGAAGCAGGAGGAACCAAAGACTGCTAAAGCTGCACAGAGGAAAAGTTCTCGTTTCGCTTACAGCACAGTCCAGTCTGAGCTATGCTCGTTTATTTTCTGAGTTGCTGCAGCAAGTTAAATTCTCTGATGATAATGAGCAGTCACCGACTGCATCACCAACTCATTAAATCAACTCAGTATCCACTCGTTAGCAAACACATTTACACACTCTGGATTTAAGACTTGCTGGCTAGCAGAAATGTAGCATATGATATTTGTTGGGGTATAATTTGTATTATTTTTGTTCCGATTTGTGTAAAATGATCGTTATGTAGCTGCAGCATGCCTCCCTCTGTCTTTTGATAGTGCTAGATTATACACAAAACCTGTTACTTTTAAAAAACAGTCAGAAGATAAAGCCAGGGATCATGTTTCAGCGCTATGCAAGACAGGGTTATGTAACTATACATCGCAATGTATATTTAAACATCGGTATGTTAACTGCATATATAGAGATGAAGTGAAAGAACAGAGGAAGAGAAATAGAAAGGAAGAGAAAAAAACCTCTAAACACCAGAAAAAATGCCATTTTGTGATGCTTATTAATAAAAAGAATGACTCCGACAATAACTTCCTCTTGGAAATATAATAAATACAGGATAATAGAATGTGTATCATATAAAATGGTATTATTTGCTGAATATTCCCCAAATGCACAACCAGTATACCTGATCTTATCAAACAACATTGGATTTTGTTGCAAGCACAGCTTTATAAACGGCTATTTTCTTACTATAGTGGTGGCAGGGGAAATGTTTAAGAAGAAAATGTTTTGACTGCCATGCAATGAGACTGCCTGTAAACACTATATTCAGGCCCTTAAAAAGCAGAGAAGATTTAATACAGCTTAAAATTTTGGAGAGTTTGGTTTCTTCGCAGCTTCTGGGCAGCAATATTATTCTTTTCAAGGGCAAGACAATGAACATTAGCTTCCATCAGAGGAGGAACGATGAAATTTCAAAACGTACTTTGGAGAAAAGGTGGGGTGAGTGTTGCAGGGTGGGGAGGGGAGAATCGCTTCTCCATCTTTCAGCTCTCTTATGTCAATTTGTTCCTCGGCTGTTTCTTAATAAAAATTGTTGCTTAAATTTTAAGCTGCCCCAGTTCCTCCACGTTTTTTTTGCCTGCAGTCACAGGACCTTCTTTTTGCAGAGAACCGGATAAAAGCCAAGAGGTTTACGGCAAGAACATTTGCAGCTTTATACAGACACCCCTGTGTAACGCCACTAGGGAGCCTCAGATATAAAATAATTTATGAAAAGTCCTAACGGGCCACCTGCACGCACAAACTTTAGCGTCTGCAAACCAGCAACCTCTGCCAAAACTGTCAGCCTCTTCACGACTAACCTGCCAATCATCCCGAAACCTGAAGGGTCAGCTCCGCTGCCCGCGAAACTGCTTTCACAGGCAACGGCAACCCGGGTGAGGACCAAAGCCCTCCGCCACGCAGCAACGAAACGTTGCTCCGCGATCTTTTGGCAACGGGAGGGCAGAGGCGGAGGCGGAGGAGGAGGAGGAGGAGGAGGAGAGGCCGTCGTTTGTTTGCTTTTGTTGCTGCCGTTGCGTTGCTGTTCAAGCCGCGTTACATAATGCGTAATTTCGGGCTCTTTTTGGTGGCGCGGTGATGTATATGCAATGCAAATACGGCTGCCGGAATTACAACAGCGATTTATCAATTCGTGTGCGGCTAATCAACCCATTTGCTTTCTAGTGTCTAACAGCGACAGCTTATCTCATGCGGGCTCACGACCGTTCAAAGCCACCTAATTGAATTTCAGGGCCGGGAGCACCGCCGGCCACGTGACGCGCCCCTCGCCGGCGCGCGCTGCCAGACACTGCGGGCGTTACATAACGGCACGATGCCGCCGCCGGGGGGGGGGGGGGCGGGGGCCCCGCACGCGCCCTCGCCTCAGCGGCCCCGCCGCTGCCCGCCCCGCTGGCAGGCGCAGCTGCAGTCAGGCGCTTCGGGGGCCTCGGCGGCAGCAAAGGAAAAGGGCACCGATCCTCCGAGCGGCCCGAGTTAAAGCACTCGCCGGGCAAAGGCGGTTACGTTACAGCCGGCGCAGGGGTGAGGAAGATAAACGGTGGAACCCGCTCCCGCCCGTGCTCACCCCCAGGCTGCCGGGGGAACGCAGCCACCGACGCACACGGCGGGCACCTCCCGCTTCCCGCCGCATCTGTGCAGGGGTCTGGGACACGGCGAGCCCCGACCCGGCTGACGGCTGCCCTCCCGCCGGCCGCGGAGCGCCCGAGGCCGGGTCGCTGCAACCGTGCCGGGCCTGCATCCGAAGCAGCGGCCGAGCGCGGGCAGCGAGGTCTGGGTAACGGCCCTCTCCTGCTTAGCGCATACGTATCACACCAGGTATCGCTCACCTGGAGGGATTTTCCACGAACAAGGCAGGCGCTATTTAATAATGGATATGTATTAGCTGTTGGGGATAAAACATGCTCCTCCCCGTCTCAAAGACGAGCGCTAGACCCACTCCGGGCAAGGGGCTTCCTACCAGCGTCACCATCTGCAGGGCTGCATTGCTAGATACAACAGCCACAGGTCACAGCTGAGTGCTGGGAGGAGTACGGGGTTAACACACGTCCCAGCTTGCACCAGTCTCATGCCGACATCCAGCTTACTGACTGGGAAGCTGCCAGCCACCCCACCCACGCTCAGCATCAGTGCCTGTATACCGCAGGCAGGTTTGTAGGGGAGGGTACTGTGTGCCAGCCCCTCCGCTTTGTCTTTTCTTGGATCACCCTCTTGGTTTGCAGAGTTTTGGAGCCACCTTGACCCAGAATTATTCCTGCAGGAGAACGGGCATTGCAAGTCAACTTGGCCAACACAGCAGGAAGAGTCTCTGAAGTCTGTACGACTCAAGAAGTGACTCTTTGCATGTATGCCAACATTTCAGTAAACTTTAAAAAGCATGCTTTTTCCCCAAGAGAAGCCAACTTCAGAACAAGAATTTATGTAGATAATCCAAAGCCAAGCTTACTAAATCAGTGTTTGTTAAGACTTCATACCATTTTTTTTTCAACAAATCTTTCATTCACAAAGCCCAGGAGCACACTGTTTGCTTGATTTAAGGAGGAGAAAACAGGCGCCCTGCCAACTGCTAGGTTCTGCACTGTCATATGCAAAGTCCTGCTTCCACTTTCAGAGAGACCTTCTTTGAAGGTGAGTCATTCGGTTCTCTGGAGAGGAGCCCAAAACGGGAGCTGGCTTGTGATACTTAAAAGTACCCTCTGCTGCACTGACACGTGTCCACAGCGACGGCACATCACCGGGCAGCAGACTCGGGGCAAAAAGCGACGCTGTATTCGAGTAGCCCATCAGAGGGGAGATCAGTTCCCTTCCCTTGTCCTTCAGCAACCCTTCTCACGACAGAAAGATGTAGAATGAACTAAGTTCTGGGCCCAAACACAGTGTTCATCAAGTCAGAAACAAGCATTAGGGCAATGTATCTATTCACCAATTTCAGAAAAAAAAAAAAAAGACAGTTTCCCCAGGGTGGCTCTTGCTCAAGTCAGATGGGCACTGTAACTTGTTTTAGCTGCACATGTGCTTTTCTAGCAAGAACGTGTCTGAAAGAGCCCCTTTGTGCACTGGTGCAGCTGCCCGGCGGCTGGTTTGCCACCTCCTGTGGCTTTGGAGGCCTCTGCTGGAAGATGGAGATGTACGTGCACGGCGTAGTCCGGGGCAATAAGGCAGCTACTTTCAGCTGGCAAAGCTGCAGTGGGAAATTAATAGCTCAGAATCATGCAGAGGGCTTGAGAAAACACTTTTAATTTACTCTGATTTTATTACCTCACGGTTCTTGTATGGGGCAGAGCCCCAGCTGGCTCCATAGTAAAATCACACTACATAGGGCTTAGTAGCAAAACAGATAGATAGTGATCAAAGTACTGAACTTAAGACACAGAAGCCATAAACTGCTGGCTAGTTCAAAAGAAAACATTATCCCAGCAACACTTCCTTTCCTGCTCCCAAATAAAGTCTTTCTCCAGCTACAAATCAGAACAAAACATAGAGGAAAGGAAAAAGTATATGCAAAAATGGGAGAGAGAGAGAGATGGTTTAAAAAGTCAGGGGATTTGTTTTTTCCAGTTTCAAATTGTTTAGAGCTTAAAAATCAGGTTAAATACATGTTGAATTATAGTATATATCAACTAGTTGACTTCCTGTTTTTTCTTTTTTCTTTTTTTTTTTTTTAAAGGAAGTAAAAGACCTGTATTTAGATTACCTGGTACGCTAGAATTTGCTGCTGAGTTAAAACAAGCTCTTTCAGTATCATAGGTATGGAAATAATCTGTTCATATAAACAGCTTCATTTAAGTCAAGTGACTCTCTGCGGACCACACTCCAGAAAGCATACCCTTCTAACCAACCTCACAGAGCATCAGGTAGGACTCCAGAAGGAGCTAGTTCATCTGCCTCCTCCTAATCCTAGCTCAACACATGTGCTCAGCATGCTCAAACGCAGCCAGCACTGCTCTCATTTGACTCCCTTCCCTTTGGCTGTGGTGGCATAGCAGGTTATTTGCACACACAGGCAGAAATAGGTAGCACTTTACTCAGACTTTGCAATACAAATTACTCATTTCTGACTAAGCACACCACAGCCCAAAGTAATCTCTTAAACTTGTTACTCCAGGTGAGGGGTTTTTTTTTCTCTCCACGCAAACATTTCCACACACAGCACCAGAACAAAAATCCAAACTCAAATAATAAAATCTGAGTTTTTCCCATGCATGATGTTATTCTCCGTAAGAATACTTAAACGTGAAGAAAAAGAACAAAAGGAGAGCTTAAACTGTTCAACTTCCATTTTTCAAAAGGCCTGTTCTAGGTCCTTATGGTCAGTTTTATTGTCAGAATTAAAATGACTACACAAACAAAATGCTAGCAACATCCAGGACAAATTTAATAAAGACTGTGACATATAACCAGAACAATCCTCTGTGCCATCCAGGGTAAATTTACTGACCATCACCCACTTTACTGCAAGCAGTGAATTACCACTGTTATTTCCTCTGCCTCACAAAAGCAACCTAGTTAATATGGGTCTCTGCAAAATCAAGGGAACTCAGGCTGCATAGTCTATTCTCCAGCAACATTTCTAGCCCCTTTGAAAAAACTGCCCTGACTAGTAAAAAAGGAGGAACTTCCCAACGATGTGCAGGACTTCCAACATTTGTTTAAATGCAAAGATTTTCATTTTTAGAGAGCCACAGTCAAATATTTGTATATTTAGAAGAGTTTGATTTCCTAAAGGGCTAAACTACACCCAGTAGTGTGGCCTGAGGGGAACCCTAGAGCTGAGAACCTCTAGTTGGTCGTAGATGAGAAAACATCTGGTTCAAGCTAAGCTGCTTGTTCCCCTGGAGTCAGTAAGAAGTCTTCATACTGAAAAACCTGAGAGTCAAGGTTATCCAAATTTTTTTGGCACCTGAGAGAGACTGGCATCCAGCCCTACTGGATGCGGGGCTAATGGGACACAATTGCTACCATATACAAGTAAGGAGTCCAAAAAAATCAAGTTTTCTCCATGAAAGAGGAGGAAGGTAGTAAAAAAAAAAAGGGGGGGGGGGGGCAGGGGGAATAAAAGGCTTGCAGGAAAAAGGAACATAAGGAGACATCACTAGTGTAACTGCTCAGTACTTGGGGACAAAATGTTTTGGACAACTGCCAAGAGGAATTTTCAGAGTGATAAGGCCCTCTCCCCAACCCCAAGTGACAGCTCTGCATCTGGAGTTACCAACACTAGTCCAAACCTTCAGAGCACGTTTCCTTGTCTCACAGCTCAGGCAGCTCAGTGCCAGCACAGCCTCTCGCTGACATCCACGCCGTGTCAGCACGTTACGCTTGTGACTGTGTACAGCAGAAAGCATTTGCACGTGTGCACTCCAAGCAAGACCTGAGCAATGGCGAAACTGCAGTGGGAAGAAAATGGATTAATCAGGCCTCACTGGCAAGGTGCCATGTGCTGCTCATGAAAAGCTGTTGCAAGGTAAACAAGGCACAACCTGCACAAAGTGTTCATTGCCATAAACTGAAAGAACACTTTCAGGCTCTGCCCAACAAAAAAACTCTGCAAAAAGCCTAGGGGTCAAAGTGACACTGAGATAATTAAGCTCATAATCCTCAGGGCAATCACCAACTCCAGAACAGGCCCCTCATTGAACAGCCTAGTCAACGCACATCATTTAGATATTCTGGTCTTTTCCCCGTGAACTCCAGAGGTCAGGTAACCATAAATGAACTTGGCTTTCATTTAAGTAAACAAACACTTGTATAATTCAATAAAGTATATTTCAAGCTCTGGGATTTGTACAATAAAATTGGAAGAACAGACACTCTAAAGACTCAAAGAAATCCCAAATAAACTACTTGTAATTAAAAAATCTCATGATTTTCAAGCCAAATCTCGTGATTTGTTTGTGGCCTGACTCAGGGTTTTCAGTGCTTGGGGTTGGCAACTCTGACTAAGCAGGGATATGAAATAAGAGCGAGAGTGACTGCCCGCCAGGCTTCTGTTTTCCTGGGACAGAAGACAAAGCAGCTCTGACAATTCCAGCTGGCAATACCATCCAGGCACTCCTCCAAGGCCAAACATGCTGGGTAAAATCCTCATCAGACAAAAAAAAAAAACCAAAACAACAAACCTATCAGAAGCAGTTACTGTGGTTGCTTAATAGCTGTTTTTCAAAGTTCAATATAGCATATACTTTCTTTTTCTTGAAAAGGGGGAGAGAGGGGAGATGGACCACATTACGGACTAATCCCTTGCCAGATGTCATTAGTGATGAAGTCCCCTAGAAATTACATCAGTATGAAACAAATCAGAAAACAGTGAGTTTCCATTTCCTCCTCATATCTGGCTAGACAGAGACTTCAAGATCAGCTTTCATCTATGGCCTGGAATCAACCCTCCTCTGCGTCTTGCTTAGTGTGGCAGGGGTGTTTAGCAAGTAATTGCAACCATTAAAAAGAAAAATAGCTCACTCGCTCCTGCTTCCCATCTCTGTCAAATACTGACTCCTTCATTAGGCTTCCCCAAAGCTGTTGCAGCACATTGCAGTAGCTTCTCCCTGCTCCTGATGGAGGCAGGTGGCTCCAGCTGGGGCATACATCTCCAGCCACAACCCTTGCACCCACCTGGGTGATGCCCAACCAGGAGCCTTCCCCTCTCTGCTGATGACCCCAATTGTCCCCTCACAGCTGGTATCCAGCAAGACAGCCTGGTCAGGGAATGGAATCTAATTTCCACCTTCCTGCAACGCTCAACCCTACCTACCTGCTCACAGGGCAATAGATGAGGAGCAGAAGCACAGAATGAGGTTGAGTAGAAGGGCCTTGCTGGTTCTTAACTGCTTTTGCTTCCCCTAGTAAGGCAAGAACATAGTCCGTCCTGATATCTGAAAGAGATACATCTTTAATTCTTTGTGTTTGGACTAAACGAAAATAGTATCATAAACTGAGGTTTTCTGTAGAACCTCAGTTCCTGAAACATATTTCTGAATCGTAAATCTTGGACTAAAGCAGTTTATGTAATGCCACCTATTCATACTGCCCTAACTAACCATCACTAACCATTCCATTATAATGAGTCCATTATCCCCTACTTTATTGTATTTTCTCTTAAAACAGAGATCAAAGATTTGGATCTAGTGGCATCATGCCGATTTCATTTTTATTACTGGCTCCCTAGGTCTATCATAAATATTCATTGGCCATCCTTAATACAATGCATTGAATTCTGCTCACTGCTATCTCTGGTGCAACTGCAAAGTACAAACAGGGTTGTTGCTCAAACATATTAAATAAAGCAACAGCAAATTTGTGACAGTCAACAACAAAAAAAACAGAAAACAAAAGAACCCTTTTCCCCTTCCAAGGAAATTCAAAACCAAAGGAGACATTTTCTCTCGCCCCCTCCACGACTGCAGACATTTGACTGCTGTGGGAATTCAGCTGTGCAGAAGCAGCAGCAGCTGACCTGCTCCCACAGACAGGAGACATTTTTGAAAAGTCCACAGTTGCCACACAGTGGTCTCTGTGATACTGCAGCACTCCTCTGTGCTCACCAGTAAAAATTATAAACGTTACCCGGCAGTGGTACAGAAACTGCTCAGAAATGTGGACTTTCTGTATGGCAACTAATACTTAAAAGGGAGCAGGAGGTGTGTGTGGAGAAACATTCTCCAGTCTGAGAGTCAGGAAAAAGGTTTATGCAGTTTTATTCTCCTAAATCCCAAGAAAAACTGCAACTATCCCAAACTTCAGGATGCCTGCCATTTGTTTCTCTCCCCATACCCATCACTCACAGATTCCTTTGAGCTCCCCTTCTCACCCCAGTGTAGCTCCTCCCAGCATCAGACAGGCAGGGTACGAAAACCCCTATTGCACCTATGTGAATTGCTCCTGCTCTGCAAATCAGCACAGACACAGGCCTCTTGGGATGTCAACCAGCTACTTTAAACAAGCACCAATTACTAAAATTAGGGTGGCCATGGGAATTACATTTTTCCTCATGTTAAGTAACTCTGAGAGCATTAACACGTACCAGATACTTTATATTCTAAGCAAGAACATCTACTCCATTAAAAACAAAACAATATGGTAGGAATAGAATGTACATTCAAATATTTATCTTCTAACAAGACTCCACCATTGAGGTAATATGCTGCTCATTAAAAAAGAAAAAAAAGATGGAATAGGAATAAATAATCTAAAATAAATATTTATATTTATGCATATGAATATATCCTCACAGAAAACTCCACACACCTGGAGACATGAACCATATGATAGAACTGCTGACTCATTTTACATATTAACCTACAACGTACCTTTGGTCATTTACCTAGCCCCTTGCCAATCTAGTATCTGCTGAAACTTCTATTAAATTCCTAAAAATCTTTGGCTGCTTTATTAACAATTTTAAATATATAAATAAAACCAGACAGAAAGAAAACCTTGATCCTGATGCCTTCATGACGTAGAATTTGATTCAAATAGCTATAGTGGGCATGGAATTTAACTTCTAGATGAACTGAAGTCTTTAGTGAAATCCATCCCACCAGTATTCAAAACAAGAAACATAAAATCCAACTGTTGTTGTTCACATAACGGATTCTGATCAGTTCCATGAATTTTGTGTCTGAGTAAGGTGAGATTAAATATATTCAGAGCTATGTTCAGGTTTCATTTGTTAAACAGCTCCCTTCCCTTGCACTCTTTTCCATTTGTTTTTAACTAAAAGTAATATTAATAGAGAAGGATGCCAAACAGTTTGAAGGCAGTTAAGATCTTCTTGCTGGTTTGCTGTTCCTAAGATCAGATCCATAGAAAGGTATAGATATGAAAAAAGAAGGGGAAAATAAGGAGCATCCTTATGTCACTTCTACTGTGTAAAGGGGAAATTCCAGAGCAGAAATTGGTCATCTGAAGTTCAGAGAGAGGAACGAGCTACTCCAGTTTGTTATTGTTTTGGCTATGCTGTCTAAATCAGTATCAACAGAAAAAATATTTTACAGTATCAGATGCTCCTTTAGAGGAAATATATTATATGTGAGAAAGGCAGATGATACAAGTTCCAAAACAATTTATGAATCAGGATTTGGGGCTTAATATTTCTGAAACAAATCTGGGTAACAACATACCATATTCTGAAAATTTGATAAATATAAGCTGCCAAGAGGCTACAGTCTTTAGGAAGAAATGTGTTTACAACCATGTGTTTTTTCAGCCTGCCACTAGATTTGTTTATGACTCGGAGAATGAACAAACAAAATCAAGGTTTTGAAACAAAGAAGAATAACTACCAGTGAGTGGTGAACACCATTGCCCACTCAACTATCAGCTGAGCTAAAAGTAGCAAAAGTGTCTGGAGATAATATATTTGGATCATGGTGAGAGTTAACAATTATACATATTAAAGAGAGGGCACGAATGCACCCAGTCCTGCAAAGTAGTTAGGCATGTGCTTCACTCCCACCGCAGGAGATGGAAGTGCTCGTCTTTCACTAGATCAGGATGTTGCACTTCATAAGAGGTCAGAAGTGCTGTCTCCTACCTGTCCTTAATATATGAGACTTTCAGTTGAAAGTTCTTGTCCAGGTCAACAAGAGCAATGCACTTTGCCTGAAACCATCCTTGACACAGACCACTATAAGGACCTCACAGCTGGTCCAAGTAAAGTGGCTTTGAACAGGCTTCCAAACATAGGCAGATAACGGTCCAAATCTGGATCAAATATCTGGGACCTGTTACCTACTGAAAAAAGAATAATCTCCCTTTAAAAAGAAGCCATGCTTTTCATATACTGAGTAGCTGCACTTACAGGTTTTTGCACTAGAAGCAAAATAAATCTCTATAAATGTACATGATTGGAAACCCAGCAGAATATCTGGGGGATGTCCCCCACAATGTACAGTAGTATTCTGCTTTAGATCAGAACAATGCACATTACAGGAGGGATAAGGGATACCACAAAGATGAGGGATGCTACTTCAGAATAGGTCTAGTTGAAACCGCATGTCAAAGCGCCAGAAACACGCGGCAATAACAACATGCCATAGCGGCTGATGGCCTGAGGCACTAAGCACTATGGCTAACAACACCTCGCTAATACCAATGGCAGTATCACACGCCTTGTGGTACCTCTTCGCTTAATTATTCCAGCTTGAAGCCTAGAGGGGGGAAAAGTAAAACTGCATTGGTTTGTTTCTCTTTAGGTTTTATTTATTTGGCTTGTAAAATGTCAGTGTATGGGTATAATGAGAAATTACCACACTTTAAGGGTCTGACCACATTTAGTGTTTAGTCTTGCATATCTGAAAGCTCTGATGTTCCTGCCGCACTGGCTCAGAGGATTCACAGCAATAGCAAAGCTTGAATCCTCCACTGCAATGAATCAGTGCAGGCTTTAGTTCTGCAACAGACCACCACCACCTTCACGTAAACCATTGCACAGATGGAGGGGTTTGCCCCAGTTGTTTGAACTTTCTGCCGTACTTCATCACTTACCTGTCTCGACAAAACTACAACAGCAGCTTCCTGACCGTACCAAACATATGTGCCGGTCACAGCAACCAGGCTGGCACTGCTAGAGGTAACCAAACATTCTTCCTCCCTGCACCTCCAGTCCCCCCCAAACTGTGGCTATTTTCCTAAGGAGAGAGTTTTTAATGCAGGATACTGCAAAAATGTCCTTTACGAGCGGAAATGTACAAGTGATTTTTTAAAAAATTCAATATAAACAGCATTGAGCTTAAAAGTTCGCCTATAGTATTTCTTACACCCTATTACCTTACAGCCACACTTGAGCTTAGTGAGGAGAATGGCCTATTGAGAATGGGAAAAAACAGGCTAGTGCATGGGCATTTTTAGAGATGAGCACAAATAAGACAGCAGAAACGGTGAAAAATTAAATGTAATTTTTCAGAATGCCTGCAGTGCCACTAATCCAAAATGTGAGTAGTAACACAAAGGAATTTTGGATCCTGTTCTTCCTCCCATTTAAAATAAGCATCCTTTTAAGTTATAATACATTCAGCAAGCCCCACATATTCAGAATTATTCTCTTTTTTCCCCTATTTTTACCTACACATGCTATTTATCTGAATGCTGCCTAATTTGCAGATGCAAATAAGTAAAATCATCTTGAAAAGATGAGGCTATAGAATAGAATGCAGTTTACATTGAGAATGTCTTTGATTCAAAGAGCTGCAACACTGGGACACTGTGTGGTGGTGCATTTCTTTCCCCCTCTCCAGGCTGATTTACAAACTCAGGAAGGCTCGCCAGCCCTTCACATAAGTGTAATGAGTCTGGCAGTTAAGCGACCCTTGACTGTGGCAGGAGCTCTTACACAGCTAAGACAGGAAGATATGCTGTGCATCTCAAGGACTCCTGCTGCCCGGCGAAGATAGGGGGACGGGAGTAGAGATAGCCAGTTCTCATAACAACCTGCAGCCAGTTCTTTCTCGTAACAACCTTGAGACATTACAAACCTCCCCTGACAGTCTTGGAGCATCCCATATCTATGTTTTGAGTTATTCTCCAACAGTCTGGGAATTTTCCAGCGCAGCTGGGATTCTAGAAATTTGTTAATGATGAAAGTCAATCATCTCCCAAACCTATAAGCAGCGGTACTAAGTGAGGCCCTTTGAGCTCTCCTGGACCACAGCAGGCTGTGGCCAGCATCTTCCTCTGAGTGCGACACCTCTCAGAGTTCGCAAACTTTCCCATTTGCGAAAATCAGAGGTCTGTCACTGAAAGCCAACACAACCTGCACTGATTCTCTTCACTCCTTGAGGCTTGACCCTTCGCACATCGAGACAAATGCCGAAGCATTCGACGTGAATATTTTCACTGACCTTGAGAGGAATTTTTAACAGGTATACCTCTTCCTCTCTCTCTTTTACTCTCTTATATGTATTTCTCTTAGTGTCTTTATGCATGCGTACTAACCTGAATAGTCTATAGCAAGCTATAGCAAGTATATTATAAGTTATTAAGTTATAGCAAGTATATTATAAGTTAATACTTTCAAATTTATACTTAAATTACTGTTGTGATTTTTATTCAGCTGTGAATGAATTTTAGGCTGCTGTTATACTCATAATCCCTTTAGATATAAACCGTTGACCAAGTCTGGGACTAGGAGTTGATCCATCTGCACCTAGACTCTGACAGAAGTTTAGAAAGCAAGGGGGTCTTCTCTGAACCTCATGACTCAATGAGAGGGTCTCCCTTACCCTTTCCCACATTTCCTTTTACCCTATTATGTTTTTGGTCCCTATATACATAAGTTTAGTTTGGTTCTGATTTAATTTGCCTGTGTGCATTTTATACATATACTAAGTAATAGAGTGAACCTTGCCAACGAATTCTGTGAAGTCGCACTTTTATGCAAGTTTCCATTAAATCATTTTTCTATGGCTAATACAATTGGAGGTGATTCTTTAAGCAATCTGAATCTCTCAATTTTAAATTCCCCCCATGACACACTGTAGTGGCTCCCAGCAACATGTCCTGGCTTCTAAGACACATTGAAACCATTTTTCCCAGCAGAAAAAGACCTTCAGCTCCCACTGGTTTCAGCTTGACTTGTAGATCAATACATTCATGAACTGGGACTATTGCTTTTGACAAAATCATTGGAGTTTTTTCAACAGCTCCACATGCAAAGACTGAAGTCTTCTGGCACAAAATGACCAAGAGCCGATAGTGGCCATACTAGGGACTACATCTTACAGGAATATAATACATTTGTATTTACACTGAAGCTGTACTATTTTTTCCCATGTATATTTGCTGCTGTTGCTGAAAACAAAGATGAGAGGATAGCTTACATTTCATATCTAAGGGGGAATGCAGAAACGTTAACACTGCAAAACGAAAGGCTACAACGCTACTTCTAGGATTTTAAATCATGAAGCTAGTGCAAACGTATAAAAGCAAGACATTTTTCATGAGTTTTTCCAAAAAAAGGCAAAAAGCACAACTACTTATTTCTGACAATTAAGCAGCTTACACAGTCTTTGTTCTACTGACACTTAAAAAAATGCAGTTTTCAATTATTTATACTGTAGTTCAACACCTAAAGCAGGAAAAAAGTATAAAGTCTGTGTTCTGCAGCACAAGTAACCCTTACTGAAGGGTTCAATCTACTTATAATAGTGTTTCCCTTAGGAACTACCAGTTGGCGGGGTATACAGGCTTGGATTCTGCCATATTCTGTAATGCACTATCATCCATTAACACTCTGATCAGCCAATAATGTTACACAAAACTTGTCCTATACACACATTATCAGAGATAGTATTTTTTTCCCCCAGAGATGCTGACCTCATTTAAGAACAGTTGGGAGATCGGAAGGTTGTCCATGCCCGAGGCATTGACATGCCAGCAGCTGGAGTGGGTTAAGAAGTTGCCATATGAGCACACAGTCAACAGTTCAACAACTTCATCCAATTCACTGAAGGAAGGTTTAATTTAAGCTTCTGAACCCCCTTCGAAGCAGCTGTGAGGACTCACCCCTCCTGGCCCACCAGCTCCGTTGTAGGGACAGTTGCTTTCAGCAGGGCAGCAAGATAACGCTAAGATTTTAAACTGCTCCAGTCATTTGCAAAGTGAACATGCATCAGTGATTCTTCTGGAACCAATCAGGTGCTTTTGGAAATGTTACTCAGATTCAAACTGAGACATCTAGGTAGGTCTAGAGGCAGCATTCAAACAGAAATTAAACTCAAATCAAGCACTATGGTGAAGGACAAAAAAGATTTGCCTAAAAAAGTCAGAAATTCTAGACCAAGATCCTTCTGGTCTTGCAAAATGGGTATAAAAATGGCCAGCAACAAAAAACATACATAGACAGGGCAGATACAGTCCAAACACAGTCCTTTCTGTCTCTCCTGTTTCTCTTAAACAGTCAGTCTAAAGTAGGCTTTTATCTATACCACAGTAACTGTCTGAACAGAGGCAGCATCGACTTCCTCCACACGCTGCTTTACCCAAGTGTTTTAACACTGTTCTGGAAGAACCTTCTGTAAGAGAGGGGCTGTAGATCAAGTTTCATTCCAGTTAGCTACCTAATCAATACAAATAGGACTAAGACTTAATGTAGAACTCCCAGGAGATCGTAATAATCACCCACAATTACTTATGAAAGCCAATCAATGACCAAGAGGTTTTGTGTGTCATTTATATACCTTAAATCAAACTTCTGAAATTAAACTTTGATTTCTAACATGGTTAGGTCTTGCGGCACTAAGCAAAACAACGCACAAGGAAGCACTGCCTCAAAGGCTGACTGCAAAGGCAACCGAGGATGGAGCCAGGAGACCACGAGCAGCCCTGAAACACACCAGCAAGGGGAGGCGCAACAAGAGAGCTGAGACAGTGGATACAGGAACAGGCATAAAAACAGTGAAATAAGTACCTACAGCTACCTTTTCCTCCTGTTCCTTCAATGAAACAGGCTACCTTCCACTAGTCAAATGAAAGATAAAGACTGGAAGGCAAGGTTCCCAGACCTGGATTCTCAACTGTGGGAGGTAAAGGGAAGAGAAAGAGAGAGAAAGAAATTTTATTTCATTATTTTTTCCTTGTTTCTCACTGTGGGAAAGTCTGTAGAAACCAGAGATTTTTCATTTGTCAAATTTGCCACACAAAATATGTTATGATGGGTGATTAACAAACTCAGGCTTTCTGTCAAAACGTCATGTGTCCCTCTATAGCTCTGTTCCGGTACTACCATTATGTATTTACTACTATAATTTTTTTTAGTATCTGCATAACATAGTTGAATAACCTTGCAGGCACCGAGATCACAGTTCAAAAAAAGTTGGAAACACGTGCAAGAGGTTATTCATTGTGCTATTTTTACTATTCTGAAGTCCCTACCATGAACAATGACTCAAAAGAGTAGCGAGCTGGAGAAGCACTTGCGAACCCTACAAGCTTGTTCACTCACTTGTTTGTTTGCACAGATTCGTTACATTCCTCAGTGTAAAATCTATGGGACTTGAGAGAAAGCACAAGGGAGAAATTCTGTTTCCCGACGAGCTCTTCCACCCACCATGCCCTACCGAGATAGATGGTGGAGGTCACACGAGGGGTCTGGGCATACACTATGTCCGCTCCCAAGAACCAGGGGCTGGGCTGGCTGGGTGAAGAGCCTCTACATGCCAATGGAGCACGCTCCCTCTGGTGGCTTCACTCAGTCTCGCTTTACCAGCATCCACAACAGGGTACAAAGAGCAATTAAAACAGGCAAATTTTTTGTTAGCTTGTTTTACGTCATACATTAAAGCATTGCTTTTTTATCCCCTGTAGTCCTGAGATGACGTTAACTTTTGGTGGGCCTACTCAATTATTTTGGAGAGGTTTGGCAAAGTTCATCATAGCATACAGTTACAAAAGCAAATTAGTTTTTCCATGTGATGCAGTGGCATTATGGAGCCAGAAAGCTATTAGAATAAGTATGAATAGTAATTAAGAATAATAATGTCTGCTTCACCTGTGAAACCCTTGTTATGACATTCAAAAAAAATTGTCTGCCCAGGCCTAGCCACATTTTTCTTCGAGCAGGAGGTGAAGAGGAGGTTGGTTTTCTCTGTGTGCACTGGTTGGTTTTGCGTAGAGAAGGGCTGATGTTTTGCTGTTGCTGCCTTTGTCTTCATCTCACTGTTCTGCCTTTAGATTTTTTTTTTTATCCTGTCTAGCAGGTTGCTTAGAAGCCTGGGCAATATGTTCCCGTGTCCATATGTTGAAATCAAAACAAACAATATACAGTGAAAACAAAGACACTGTGAATATTTCCCATTTCTAATATACTGCTCATCTAACATAAAAGAGAAAAGAATGTGTTGGTACTTTATCACATCATATGACAGGACCAAAACATTTAACTTTAAAATTAAAATCCCAAACACCCAGAAATAGGCATGGGCACCTTAATCACTACAGACCTTATTTTTCTTAATGTTAGATTGCAGTTAAGATTTAATCTCATAGCTAGTATACCTGAATGGTGGATAATTTTGCCAGGTACAAAAACATGAATAAGCACTGTTACTTAGACATCCAAAAATATTTGGGCGTAAAAGCCTAAGACAGCGAAACAGTGCGACACTGTGTTGTAATCAGTATTTTTTCTCCAGGTAAAGTGAAACCCATGAACATACTTGACTAAACATGTCAGCTGTGAACAAATGAAAATGATGGCACTAAGACATTAGATAATAGCTCCATGATTCATACTTAAGAGTGAGTAATACTGAAAGAATTTGGGGAATACTCAGAAATACAGATAAGAGGAAACCACACAAAAGGCACAGGAATCAGGCTCAAAAAGAAGAGGCAGCTGACATGTAAATCTGAATCTAGCTACTGATACCCAAAGGCACAGGCAAGAGGAAAGAGGTATTTAAAAAACTTGGTTTTGCAAGAGAAAACTAGGCAATAAGGGGAGAGAGAGGAGTGCAAGAAATAATTAGACACTTCCAGGGTACAGACGATGTCACTTATCCCCAAAACCGGCAGCTCTGCTTAAACGTTACACATTCCCGTCACGCATTTACAAGCATTAGAAAGCGTATGGAGTAGAAAAATCTGGCACCACAGGCAGCAGGGAAAAACTGTACACTTGCAATTAAAAATCCCTGTTTCCAATTGATTTTATGATAGATGAAGTCAGATGTGACATAAGAAGACTAGTCTCCAGAAATACAGGATATCCAACACATAATAATCATATGTAGTAATACTTGCTACTGCTAATTCATTTCATCTTCCTTGCCTTGAGTCTTGTGAAGTCCCTGATACAAAACTATCTATGTAAGGCAGATAGTTTATTTTGTTCCAGTCTTACCTTCTACCTTACCATATTGTTCCTAAGACACCACATTATCTTTAAAACATGTACAAAATTGAAATCATGTCAGATTCTGCTACTGTTCTAGAACCAACATTTTAATACCATGCTATTAGTTCTATGTTTAATACTAAAATGGTAGCAGTACCTCTTCCGCAAAGTTAGTTTTCTTGTCAAGCATTTCTCGTAATGTCTGAAGAATTTTAATGCAGAGCTTTTCTTCTTTCTCCATTAGCTTCTTTGTGTGATTAATCAACCTTAAAGTAAAATATTAAACCTTAAAGAGCATTGCACATTGTTGCTAAACCATACTACAATTTCTTTATGCAAAAATTGCCTGTCACTATATTTTTCCTCAAGGAAAGGAAATAAAAATAGACAAGAGAAATCATAATTAAAAAGGAAATGGGACTTTCAAGGTGTTGTGAGTTTTTTGTGTCAATTTGCATACCTTACTGCCCATACAGAAGGCAGAATTCTACATCCACTTTTTAAGAGTGCTTCTAGATTAAGATCCAAACTTGCTACTTCATCCTTTCTTTATTTAAAGGTAACTTATTTTAACCTTTATTTAAAGGTAAGCAATGTTCACCATGCACCTTGCAAACTTAAAAAGCTACAACCTTTACACCTTCCAACTTCTATGATGGTTATAATATATTTATAATTAGCAAATGGCATCCAGCCAAAAGGATCCCCAAAAACCTTACACAGAAGTGTTCAGAAATGCAGACATTTGGATGAAACGTAACCACTGTTTACATTCACACAACAACTTTAGAAGACTGTTTCAAGCCAGAAAACAAGGTACATTTCTGACTCCAACTACAGCTGCGATGGGAGTTTGGGTTTTAGTCAGCTTAAGCCGATACCAGAAGCAGCCTTTCTATCTCTGTGCAGAGGAGGTCCTTGCACTGGTTCACACACTGCTGGAGAAACGTTTGTGAAAATAGAAGGGGGGAGGAAATCTGAAGGCTTTGAACAGGTTTTTTCCTTCAGTACCAGTGCTGGCTTATGGTGGATAGAACAGTGTTCATCAAATTACAGCCTAAGACCAGCATATAGCAAAGGCACTGCTGCCACCGATTTACACTGAAAGATGGCATCATAAATGGTCCTAAATCACAGTCACCAAAACAAGGCTGGGAGGGCTGACACTGCATCATCTAGACCAGCGCTCTGTAACCCAACAGAACTGATTATATTTAGATCACTGCGAAGTTAGAATCATAGAACCATTTAGGTTGGAAAAGACCTTTAAGATCATTGAGTCCAACCGTAAACCTAACACTGCCAAGTCCACCACTAAACCATGTCCCTAAGTGCCACATCTACACGTCTTTTAAATACCTCCAAGGATTAGTGCACTAACACCATCCCGGGCTCAGTGGAGGCACCGTGCAAGACTCTCCCATCGTCATCTTCAGCAATTTCATGAGCTATGAGTCCAAAACAATGCAGCTCTTGGGCCTGCAGTACTAGCAATATTTTTAAAGTACATCTTTATCTCGGGATTTCTGCATAGCTCTGCAAAGCATTCCTTTGCCATGGAAGTTAATTAAATAAAACAGAAAACTGTTTATTGCATTACATGGGCCACATCCAGCAGCCCTAGACTTGATTTGATGCTGACTTTGAACAGGAGTTTGGACAAAGGGCATGGGATAGGAAAAGCTCAAAATTTAGCTTAATTTTTCCAAATATATAAAGTATATTGTTATAATGCTACCTCTGCAGAATATGGAAAAAGCTAAGGAATCAGGAGAGCTGCCAAATGTGTTCATTTCCCCCAAGTTACTTCTGTTTAAATTATAGTTTCTCAAGGGCAGGGAGGGCATCTCACTTGAGGACTAATAAAAAAATTGCAAGACTCTATTCCAATGCACAGACTGCAAATAAAACATCTAATAATTCAAGATCAGGTAGGGGTGCCAGTGAAATGTATTTTTAAAAGAGCTGTTGGCAGTTTAAAATAAAAATCAAAAGATTGATTTGCTGTACCTAAAAAAACCCCAACAAAAACCCACTAGCCCTGAGCACCCCACCTCATTGTGAATTCTTGAAAATTGTACTACGAAAAGTCTGATTCTGCTGTAGATTTGGAGAAACTTAATAGCAAAAGTAGCCCATTAAGAAAACAGAAGTAGGTTGAGCCTGCCACAGTTTTAACAAGCTACTAACATCCCATTTCTAGGCAGACAAGGCAAGCAACCTCTCTCTCTACTCCTCTCCAGACTCCTAAACTGCTGAGAAACATAAAACATGCAGCAAAAGACCTCAGTTTAATTTTTCAGTATGAACTCAGACAGTTACATGCTTAAGTCACTGTTGAAAATGAGAGGTAAGTGCTGTTGAAAATTTTAACTCCCTACCATCTTTTCCAAAGAAGCAAATAGGCCTCTCCTTACACTACTTACTTGGACATGAAAGCACCACATCTTATTCTAGCATCGCTCCCCTCAGGAAAAAGAAGTTCTGGACTGTGCAGCACATCAACCAGCACTGAGAATTCAGCTTGCATCATGGGTGTGAACTGCTGCTCCAAGGAGGACACTACATCCTAGGTAAGAAAGATGACATTCATAACATTCATAACTACAAGAAAACTAGAAGAACATCGCTGTGGAGTTGCACAATACTGTGCGATGGGCTATTTGACCCACTTCTGATAGCCAGCTGCAAAAGCTCTTGTTAACCCAGGTGACAGTAAAGCAACCTCAAGCCTTTCTTCACACCACTCCTCAAGCAGGGCAAGGGGCAGAAGGTGCCCATTACCCTCTACCTTGCTGTTCTCTTTCAAATTTCATCTCTACAGTAATGCTCAACAGACATTTGGCAACAGTCAGGATGATGGTGTGCTGGACAAACACTGCTTGTCATACCTGGTGTTAGTGTATCACCTGAGGTGTTGCTTCCTTGGTGTTTAGGGCTCCTCCATTTGTCCGGGTTCTGCTGTTTTCTTAGTTCATAAACTCCTGATGTTGTTTAACCACTACATGCACAAGGTGATCTCCATCTTATAGGCAATCTCCAGTGAGACAAACCTGACATAACAGCTCTTAAAACCTCCAGTACCTCCTGCGCAGCCAAAACAGGACTGACCATGGAAAGGCAGAAAGGAGATCCTTCTCTGTGGACCGCTCTGAGGAAAAGAACATACTTTCTACTCCCCTCTACTGACTTCTGTAGGAGCCGAACTCAGATCATGGATCAAAAGGCCCTGCATGTTGGCTTCAATTTGAACAGACACCAGAGAAGAGCTGAGCCCTCTGCTCCCCCCACCTAGAAGTGCAAAGGTCACTGTAATCCAGCACTAAAACTGCAATGAGTCTGTCTCTGGTGTTTTCCACATCCAGCACGTATTAGGTAAAATGCACTACCACAACTGCTGCCCAAGCCATTTGCTATTTTTGTACCTGTAGTTTTTCTATTATATTCCTGTAATCCCAGGCAGGCCCACCAAGAGCTTCTTTAAAACGAGGTCCACTGCGGGCTGACATTCTCCACCCCATGGCTGCCCTCTGCACCATGTTAGAGTGACTCTTCATGAACAAGGTGTTGACCTGGCTGTCCAAATCCACAGGAATTGCAATCCCACGGTTCTTTGCTTTAAAAGGAAGAAAAAAGAAGATATTTACAGTGGCAAAAACTTGAAAATCTTATGAAGATCATGACATGCAAAATCCTGATACTCTTGAAGTTAAGGGGCAGGGGAATCTCACTGCAACAGCTTTTAAAAATAAGGATGAAAAACCTAAGCTGGTAGAAATCAGCAGTAATCTAGTTAAAGAAAGCAAGCTGTACCACTTTAAATGAGATTAGGATAATTTCCAGTATATATTTTCATAGGTACAGATGTTTATTTTTTAAAAGAGAATAATTTTTTTTTACTAGCTTAAAAAAAAGATCAGATCCAGAGATATTAATAAGAGTAACAAAAAGAGTATGCGTTATTTCAACAGCTAGTTTTACTCTACTCAGAAGTAAATTCAAAAAATTCTTCTTTCTAGCAGACATATGCACATTTAGCCAATTTATCCCAAGTGCTATTTGTTGCTTTTCTGTGTATTTCTCTTGCAGAGACCTTGAGAAACCAAGTGCATACAAATTAAATTTGAAAAAGGCTGTCTTCTCTTCTCTCTCCCTTTGGTTTCCTATGCAGCCAGGGTTGTTAAACCATGGGGTTCCTGGATGCCACTGCAATATAACCGATAGTTAATAAACATGTGATAGTTTAACTGATAGTTAAACAAATTTAACCAATAGTTTAAAAAAATGCAATTTTTTTTTTAGACTTGAGGGGCAGGAAGTGACAAAAGAGAGAATATGGAGGGAAAAAAACTGAGGAAAGACTTGCACAAATTCTTACAGGGCATCCACTATTAAACTACTTATTGCATCCTGAACTGTCATTTGAAAAGGAAATTTGAAAGACAATATTAAAGGTATCTGCCCTCTCCTTCACAAAAATCTTTGTGTTAGCTGCATCTCTCCATTCCACTGGAGATCAGAGTGACATTCTTCTATGGCTCAGCATGAGGCATCTGAAAGTCAGCAAATAAACAAGAGATCAGTGCAGCAATATCTCTGTTTGAAAGATTAGGTCACATTCCACTGATCAGGCTTTGTACTGTACGTCATTTCATTTAATTTCCATGGCACAGTTCATGTTTAATAAAAACTGAGAAGTAAAATGGAAAAGCAGTTCTAGTTTGTTTGTAATAATGACTAATAATAACTAATTTCTCAGTTTTCTGTACTGAAACAAAGTGAATTTTTAAAAAAGCATTAGCCCGTATTACAGTTCTGCACAACGTTTCTCTGAGGCGTTTCCCGACCATTCTGCACTAACATGCACGCTTTCCATAGTAGCGGAAGGCATCAAAAATATTACACCCCTCCCTCCCATTTCTTAAAAAATATACAACTTTAAGTCCTGAACTTGTCAACAGATGCCCTTCTTTCCTAAACAGCCTATGCATCAAACCCCACAGGAGTACGTGCAAGCAAGAGATTCAGGCATACAGCTCTGATGAATGAACGCTCGTGTGCTGCCAAGCAGAGTGAGTCACAGATCCCAGGCAGAAACCTTCTCTTCCCCCGAATACTATATTGTAATGGCAGCATTTATTATAAACCTAAATTTGGCTGTGACACCTCAACCCCCAATCTCACAGACTATGGCAAGAGTGCTCTCTCACGCATGTCCTCATCCCTTTAATAGCTCCCGTGGGCGCAGGGTGCCCTCCTCTCTTCCCACTGCGAGGGTGTACCCCGATGCAGGACCAGGGCCTACACCTGTAGGCTGTTTAACTGGGATGGAAAGGAGATCTCTTCTATTTTTAAACAGTTTGCCGTAGGGAATTTTAAAAAAATTTTTCTTAGGTCAAGATGGGAAGACACATTTCCCCACAACCATATATAAATCAGCAGCAGCAGATGTACAGCAGTTTCCACACTGGCAACTGACTTGTCCTTTCCACTCTCCATTTGTTTTGAAGGCAAGGTTCCTGATTATCATGAGGAAAATACCATGTATGGCTGGCCACTATTTCGAATGATTGTTTTTCCATATTATTTGACTGGGTTATTTTTCAAAACACATTTGCCCTATTGCTGCTTACTTTATTATGGAAGTCCATTAAAGTTCTGCCAGTGTGGGTAGGGTGCTGCAGCCTATTAATCCAATTTATTGTGTCCTAATGTCAATCACTGGAATGTTATTGGACAATGCTCGCTTCTCAATTAAGTGGTATGTATGCAGAATCCTGATATATCCAAGAATAAATTTAGCAATGGGGAGCATGCTGTTCAGAGGAAAACCCAGACTTCTGCAGTCCTATAGATGCCATTTGAAGTTAACAACTTCCATCGGTATCCGAGGAGCAGTCAAGGACTATGATTGTTCAAAGAGTTGCAGCTAATTAAAACTATCACAAAGAAAACCAGAGAGAGAGAAAAAAATACTCCTTTGTTTTGAACAGTTCTTATATGTATAATTCCATTTGTAATTAAGATTTGTATTGGTTGTCAAAGGGCACTGTTGAAGTCTAAGCTATAAACAAAGCCTTTGTCTTCTTATTTCTTTGCAGCTTGTAGAAAGTTTATCTTTCATTTGTTTCACATTTCATTATTTAAAACAACATGAAACATATTTTTACATTTTGGAAAGCTGATGAACAAATGTGAACATAAATATTTATTTTTAATTTAGGTGTTGTAGGCTGCTTTCCTCTTCAAATTGTGTCAATCTCCCTTAAAGTATGAACATAAAATATTTAAAAGCATGTCTATTTTTGTTCCACTTAGAAATACTTTTGGATGGCACTCAAACTTGCAAAGTAGGGTTAGAGCTGGTAGACAAAGGAGCCAGGAGGGGGTAAAATTCTGTCTTTCATCTGACTAGTGAACTTGGGAAAAAAGCATGCTACGTGGCTGTATGTAAACTAGTACCATAGGTATCAAGCAGGATACTTACCAGGATGGACTAGAACACGTCTTCAGCAAAGGTAAGTTCTGCCTCGCAGTAGAGGGCATAGCACAGGCTTATATACTGCCCAATTCCTACCTAGGGCACTCTGCACAGAGCTAATTACACCCTGAATGCGTTACACTGTTTTGCCAATGTCAGAGGAAATGCGATTTGCTGGGAAATCCTTTGCATGACTAACTCTCAATCTGCTGCTCACAATTATGCTATCAGCAATAGCCACAGTTGAGCCAAGGCAAGCAAGCAAACGGTACCCGTGGAAATGTTAAGCAATGCAGTGCCGCAAATTCAGCCAGGTCACAGTAAAATGTTCTGCTCTGTGCTGGATGGTTCTGTGTGTATCCAGTGCATCAGCAGCTTTCTTCTCCTTTACTGTTTAAACTATGAAAAAGTACTCTGAGATGGGGACTCAAAAGCAAAGGGCAACATTACTGTCGAGAATCAAGTAGCTAAAAATCAAGCCGCTCTCTACGAGTGAGCTAGATTCCACCGAAATCCCAAGAGCATAGTCCAAGTGCTAACAGAAGGGCTGAAATAGGCTGAGATGTATTTTGTTAAATTACCTGCGTGTAGTTCTCTTCACGGAAGCACAGAAATTGGAAGTAAAAGGACCCATTTCAGGAATGCTTGCTGAAGCACTGTCCTTTCAGTACACTGCCCATCTGAATCTTAGGATCAATTTCGTACTAAGGATTTCCAGGAAGTGGCCCTTGCCTGCAATTTTCCTTGGAAGCCCTTTCTTCAGAGTAATCTATCTTGCCATAAGGAAGCTTGCCATTCTCCTTGATATTCCCACCTAGTGCTCCGCAATTTTAAATTTCACTCTGTTGGCTTTTGTAGTATATACAAAATACAACTGTATTTAGTGCCTTCAGAGCTATTTAGTACACTTTGCGCTACCCTAAACCATCCCTGGTGCGGGTTTTCTGGGGGACATGCAGGCGTTTCACCCCTTTCACCGCCTGAAGGAGGAGAATGATGGGCAATCTGGGTCACAAAAAAGACACAGCTGTACCTGGCTGTGAAGCCTTTACTCTCCTTGCAGCTTACACCCCTCTGGTAGTTGCAGACAACTACATCATGTTCTCCCACACTTCCCAGTTGTCACTTAACGGAGCGATGCATATTTAGTTCAATTAATTTTGCTCCATAAATCAGTCCCTCCAGCTCCTTAATCATTTACTGACTGCTTAACAAATGCATTTGGATGGAGAGACACTAATGCTAGCAACAGCAAGACTTTTTAAGGGAAATAAAAGCTTTTGTACACAAGACACAAGCCTGCCAATCTTGTACCCTTCACTTGGATGTTTTCTTCCAACAGAAAATCTGCGCTAAAATATTTATCAGTCTGTAAAAAGATCATCATTGAATTTTTCTTGCAATTAGGGAAACACAAACAGTTAAAATAGAATAAAATATGTGCTTCATCTGAAATGTATTCTTCTTGCTGTCAAAAAAGTAACAACAGGATAATTATTTTATTTGAACTAAAAATTGAAAATGAAGGTCTAGCTTTTTATAAAACGGAAAAAAGATTTTAAAACTCAAATGGCAAGTGAAATAAAGTATTTTCAGGCCTGAAAAAATTGTTATAGAAAAGAAAGTTCATCTATATGGACATTAAAATATGCACAGTAATTCCAAAGAAGCAATAAAATGTAACCTAGATCTTATATTTAATGTTTCCTGTTTGTAATTTGTCAGGGAAAAGGAAAGGGCTTTAGAGGACATAAAAGCACAGTCAAGAAGCACCACAGGAGAGTTTTCTGGATTCCGTACAAAGGGGTATTGGTCAGCTGAAATTGGGGAATAAATACTCAGCTAGAAAGGACTTCACTACTCCTTCAGACCATCTGCTCTCTGTAACAGACGACCTATGTTCTTTAATATCTTTTGAAAAATGTATTGAGCCCCATTTAGAATGAAGCTAGCTTTTCTGCCATCCCTCCTCCCTCCATTTTCTCTTGGCCTGTTGACCAAGGACATCCTTCCAAAGTTGGTTCCAAACCTCTGATTTACAATCTCAATTTATTTAGGTTATTTACAACCTAGCGTAATTTATGTCCAGTTGTTTTTGGGTCACCACTGTTCTTTAGCTTAAATGTCTCTTCTTCTTGACTATTTATCTTCCTAAGTACTTCTAAAGAGGCACAACACAGGCCTTTGTTTTACTAGGCAAAACACATGGGGCTCCTGTAGTCTCTTCTTATAATACAGTTCTCCTTTCCCCCAACCGTCACAGTGGTACTTCCTCTATGCATGTTCCAGTTTTGAACTGATGAAATAACAATCTTACAGAACTCGCCTCCAATTTTGTAAGATGGAAACAAGGATTCTCCTTTTGCTTCTCCTGCACGGCATCCTAGAGTATAATCTGATAATGATTAATGTAATTTGGCTTGCTAACAGATTTTTTTTTTAAAGGGTCTGCCAAGAGAAATAGTCTAACAAAATGCAGGTTCCTATCTGACACTGTTTACTCATCTGGGAAATTCCAATTATTTCATTATTGGTGGTAACAGCACGGACATACACATACTACATCCTTGGGATACACACACAGTATCAGAGGGGAAGATGCAATTTGTAAAAACATAAGGAAGAAAGCTAATGGATACTGTAGAGACAAGAGTATAATACAACTAGATTCGCCCTTGTAACAGAAAAGAAAACTGATGCTCAGCAGTGAAGATAGAAGAATCACCACTTAATTAAGAAGCAAACACAGTTCTTTGCATGTGTCCTGAAAGACTGGTCAGCCCTGGGAGAAGACCCTGCTCCAATACAATTTAAGATACACAATCCAGATCTTTAGTTGTGAGGACAGGTGACATTCTCCAATATTACCATATGGAAAGACAGTAGATGGTTTAAAATGCAAACTTTGAGACTGGCCTCCACCCTTCTCAATCTTGCAAAGATTATAAAATGTAGAAACTGAAAGTCCTTTGATAATGAATTCATTTGAAATAAATTAAACTGTTAGACATCTTAGTTCCTCTGTTTTCACAAAGATCAGGGGACCTTTTAAACATTTTAATTTGTACCTATTTTACCAGTGAGCTAGAAGCTGTTTTGATCATTCATTTTTTGGACTATATTTTCAAGCAAAAGCTCAGTCCTATGTAGTAATAGAGAAAAAGCAAAAGTGATATATGTGTAATGTGTTAATTCTCATTACTGTGATAATCTGCTTCAGAAATCCATATGAACAAGGCATATTTATATATATATATTATTTCGTAGGTGTTTCTATTCATGCCAGGTAGCCAAATGTTTACTGGGCAATAAAAACCTGATGTACATTGGTATCTATGTGTTCCAAATCTCTTGGAGCCACAGAAGGGTCTGCTGAAGAAGAGAAGCAAGCCTCTATGCTTCTTGCTGAACTGGAAGCAGACAACTGCCTGGAGAAAAAGCAGCAAGTGAAGCTTGAAAAGCTTGTGAAGTTTTTCCCTAGTGGTCAAGTGGAGTTGAAGTACCAGGGTTATAAGAAATTAGCTTCTGCAACATATCCTTTTGTTGACCTGGAAGATAATGCACATTCTTACAGTGCTCATAAGAAGACAGATGTAATGATCTTAAGCTCTTGAGGCAATACTTACATCCACCTGCCAGCAACAAACCAGTAAGCACTGAGCAGAATGTATGTTGCTTAAACTTGCTCTGAAATAGGTCTTTTAAAAGTGCATTATTATATGGATCTTTGATATCCTGGGAAATCTGTGTATGATCTTTCTTCCTCCTGAGATTCATTTCTAAATCCAGAGCTATGACACAAAAAAAAAATCATGTTTGTTCTTTCAACTCTATACGACATTTATTTTCCATCAAAAGTCTTTGGTCCCTGCTGTAAATCTGTCCAATACCCTATCTCTCTGATATAGGCAAAATCTTCCTAGAGGTTTTTTTTTTAAACCCTGCTGTGAAACATGAAGGCCCTAACATTAAAGCTGTCAGACTCTCAAGTCAAAAAAAAAAAAAAAAAAAAAAAAAAAGGCAGATGCCTAGCCAAAATCCAAACCTAGTCCACATACACCGCCAGCAAAAGAGGCAAAAAAAGGCTGCTCTGTTTGTATTATGGAAGAAACTTTTGCCTTCTCAAAGAGAAACACCATTTTGTGCGGTGGAACACCCAATAGAGAAGGGCACTGGGCATGCACTGTAATCACAAAAGGGCCTTGATTTTAAAAGCTTCTGGTACCCCCAGTTGGGACAGTTTTTCCAAAGCTTTCAGCAGAGCAGAGCAGGCCTACTCAGTTAGCCCAGGCAAGACAGGTTTGGCACCGTGCATAAAAATACTGAGGATCACCAGTGGTTAAATCGTCACTAGGCAGCCAAACTTTTGCACAGGGGTGTTTGTTAAAAACTCTGCTTCCACTTCTTTGCCGGCTAACTTGCTCTTTGGAGAAATCCCCTTCACCTGTTCCCTTATACTCCCTTTCTGCACTGTCAAAATAAAACACCAAAAAAATGTGTGGCAATTTGCTAACACAACACAATACAATTTTACCATGCTCGATATTGATACTAGCGATGTATCCTTGAACAGTTATTATGATACGGACAAGGAAATCATCAACGTGCATGCTAACGCGTGCTTTCAGGGGGCAGCTCTGAGGCTGCCAGGCCCACGGCACCCCCGGTGATGCACAGCCTCCCTGCCCTGCTGCTGCTGCGGGGAAATCCCAGAGGAGGAGACGGGATGATGCCCTTCACCGGCAGCTCAGCTCCACTCTGCCACGCCTGAGAGGGCTCGAGGCACGGCTGGGGTCCCACAGGTGGAAAGCCAGAGTAGCAGGAAGGCTGGACCCATAGGACAGCACAAGAGCATACTTGTCAAAAAACCAGCTGTAAACCCTCTCCGTAAAACAGAAAAAGGAATGAAAGAAAAGACTACAGCGGAGTTAGAAATTTAATTCACCAAATAGGGAACAAAGTCACATATCTGAAGAAAACTCCAGACGTCAGCCATGCCTTGCGTTCGGGCTTTCCCCTTGGCTCCCCCAGGAACAAGAGGCACACAGAAGACTACCTACCAAAGACCACCAGCCCTTTCACATGCTGGCACACCTGGCCAAGAAGCTGGATCTGCCAGCCCATTAAGGCGACCCATGCTTTCCCCGTCAGGCTGCTGCGGGGACGAGTTCAGCCTGGCTGTCTCAGCATTATGCTCGGGTGTCTCCAAACACCCTCATCTTGGTGAGATAACACAGAAACCTCTCTGAGCTAGAATTTGATTTTAGGTGTAGCTCTACAGAAATGAAGACACCAAGCTGTCTAGAAGCACAAATAGGGCACGCTCGGTCTCAAAAATACTCTCACCTGCCCTCCTTCTCCCCCCTTTCCCCAGACTCCCAAAGGAAGTAATTTATTGATGACTCTTTCCAGAACTTCCAGAGAAGAGCAGGAACATAAGCGTTAAACACACAAACAAGGATTTGTAGAGCTAAAGCTTTATTTGAGACTGTAGTAGCTGTGGCATAAAAGGAATAAAATGTCTTCAACTTCCAAAGTTCTCATGCCAGCTCGATCCATAATTAAATCATTTGCACAACAAATAAAACAATTGAAGGTTGCTAAGTTTTTTGGTAACTGCTTATTCTCATTCACACAAAAAGTTAATGAGATGTTTTGGCTAAAATGTTAAATGATACTCCTGTAAAGCTACTCCAAAATTTAAATTTAGAGTCAATTGTTACAATGCCACAGATGTGGCAGATGGTTAAGGGACCCTTTCATATTGTTTTATCATTATTTATTAAAACTTTTTAAAAATTGCATCAACAATAGGATTTAGGCAGTTTCTGTATATGTCTGCCTTTACTCAGTTTTTATTCACACTGAGCAGAACCTTATTCCACAAGTAATCAGAATGACTAACTTTTAGAAACTACATTGGATAATCCTTTTTTCTGTCATGGCAAAAAACTTTAAAATTGTATTCACAGAAATTTAACCTAAGAATGAACTTTTGCCAGTCTTCGCTATGTACTGGTGAAGAATCTTTTTTATTTTAAGATAAAAAGTTTTACATCTTCCACTTTAACACAGTATTTGAATTTATTTGGAAGCATGTAACTTACTAGCTGCCCTGAGGACCGAATTTGGTCTCGGTGCCAGGGCAAGGCAGTATTCCCCTGACAAGGCTGACTGTGTAACAGCAGTAAATGAGTGGGCCTGATGGTGAAGGGTAAGCAGAGAAGCTATGGAGTGGCACAATTGTGGTTTCCATCCCCAACTCCCTGATGGGACAAAACCTGAACAAGCCCAGGACCATGACTGACAATAATGAATGCACCTCCCAGGAACTGAGGGGAAAAATGACGGGTGTTCTCCGATGCACTACTGCTATGCACTGCTGCTTACAACAAGCTTGTGCAAATGTAGCCCAGCATGACTAGAAATGCCCAGGTTTTCTCATAGCTTATGTTGTGTTTTAATATTATAACTTGCTTGAGGTAAAGTGCAACCCTCGCTCACTTAGCAAACTCATCTCTCTGACCTACAGGCTTCACCTAACAACCCTATTTGATGGGACAGATTTGAATGGGTTATGAAAGGAGGAAGAATTTAGCCTCAAAGTTGGATTTCTGAAACCACCACTGTCACAACTTCAGGATTGTAGAGTCAAATTAAAAACTGTTCAACCTCAAGTAAGTCTGACCTTAAAACACAGGCAACAATAAGGAAAGTAAAATCTGACACCTACCCACTTCAGCCAAAGTCTTGATACATGACTCCACTGAGGCTTTCTGCGTTGGGTTTGGCCAGGTACAGTTGTAAATTCTAAAAGCAGACTGCAGCAGCTGAATAAAAACAGGCTGGTGTGTCTGAAAACAAAAAAATAAACAAGGAATTTTACACTTTAGAATCTCCTCACAACTGCCCTAGGGTTTGACACAATGTAATCCACATGGAAGGGGTTTTTAGCTTGTAGACTCAAGTTACAACTCCATTAAATTCCCTCTTTCCTCTTCAGGACTGGAGGGAACAGAAGTCAATGCTGCACCTCTCAAAAGGCCAAATCATGCAATTTTTCCTCAGATAGCCACTGATATCAAGCAAACACAGTACAGAGCAGAAGGACAGAAGAGTCTTCCCAGTTCTCAGGTATGTGTCCCTTTTGTCATAGGACACAGCATTTTTCTCATACAAATACAAAGATAGACCATTATTCTGCAAGGATACTCTCTCTCCAGTGACTTCACAAGAGCCAGGAGTAAATCTGACCATATTGAGCTGTCTACTGGTTCAGAGCTGTAAGTGATAAAAATTAAGAGTAAGTGTTTTAAAGAGGAATTAAGCTGCTAGCCAGTGGCACGAGAGGGGACAGAAACATTAAAGGAGGATGTAAAGATACAGCATTCCTATCTGGGTAGCAGAAGGTATCTCATTAATGGTCTGAATTACCTATTTGTCTGTGTCTCTTTTCCTTACCTGGAGGCTGGTGCTGTTATCTGAAAATGGCGAATTGAAGAAGCCACTCACAATGTTCATTACAGGCTCAGTGACATATTTCTCCAGAGATGTGTCTGCATGTTTGCGATCCGTGGTTGTGTTACAAACCTACAGGGAAGAAGAAGGAAACAATGAGATTTAGTTCTTTTAAATAAGCAAGCTTTATTATTTTGTATTTATTACAACACATGTAATATTTCTTCTTAATACAAAACCAAATTATTTTTATAAAAACATCTACCAGAGATAACTATCTTAAGAGTTCAAGATGTATTTGTGATAGCTTATCCCTCTTCCTGGAGGTCCACGTTGTGTTTTGAATACCCTTCTTTTCTGAACTAGCTCCTTCTGGTTGGCTGTCTGTTCTTTGCCACACCACAGAAAAAGATCCCCCTAAATCAGCACATTGCATGCCACTTACACATTTAGACAGATTCAAGAAGAAAATGGGCCTTTCCTCCTGTTGGGGGCTGGTTGGAAGAGGCTTTAGAGACAGATGAGACATAAACACCTTAGGTTAGAAAGATTTCATGTAGCGTTTAACTTCTCTCTACAATCAGTCACCACAAATGGGTGGTGAAGGCAAAGCTCATTTGCAGGAAAAATGTTAAAAAAAGAGGGAAAGAAAGGAAATAGCATAGTCAATACCAACAGCCTTTAAGATTGCAAACTGTAAGGCAGGCAGCATTACTTAGGAAAGCCACATGGGGAAAATACAAAAGACAAGCTAAAAACAATGAAAGAAGAGAATGGATGGTACTGGGACAACTCTGGAGCACAGAAGGATGATTAAATGGTGGGAGGATGTGGGAAGATTTGTACAAAAGATTCCTGAAGACACCCTTTGGTACAAAACTAAAAGTTTGTTGCTGCATAAAGATGTCATGCTTAAAGAAAGGAAAAAATTACTGGAGTGGATTGCATCCTTCAGTATTTCTTTTATTTCTTTATTTCTTTTCAACATTTGTGAACATCTGTACAGAATCATGTTGACTTTGCATATGTCAGTGTAAACAGTATTAAAAGGAGTCTACAGAGAGACAAACATGGTGAGAAAGGCAAGACTGGACAAATAAGGAGTACAAACTATAGTCATACAACCTCTTCAACAGCCTTTAAATAAGCAGTTCTAGTCATGTTTAACAAGAAATGAAAGGCAAAGCTGTTCTCTCTTTCACCTATGCAAGCCACAAATTACCGTAATGTTCTAGGGAATCTATGCGAAAGCAGAATTTATTTTGTATATAGACTGGTGGGGTAGCCTTCTCATTACTATCTGAGCATTTAACACACAATCATGAACCTGGGTGGTACATACTTACCATTACATCGCTTTATGGATGGGGAACTGAAGTCCAGAGAAGCTGAGTGAATTGCTTAAGGTCACAGAGAAAAGTTGGTGACAGAAGCAGAAAGATAATCCACAGCACCTGAATCTCACATAAGGCAAACATTCTCTCTAATTACACAGTGCCACTGTCACACTTGGACACTACGAGACAGCAATTTCACCAGGAGTGTTTTAAGGAATGTTACTGACGTGACATCCAAAAGCACCCATGTTCAGGGAAAGATACAGCTCACAGGAACACAAAAGCATTTTGAGTATAACACACAAGCATTGTCATATGGTAGGCAGAGGAATAACCAAAGATAACTTGAGACCTATAGAAATGAGGCATCTTGAAGAGCTTTGCTTGTCTGCTTTTCTAAAATGAGTCAGATAAACAAGTCATGCCCCCACGTAGTGCAGTTTTCATCACTCCAGGAAAGGAAAGATTTTGGTCAGAGAAGCAACAGTGGCTAAAATGAAAAAGCAGACTCTTCAGCCCTTCAGTTTGGGGAAAAGTATGACACGACCACCACCCCCAGTCCTCATGGAGGTAACAGACTCAGTTAATAATCAAAACTTCCCCCCCCCCCCAAAAAAAAAAAATCATAGAACTAAAAACCTCTTGAAGTTCTTCTGCTTTTAATTAATCTGCATGCCAATTTCGGCTGGAACCAGTAGCTCTGAGGCTCAGCACTTGCGATCCCAATGGGAAGGCAGGAAGCTGTGCAGTGCTAGCACGGTGAATTCAGAAATCACCAAAACTAAATTTCAAAACACTTTTAAGCTTTCCCCTTCGCTTGCCTAAAAAGCAGAGCCATATGTGGGGATGCCACTCTGCTCCAACACCGGTCTGAATTCCCAGCGCAGAAGGAATTTGGAAATCCTCTCATTTGTTCTTATCCCTCTGCCCTTTGGGGACTGAAAGATGTTTCCCCATGGAAGAAAAAACCTGAAATGCATGAAATGGAGATGAAGATTGAGAAAGCAGTGTTTAAAAACCCCTTAAGAGGCTTTGGGACCAAAACTCACATGAATAATACTTCAAAAATTCTGCAGAGAAAGCCAGGATAACTTTACAGCTGTCAGATCCTGGCTCTTTCTTTAATCCTGCTCAGACTACAGCTGCTGACTTCCAGGCTGGGCCACACGCAGGAAAGGGAAGCCTTTCCTTCAGCAGCACCCACTTTGCTTAGTGCAATGCTTTAAGTCATACACGGGAGAAAGTAGGCTGGCAGAAACTGTAGAAACAGGGCATCTTTGAAAGCACGACTGCTTTTGGCAAACTGAATTTATACATGAATCCGCCTCATGCCTGCTTTGCAATGTATCACGTTGTTGAAAGAGAATGACAGCTGGGGACTAAATATTTCCTTCCTCAATCCAGTAACAGATAAAAAAACCATCAGTTACTTTTTTTTTTTTTAATAAAAAAGGAAAGAATCCAACCTGAGGATAACACCCTCCGTCTTTCACCTTAGTGCTCTCTAATAACAGACTCAGACTCAAACCTCACAAACTCACCCACTGACAGGGATTTGTAGCAGCTAAAAGAAAAGCATTTCCCCCTTCCCCCACGCAAATGCATCCCTTTTAGCTCACTGGAACACAGAGGATCAAAGGACTCTTTTTCTAAATGCTTTGAAAGCTATTGTAACATCTTTCATGAGGCTGACAGCATTCTAACTGTCCTGATAGCTACATAACGCTGATGTATTTATAACACACGGGCTCTGTCTGGGCCCCAGAAAACCAAACCTGAACAAATACACTCAATAACCTGGAAGATATGGCTACCCACAGGGACCTGGCTGAAGAGCAGGACAGGCCAGAGCACTTCTGACATTGTCTTTTAGTTCTTTTAGCCGTTAACCAGGAAATTAAAAGGACTAAATAGGCATCTGCCCTGAGGGCTTTGCAGGAAAGCAAAATAAACCTGCCTTTTGCCATTTGGTGCCAACAGCACGCGCACACAAAATACAGCATTAATAATACCCTCACCCTTCACCTCCAAAGACCTGGAGTCTAATTTCTCTTATGAGAAGGGTATGTGAGAACCAGCTCAGTGGTCACTAGCATCAGGACAACTCTACATCATTTGGCACAGTGCAGTTTGTCTCCAGGCTCATGAAAGCAACTGTGGACAGAGCTCTCTTTCTGCATGTCTGCTTCTAGCTCAAGGGCAACAAAAATTGGTCATGTTCAAGGGCTAGGGAGGGTAGTCTGTTTGGAGGGTCAGGGCCAGGACACGTCAGGAAAGCACAACCCAGAAAGAGAATTAAACAGGAGAAAATACTTCCTGGGGTAAAACCAGCAAGGTTAAAAATCAGAATCCCCCTCCAAGGAGGTTTCTGATCTTAATTTTCAAATGACCTTGGTTTGTCCAGCAGGGCTTTCACTGTAGAACACAACCACAGAGACAAGACAAAGAGCAGGAAAACAGGGTTTGCAGAGGTCTCAGTACTGCTGAAAATGGCTACCACCAAAAAAAGAGAGCACAAACATCCCTGTCTTAACCTGTTCCTAGGGAAAAAAAAAGAAAAAACCCAACCATTTATAAGTTTTCTGTTCCACAGAGAAATTAACAGGTTCCAGTGCCTACCGTACAGCACAAGTCTGCACTTATACTTCTTCTGGCTATAATTCATGGTATTTTCTCCCAACAGGTTTCAAAGAAATTATTTTGTGGCGCACTATTACTTTGGGGTAAATGTCCACTGCAGGACTGAATTGAGATTCTTTTATCTTTTTTTCTTTATTTCAACAAAATGAAGAATGCAAGGAGTGAGAACTTAAGGATTATAAAATGTAACAGAACGTGGACTGGGAAAAGATAGGCATGCACTATGACAATATATTCTATAACATCTCCAAAATACTGTCCAGCGTCACAGATCAAATACAGCCCACCAGCCACCAAAAACCTGTGGTTCTACTTCTTGAGCAGAAAGAACAACTCCAATAGTTGGTGTTAATATTAGGCTCTTACAAGAAGCATTAACCTCCTAGAAAAGGATATGTAACGTAAGCTGTAATCATTATGTCACACTAGCTTCCCCTCATGGCTCTACTATTGTATTTTATCCTTCTGGAAGTCATGAGATTTCCCTCATTTTCTGCCTCCAAAATACCAGGGAATGGAATCACAGCCTGTAGTTTATATATGAATTAGTATTCTGAAACACTATAGCTCTACACCTGCCTTTCACATCAGTGGTGAGAATGTAGTGACAGTAGAATAAAAGACAAACACAGGCCAAAGTGAGATTAAAGAAGGAACATGAGCCAAAGAACTTCTTGATCCCTGATCCTCACTGTACTAACAGAGTAAAGCAAGAAGATTACAGATGTGGGGTTTTTTGGTTTTTTTTTTTAGTCACCACCATAATAACATGTAACACAAGCTCCCAGAAGACGTACACAGACTCTCAACTCTGTACATACATCCAATTTATTTTTCTGGAAGAAAAGAGAAAGGAACATGGGTTCCAAGATGCCCTTTTAGAAAGAGAAGACTGCTAGTAATTAGCAGGTTAAATGATAAATAACATAGAAATGACCGTTTGTTAAAAAAACCCCACACCTATTCTATTGTCAACTTTGAAAAAAATACTTAATAAAATAAAAGTTCACCAAAAAAAGTTATTGCCAGTTCAGTTGCCACCTATGACTATACTGTAACATTTAACATCTCATGAAGCTTACCCTTGCCATATCAATAAGGAAGTTCTCAAATAACTTCCAAATATGGTTACTGGCATAGATTTCTTTCATTTCCACTTCAGTGTCCACGTAACAGTGGTTAACAAAATTAACATAGGCAATTTTCACCTGCAGGAACAGCAAAAACACAAACAATATGAATTGGAGCAGTAAAAATCATTAACATGACATTCTCTATCTGCAAAAACACTGAATAAAGATGATCCTTCAACTAATAACAGTAATAATGCGTATGTTCAATTCTGAAGATTTAAGGAGAAGCACGGCAACAAATGCATTAATGCACTTACTGAAAGATCACACGAAGAAAAATGGAAAGGTTTTGCAACCATTCTTAATCTAACGACAAACCCCCCACAAAACAAACTAATAATAAATCTGATATTTAAAAGATATTAAGACTACAAGGACCTGGCTCCAAAGCCAGGAGCTGTCAAAACGCAGGACATCCCTACACTTGCTGGTTGACTGCTGTGGGTTGATGCCTTGTGACAGGCCTGCCAAATATCAAAAAAAATGTCTTTAGCAGAGCTGGGACTGCAATCCCATTCTGCATTCGTGGTGGGTGTAACTCGCATCTAAATGGAAGAGAAAGGTTGTGCAGTGCTGGGACTGCAGCCACAGCAGCACAGGGCTTAACAGGAGGACTGCAGTCTCGCTCCTCTCCTGCATTACAAGTCTGCATGTGCACATCATAAAAATGGATATCCAGTGCCTGAAAAGCATAGATTAAATATAAACATACGCAGATACACTGAAAATTTCTTGTTGTGGTCAAAGGAGAGGAGATAGTTGCATATGTTTAATGCAGTCAGGAGAAAACTCAAGTCAGACTTTTAGGTTTCATTTGTTTGGGCTTTTTTTAATTAGCATCTGTTGAAATTAATGTTAGGAGGAACCAAAGCAAACATTTTTCTTTTTAAGAAAATAATCAGTTGATCACAAGGGGACTTTTTCATAGTATAGAGGGAGTCTTTACTCCTGCAGGTCCCAGTTCTGTTGATATGAGCCATGTTTTTCCACTAGATAGCCTGCAGAAATCCATCTGACCAATACATGAGGCCAGAGCAAGCTCCTTGCAAAGACTGTGAAAAGATTTCTTTTGATCACATCAGGTTTGGTGCAAACAAACATTCCTCTTCTGATCAGCGTGAGGTATCACAGTCCTACTGAAGCATAACCAGTAGTGGCTGCAGAATTGGGCCTTGATAGGCAGTGAATAAAAACATTTGCCAGACTGCAGTTGAATTTAATAAAACGAGACTTCACCCAAAACTCCCATTGACTTCAGCGTGGCCAGAATGTTACCCATCATTTCCAACAAATTCAGACAGCAGCAAAATGTTGGCTTGACAAACCACTCAGCTGAGTCTTCGCAGCTACAGCCAGAAGTTATCAGAGCATTGAACTCTGATAGTGGCTGGACAAACCCAGGAAAACAAAACAAGGTGTCTGCCCCAAAAAGCTGACAATCAAAGCATAAGGGACAAGGAATTTTCTATTTAAGAAAATACTGGCTATCCTTTCTCACTTATTCACCTTAACAAACACTACCTGTTTCCAGCCCGTTTTCTGTGCAAATATGCAACTTGTCAGTATATTATAAACAACAAAACATTTTCTGAGCTTCTAAAAATGGTAAGTCTGCTTCCTCATTCAGTGAATCTTACCTCAGGTATGCAGTCATCATGGGTCACTACTCTCACTATGTCATCCAGTGGCAGGAGTGAATTGCACTTGATCTCTGTGTATACATTCTTTCCTTCTGTACAAGCCGCTAGCAATTCCACTAGAGTGATGTGATATGCTAAGGGTCCGCTCTCATCTGCTCGATCTCGCTCTGAACACATCATTTGGAGTAGGACTGGAAATGATGCTCTGTCATTGTAGAATATCAACACATCTTCACCACCATTTATCAGCTGAAAAAGATATCACAGAGTTTTAAGCACCCTGCACTGCAGTCATTTTGGGCTTGATGATCTTAAAGGTCTTTTCCAACCTAAATGATTCTATGATTTTCTTAATTTCTTATTTTGTTCTACCTGTAAGTATGCAAAGACTCTCTAGCTAAAAAAAAAAAAAAAACCAAAAACTAAAAATTAGTCTGATGTGGCTTACCAAATGCACATGTCAAAACACTATCCAAGGCAAACTTCTGCTCTTATCTATGTAAGTGCAAATCTGGAATAACTCACCAAGAAGTGAGCTAATACAAGGTCAATGTGAAGTTTAATTTCTATGTAGCTCTATGTTTACCTAAGATAGTATGCCATCCTTATTATTCCTACCATCTCAATATTTGTTTGAAGTTAATTAATTACCCTTACCTCCTATTGTGAGGCCAGGATGCGTTATCATCCCTGTTTTATAGATAGGCGCTTGAGGTGCAGAGAGATTAAATCTTCCGTGCTACCTCACACAAAAAGCCTGTGGCTCACCCAGAATTTAACCAACCTCCCTCTTCTGTGCCCTTGCTTAGCATTGGAAACAAAGGACAATTACTCCCTGCCTGTGCAAATTTGGCAGGTGGGTCTTGACATTGTCAGTGTCATGCCAGCACTTCCATTTAACAGAAAACTAGTGTATGTGATAAATATTTGATTTTGCTACAAGTGCATTGCTCATCTCAAGAGGATCCAGAGCGGAGGTGGATGCTGGCAGCCCCATCTCAGCAGATCTCACAGAAAAGTTTTGCTCTAACCCTGTTTTGAACCCCCTGAACACTGAATATACCTACTGCCAGCGCTGCTCTATGTGCTTGACTGGAGCTGGGACAGGACAGTAGTCCTGTCTTCTCTCCATCACTTTCCTTTTAAGCATAATGTACTCTCAGTGCAGGGGGAAATAAGCTCCCATAAACCTTTCCTAGTACAGAATACACCTTGGCAGCACAACAGCCGTATGTATTTTGTGAATAAGGCACCTGACATATCCAAGTCTATATGTGACATGAAATCCTAGCTTACTGAATTCAAGGGTAGAAATAAAGGTTGGTGGAGCTGTTGAGAAAGGGGAAAGCAATCAGAGCAGTAATGAAAATTAGTCTCCCAGAATGAAAAGTCAAAAATTTCATTACATTTTCCAGGGTTTCAGCATTTCAGATTTTTAATTTACAACTTTTCTGATTGTGTTTTCCCTGTTTCTTGCTTATTTTTACTTTGACAATTGGATGGAGTGAATTGTGAATTCAGTCCTTTCTGCAAATCCCATTTATCTTTGGGTTTTTAAAATGTTTCTACTTGTGACTTTTCAAAATAGACATTTTCTGGACAATCCACAGCACAGAAAAAAGTTTTTAAAGGGACCAGTGCTTGGAAAGGGGGAAGGAGATCGTACAGGGACCCAGATACCATTAATTTCATTGCACTCAATGGCAAAAAAAAGGGGGGGGGGGGGAATACGAGTGTTTGGAAAATTGACCTAACTTTTTAATACTGATGTCTGGAATACTATGCTCTTAGGACATTTCACATACAAAATAATAGAAAAAATCCACACCGAGCCCTCTGGGAAAGTACATGCTCTGTCACTTTCTATTTAGTTGTTCACCACATTCCCATGGTTATTTTCCACTTGTGTACATTTTGCACAGAGAAAAGGGAAGACAAGTCTCTTCAGGTTCCCACAGGGTTGCACTGTTATGTCAAATCCAGACCTAATCTGTACCAGTATTGCTTGATATTTTATCATATCAAGTCAAACTGACCCCTCATCCTTTCATGTACCTATCACTGATGAATGAGGAAGAACTACCAGGAGATAGTGAACTTGTGAAATATGATGCTGCATGGCATGCTTACTACACACTGACTGTGAGGAACCACAAACCGAAACAGACGAAGTTGCATCAGCACAAGAAGAGCTAAGGGGGACAAGGTAATCATCGTAAATGCAAGGGTAGAAGAAGATGTCATCCCCTTTCCCCAAGTGCTCCAGTTCTAAATGTGATTTGCGAAGGGCATCCAAATACTGACCCAAACAGAGGAAATGATGTCCCTTTAAAAGCAGAAAAGGAAGAGAAGTATCCAGTGTTAGCCAAAGTTCTCACTGAGCATCATGAGCTCAGTGATGGATAAAAAAAAAACCCAAACCACCAGCAGTATTTTCTTCCATTGAAGTATATTTTCAATGAGTTAAGGACTCTATGGAAGTATAATGAAGGTTGGTCAGTACTGGAGCAGCTGTTGATGCTCTGCGATGTATCACTCCAGAATACTATAGATAATAGAAAACACTGCTGCCACATTGATCTTGTTCAAAAGTAAATTCTGCTTTCCCTTTTGTAATAATGTTTGCACTGATAGGCGCTGTTCTTCCAGGAACCTCAAAGCATGCTTGTAACGAGGAAAAAGTGCCCTAAAGAACCTTTCAGGTCAGTAAACACCATTACTACCACTCTACAGACATGGGGACCAAGGATATGAGAACAAGTGAATAAGCCAGATTGGGAATGTTCAACATATTTTATGAAAGTACTCTTTCTCAGTGGTGCTCCTTCATCTGTATGCACTTTCTAAAACATGTAAATATGATCAGTTTATCCCTTAGTTCCATTAAACAGGAATAAGCTACAGTATACTTCCCATGGGTAAAAAAACACTGTAGTAGTTAAGGCATGCTGTACACTCATACTCCAGCTTGTCTTGTGGTAAATTGTTTACATGCCCCATCTGGAGGCACAGAAAAAGTTACACCACTTGGTTAAGGTCACAAAGTACATCTCGGTTGTCTACTGAGAAACTGTACTGAATCAATGGCAAGTTCCAACCATTTGGCTACACTGTTCCCTTTATATTGGATTGCATTCAAGCACTATTCAAATTTCACTATTAGCATCCTTTTCTAACAAATCATAATTACTTACCTGTAATTTCCTACGTTTTTTTTAAACAGATCATCATGTTACCCTCTTTCATCAAAATAGGGGTGCTCCCTCCCCCCAGCAAATTCCTGCAGGACTCATGATGTAAATGTCACATCCGAGTTCATTTCGATTTTCATCATGCAGTCAGCTTGAAAATGTAATATGACAATTTATCTTTGTGCTACTACAGGTCAGTAACAAAATGTATTTAAATTGAGAAAAACCTAAAAATTTCGTTTGATGAGAAAGTAAAAACCTACAAGAAGCTGTGGTGGAAGGGGAAAAATCTAAAAGCACAAAGGCACAAGAACCATTTGAATAATGTAAATCAAAGGCTTGTAATTGATACTGCATGTTAAAACACTTCAGTCAAAATGAAAAGGTTGAGGTGGATTCCATTAAAGGTTATCCATGTAGGCTGAAGCTTTATTTTCTTAATTAGAAGTTTTTCCTCTTTGTTGCTGTGGAACAAAATTTCAGCAGGGTTTAGTTTTATTCATACCACAACCAGAGCTTATCTCTGTTTTCTTCGTGAAGATGTCTCTTCAAAAAAAACCAAGAAAATGCACTTTGTAAAGTAAAGAAAAATGTTCCTTGGACTCTGATCCTACCCGGACTTTTCACCGTATTCAACTTTATGCACTTATTAATCTCGTTGAACTGTTAAAATAATTACAGTTAAATGCGTGAGTTTCTGCAAGTTCAAGACTTCATTTATCATGCACACTACAGATCAAATCCTAATTGCAGAGAAGTCAATTAGGTATTTTCCTAGTAACTTTATTGGCATAAAGATTTGTCCACAAACCACTCTGTGGAATTTACTGGGTCAAACTCTGTATCTAGCTAGTTAAAGCTGGAGTAGCTCTACTGACTCTCACAGAAATGCTCTGGAACAGAAGAAAAGCAGAAACTAGTACGTAGAATTGTTACATGCTCACATGCTAAAAAAATGGTCTACAACACTATTTAGACAAATCCATAGAGGTAAGAGCCTCTTATATGGCAAAACCGTGCCATGATATGGCAAGTTTGGTGCATAAATGGGATCCTAAATTACAGTACAGTAAAATGAAGGTTTATGTAACGCTTGAGATTTCCATGCTACATCATCTACAAATAGACATCTCTGTATCACCATGCTAACACTCATGTTTTCTTTCTAGTAGTTATACAGATGGCCTTACAAAATTAGATTAAACTCCTCAAAACGTCTGCTAAAATATTCATTATTTGTGATACCGTTTAAAATTCTAAAGCAATGATGCCATTATATCCCATTGGTATCAACAGCAGAAAAAGCAACCTCAAAATACTAGTGTGTTAAAAAGACATCACACGAGTGATAAACATACGAACACTTCACTTACCTCTGTCATTACCATGTCCTGGCATTTTTTCACATATTTGCCATCTGCTTTCACAATGGTCTGCAGGAAACGCAGGTACTCCACATGACGGCCATGCGTCTCAATGCAGTGTACAAAGTGCTGCACCACTCTTTCACTAATTTCATTACACAGAAGGTAATTATTCATGAATATGTGCCGCATGGTTTCAGCTTCCAGGAGCTATACAGATTAAAACCAAAACAACCTTGTAAGAAGAGCAGATTTGTTTTGAGATTGAAAGATTCACAGGAGGCTAGACTAGAGAAAGGCACATTGGTAAAGGGAAACTGGAACAGTCAAATGCGCACCAGCCCAGTGATTAACCAGTGACCTTAGGGCCTAGCTTTTATTTATGATGGGATTCCTCCACGCTTTCCTATGAGTACAAAATGGTCCTGAAGTGGACATAAACAAAATCTGTGCCCATGTAGAAGGTGAAGACACACACATACACACGCTATGCTGCTAGAGCACTCTATAGGAACTTTGGTATACGTGACAACTGAGACCACATTCATCCCACTCGCCACGAAATTTTGCATTGAGGCAACCAAATAAGATGATTAGCTACCTCTGGCTCTATCTATGGCTGACAGAGGCAAGCATTTCCAGCAGGCAAATCATTGCATGTGCAGTCTGATCACTCTCTGAGAGAACATCTCTTTCCACATTAACTACAGAGGAGCCTAAGGCTATGTTTCTATAGGTGAGTAGCATGGTACAAGAGGAACAGATCTGTAGCAAGAAAGGGATGCTGCTGAGGACCCAGCATCAAGACTTTATGCATTCTTGAGGCTTTTGTTTCAAACTTGCTCTAGTTTGATCCCTTGAAATAAAGGCTCATGAGGGTCAGGTGTGCTCCTAGATTATACGTTTCTGTTTAGTGTCCTCTGAAAGGAATCCACACCAAGTTTGCTCCACAATGTGAACACAATGTGAACAAAAGCACAATAACTGGGATGATCAGAAGATCAACTTCAAAAGAACAGAAATGCAAGTGCAAGCAGGCTCCATACGTGGCACCTGAGTTAAGTGTCAGTGTTGGATAGGATGGAGTCTGGGCACTAGTCCCCACTATGGTCAGCTCAGCGCCTTTCACTAACTTCACAAAAAAAGCATACGTAAATAATAACAGAACAAATGCTTCCTAATGTACGCAGGCCAGGGGTCTACAATCCTAATACTCACACTCTTTCTAATAAAAGCATGTTTTGCTTAGTAGATCTGCCACTGAGCAAGCTGTCATTCTATATGACTGTATCTCTAAACACACACATACACAAACGGACCGTGACAAAGAGATTTATTGTAACGACAATGATTTAATAAAAGATCAAATTTATATTAGTTGAATCAAATGGAAGCATCATCAACAAAAATGTCTGGGTCTGATTCTGCTGTCACACAAGCTTCATGACAGCACAGTCACAGCACCTTCTACCTTGACTTATAGTCCATCTGTGAGTGAGTTAGGATGAGTAAGATCAGAGTTGAGCTAAACATGATGCGACGAAGTGACACATGTTCATAGATACTTCCAGTAAACTCCACAGGTAATATTGTTTTCCATTTTTAAAATGGCAATATTAAAAACAATGACATAATGAGCAAAGAGAAGGGAGAAAAGACAGGACAGAGAAGAGGAGACAATAGGGGATGAAAGCCAAGGACAGAGAAGATAAGGCAGAGAGGGCATAATTTAATGAAATTATTTATTTAGCACTGTGATTTTTCAGCAAGTCCAAATTTACTTCCAGTTATAATATTTTCCTTAAAATTAAATACTTACCCCTGGAGTTAAGAACAAGCTGAGATTTTTGTGGAGGAGAACTTGATTCTGAGGATTTCCTCGACAGAAATTCTGAAGAAAAGTGTGGGCTAGATTCATAACTTCATTCATCTTTTCATCACTCTGCAGAAAGAAAAGACAAACAAAATCAGCTGGGCGTACCTAAACACACTTGTTAAAACTGCACAACGTGAATTCAGCCAGGAACAAATCAATTCTCCTAGCCTTTATAGGCAGGAATTCTCCCTCCAGCAAAAGCAACTGATCTAGTTTCCTTCAGAGTCCATTAGTGGCTATACCTTACTCTGAATCAACTTGACCATGGGGAGTCACAGGTAAGAGCACAAACTCAGACTTCCTCATGTATGGTTATAATTTCCTAGTTTAAAAAAGTGCTAAGTGGCTTGATGTTCAAAAAAAGCTTTCTAGCCTGCATTGATTTTAAGCTTTTGAAAAGCTTTGGCTTTTATATAGCTACATATAGAAACAGATGTATGTGTGCATGTATGTGTACACCTACGTGAATAGATATGTTCATACACATACTGCCACACAAATATATGTCTAGTTTCCTCCCCATTTTATATTCTTCTCATATAGTATTCTAACTATGATTTGATGAACCACCTACATGGACAAGCACTATTTTACTGAAGACAGCTGAACCCAGTGTCTGTATCATAACAGTAGTGTGTAACACTCAGGAAAATGTAGCCCAGAAGAGTTTATCTCCTCTCAATGCTTCCTATAAGATCTAGAAAGATGTTGTCCTGGTTTCAGCTGAGATAGAGTTAATTTTCTTTCTAGTAGTTGCTATAGTGCTATGTTTTGGGTTCAGTATGAGAAGAATGTTGATAACACACTGATGTTTTCAGTTGTTGCTAAGGAGTGTTTATACCAAGTCAAGGATTTTTCAGCTTCTGATGCCCAGCCAGCAAGAAGGCTGGAGGGGCACAAGAAGTTGGGAGGGGACACAGCCAGGACAGCTGACCCAAACTGGCCAAAAGGGTATTCCATACCATGTGACGTCATGCCCAGTATATGAACTGGGGGGAGTTGGCTGGAGGGGGGCAGACTGCTGCTCGGGAACTAACTGGGCATCGGTCGGCAAGTGGTGAGCAATTGCATTGTGCAACACTTCGTTTGTATATTCCAATTCTTTTATTACTATTGTCATTTTATTATTATTATCATTATTATTATTTTCTTCCTTTCTGTTCTGTTAAACTGTCTTTATCTCAACCCACAAATTTTACTTTTTTCCCGATTCTCTCTCCCACTCCACTGGGTAGAGTGGAGTGAGCAAGCGGCTGTGTGGTGCTTAGTTGCTGCATGGGGTTAAACCATCACAGTCGTGCTCTTCAAAAGGCTATCTAGATCATTCATTTGCATGCTCCATGCTACTAAATCAGTACAAAATCATATTGTCTTCTGAAAAACTTGCAAGTGGAACTAGGTTAGAGGCATCCACCATAGAAACAAAGATATTATTTCAGACTTGATCCTTGAAAGCTTTTTGTCCATCTTATGTATCTATGATAGCACTCACATCAGTACCCAACATTTGAATTTAGATACTCTGCCAGGAGCTCCATTAAATCAATACTTCTTACTGTGCAGTGACTGCAGATCTAAGGTTTGCCTATATCAGGAATGGGATGATAGCGCAGTGACATCCAGGAACCTGAGGCAGTAAGCATTAAGTTCTTAATAAAACCTGTTCTATGCAGGCATCCATATTTAAACTTAGGACCAAACCCATTATTCTGAAGGTAGAAAATGGTATCATCATTTCATGTTTGTACCATAGTTGACTGAATTCAGTTAAAAAAAAAAAAAATCACATTGATTCTTGGGCCTCTTGAGGCCTCTCCCTTTATTGCGTTCACGTTCTTCACCACTAAAATTATGAGAATAACCTTTTCATAGGGTATCTGCAGAAGGTCCAACACTACCAAGTGGGCGCCCATATTTTTCAGCAATCGCTGCTGTTGATTCCGACATTTTTTATTCTGAACACAAAGTTTGCTGAGTCGAATCAAAATCTATAAATAAATAAACAAATAAATAAGCATGCAAGCAAGCAAAGAACCAGTCACGTCACACAGAAACAAACAAAAATACATTCTTTCAAAATAATCACCAAATCTACTTATCAAACAAGTACGTCAACCGAGTTTCTTAGCAGATATACCAACCTCTTTAACAATATTGTAGTTATTGCTTTTATTGCTGTCTATCTGGGGTTTTTTGGTCCCATCCTGTATTGGACTCAAAATATTTGACTCCTGTAACAAAGAACACACAACAAGTGGAGATCTATTGCAATTTCCTCAACATGAACTAGTTATATTTAATAACAGCAAGTGAAGAAGTATTACAGCAGCTCATAGGGAACAGATATAACACAGAGAGTAAAGACTCATTTATTCTTTATCCACCAGTCCAGTGAGTGAAAAGATTCACTTTCAAGTCCTTCTTTGTTTCAAATTTGCAACACGATTTGAGGCAACTACTCTATAGTCTATGTCTTCATGCTTCTGATCCTCCTAAAAAAGAATACATCCCTAAATCACAGACTAGACATCCCAAGGAATTTAGATACTATGAGAATAGGGCCTATAAGTGTATTTCAATAGCCACCCACTTGTTCCAAAAATCTCTAATACAGCTGGAAAGATTACAAAGTCTATGTATGTGAACATTAAAAAGTCCCGAGAACGAGCTTAAGATGACCTCTGTAGTTGAGATAAGGTGGAGTTCTCAGCAGGAACAAGTAGCATGTAGAAATTAGCAATGTTCCTCCCATGAAGAGGACACTTCTGTCCTTATCTCTGGATGATGCAGGAAAGGATTTAAAAACAAATGAGAACTTTATGTAAAACTGCAACATCCAGTCATGACACTGTATGCTTGCTCTGGGCCTTGGCTCATAGAAAGCCCCAGCTGGGTATGATAAATAAGAGAAATCAAGGCAGTAAGTAACTGTCAACAACCACACACCTTTCCATGCATATCTCAATCAAAACACAGAAGAACATCTACACAAATACTGCTACTTAGAATACTGGCAGTGGGTTTTTTTTTTTTGTTCTGCTGCCAGCTATAGTATGCCTTTCTTAACTGGAAGCACAAAGAACTGAAAGATTGGAGACTTTGGATGCTGAAATTATTAAGCATGTAGAAAAACTGTAGCAGATCTCAAGACGGCCTCACAGTATAACCACAAGGATGTAAACCAATATAATAGCATAAAAAAGAACCAAACAGGTGCACTTCTGTTTTTCCTTGTGTCCTCAAACTTCCTACTCTTTTAGAGAAGAGAATTATGCTAAAACACACATGCACGCCAATCTGAATGTTTATACCTCTTGAAACCTCCCTCTGAACTTTCTTAGCTGATGGTGAAGATGAGGAGTTCTATAAATCCCATCTGGTCTTAATTTCCAGTGGGGCAAGAACAGCTGCACCACTTGGCCACGGAAGCTGTTTATAACAGCGTCAGCACTGCTGTTCAGCGTGGTCATGTTGATCTATGCAACAACAGTGGATTTTTATTTGTTTAGGTTTGTTAGTATGCATGCTGCCTTCTCTCTAGCTGTTTGAATCAATACTTTGGAAGATATTTCAGGCTCTTTGCTATAATTAACCACCCTCCTCTGTTCTGGGACCGTGGGTTAACCAAGATTAATTTACCTGTTACTTTTATCAGCATTCTTCCTCAATCAAAGTAGTTTTATAATCCATGTGAACTATATGTCTTATCTGGAAGTGCTGATCAGCATTAAACTGCTGAATCTATCCTTTCTCTTAAGAAAATGAAAAACTGTTTATTGAACCCATAAGAGTATGCCAGGGATGTAGTTACCAAGAGACAATCACACCACTGGGATACCAGAGACACTCAGTTGCATATCTTGCTTCGTTACGCCCCATGATAGACATTCTCTGTCACACTTTTCCACAGGGGACAGGGAGTCATAGAGATCGCACTGAGAAACGTTCTCATCTGAGTACCCCACCTTTAGAAAATGGTATTTTCTGAAAAAGACTATTTCCTCTATTCATAAAATGCCTGGGATATCACTCTGCATCAGTCTTAGGATCCTTTCTTTCTAGCCCCCAAATGGAGGCCCAGATTCCAGCATTCAGTCCGAGCAGTTCCCCGCCGCTGAAATAGTCTTACTCATCTCAGCAGGACAGCTGTGCAAGTCAGTCTCACGCTGGTACAGTTTTGCCCTCAACAGGCTGTATTTACTTACCAGGGGAATGAGGGCCACTCTCAGAAGTCTCAGTTCTCAACCTATATATGAAGTTTCAGAAGATGTTTGTTCAAACATTCTCAGAACCAAAGCAAACTGCCACAGACCAGAAAGAGGAGAGCAAGGGAACACGAGGTGCCTAAGGGAGCTGAAATTTTAGGCCACTCAAAACCTCACTGAACTTTCTTAGCTGATGGCGAAGATGAGAAGCTCTGTAAATGCCACTGCACTGTATTACAGCTTCACCTGAGCATCCTTTCACTGAGACAAGTTCTTCTCCTCAGATCTGTGTTTCTGGTGCTACACTACCAATGCATCCTCCAGTGACAGGACAATAAAGACCACACTTCCCGTAGTCCATGGTATCTATACAGACTGATAACACCCTTACTAGAGATAACCAAATAAACAGACTTTACCTGCTTTTCCCTTCTCAAGCAAGGCTCAGTTATGCGAGATCAATTTCAGCATTTCTTCCTAATCCTATACGGTGTCTAATTTATGTCTGACCTAACTCCAAGCACTCTTTACTATAATTCTGATCTCCAGTTCCTATCAAGATGATTCTGCATGGATGTAAGATTTGTTGTTTTACCTGTGGAGAACTCTAGATACTTTCTTTAGAAGAACATGGCCTTTTTTCTACAAATCCCATTTCTGGAGTCATAGGACTGCAAAGAAAAAAGTAAGTCTCTAGCCCCTCCAGGTTATGATAGAAAGACGGAAACAATTACCCCAGCAGACTCAGAAGCCTAAGGGACAAAAAAATATATATGATTTTTTAAAACTCTTATGCCAATCTTGCAACGTGATTCAGTGAGGACAGAAACTTGGGCTTAATATAAGACTATTCTGGAATGTAATTTAAGCCCTTGTGTGCACTTTAACGTTGTTTGGGAAAAATTAAGCAGAGGCAAGTGAAGCATATTCCCTGAAGACTTAGAGGTTCATCCAGCTCAGTACTGAATACCCAGCATCCATTCCAAGAAAGCATGGGATCGCACAGGCGTGTTTATCTGCTTGAAGCTAGCTACCTGCTTCACACTTTGTAGATTATGACCAGCACCTCACCTCTTACATCTGACTTAAGATCTCAAAGAGAGTATTCACTATCTAAAGTAGTTTTGCCAGGTAATAACATTTCGTGACTGTTAAAGAATAATTTAACAGGGGAAAAAATAACAGACAAGGTTCTGAGTTATTGTAACCTGGCACAGCTGTCATGGAATTACCACCAGATGATCTAAGCAGTTGTGCAGACTACGTACTACTTTCTGATGCAAGACTTCCTCAGATCTGCCAGAGATAATATTGTGCATCTACTGAAGCACTGCTAATCCGTACAGACCCACAGATGCCTCACGGGAAAAAAACACTGAAAATATCCCATTTAGAGATGCTTCTGTTTCAAGCACATTGTTCTGTCCCCTCTTCCTGGAGTTTCTTTGCTATCAGGGCTATATGTAGGTATAAAAAGGATCTTACTACACTTTTAAAATGTGTTATAGCTAAAAAACCTTGTAAATATCCTGCTGCAATTCTGTATCCTGTTTCCCCATTACATTTTCCATTCAGTAAGTACATAAAGGAGCATTTTCTTTCCTACTAGAGCTATGCTTGAGGAAAGGAAGTAAGAAGTCCCACATACTTAAGTTCATGAAGTCCAGATTCCTCCCCAGTTCTGACACCACTAAATTCAGCTAAGTTTTATCAGAGGAAGAGAAGGACCTACACTGTCCCAAGAAATTAGGATTCTCTCCCTTGAAGTGTTGGATTTTCCCCCCATATGAAGCAACCTAAAATCTGCTTTCCCATCTGAAAGGCCAAGTGTATGCCATAGGTATCTGCAAACATCCCATCTCTTCTCAATGGCTCCTACTTTTCCTCAATGCATTGGCTTCACAATGCTCTGTAATCTCCACTTGGCTTCTTACTAAGCTTCCCCTGGTGGCTTCCTTGCCTATTTTCTTGCCACCAGGGAAGACGCTACTATGGAAGAGAATAAGTAAAGTGCTGTGTCAGAAATCACAGTTGTTCATCTCTCCCCACTTCCTCTGATGAAAATGGGAAAGTAGGAATAAATATTGGTGGGAAAGCCTGCTCTATCTACTGTTATGCCACAAACCTCAACCATAGCAAATCTTGCAACATTTTGCATTTTCTTAAAGACTCATACTGGAGTTAGGTGATTACATGAGGACTTCAGCTTTCACTGAAAAACAAAATTAAAAAAAAAAAAAAATCAATTACATTTAAAAAAAAATCAGGTCTTCGTGTTCCAGATTCAAGTTCTAAAGTTTCTCAAATCACAATATATCCCAAGAGTGTGGTATGACAAAGGTCAAAAAAAAAAAAAAGTTAGTTCACCTACAAAATCTCAATATTCTTAGGCGAGTCTTATGTTTGGTGGAGAGTGGAATTACTTGTGATGTTTGAAAATATGGGTTTGATTGTGCTCCTCTCTCCTAGTTGCAAGAACAGATACTGTCTACTCCTCCTTTCTTCCAGCAAGTCAACACAACTGCCAACACGTAATCCCTAGATTACTTGGCCACAGAGTGATGCTGTACACTGTGGCTTGCTCGTTAGCCAGAAAGGAAGGCAGCTCTGTGACATAAGAACGCAGTTACTGAAAGCAGCAGGAAAGAATACTGAACACATTGATAAAAGAGTTTTTATTTCCTGTTCTGTCTATTCCTACAGCTCAGACAGAATACTGCACATTCTCGCTTTGATTAACCAGACCACAAATTTGCAGTTGTTCATTAAACTACCGATAATTTTGAAACAATTCTAACAGCAAAGGCTTTAAACCCACCTCTATTGGCTCTTCTCCCCCTTTGGTTTGATTGTCGCCCACCTCTCCACTCTCATAATTGCTGCTCTTCTCAACCCACAATTCTGATTTTTCTACAGTCAGACGTAGCTGATCAAGATCAGCCTTGATTTGCTTGTAGTTATCAACATCTTGATTAGACACCAGCAACTGAACCTGGAAATACAGAAAATTGTAAAGCTATTACAGCAGTAGCACCAGCCTAGGTAATTTGCTTGACAGTTTCCATTCTAAGCCCCTCTTTCCAGGTGCTTTATATAACCTTCCCTAAGAAACTGAAACATGGAACACACAGGCTTTTTAGCCCCTATCCATCAAAAACCTTTAACAGAGCCGGAGACTGCAGTTGCCCAAAACAGGATAGTTACAACATTCACAACGTTCTCTCGCCTTCTTTAATACACTGTGAAATATTTTCAGCACAAGCACAGATTTACAAGCTCTTGGGTTCTATGCAGAGTTAGCTCTGATGCACTGATTATGATCCTCATGGTATTGAAACAATACAGTTACATGGTATTAAAGCAATACAGTTAGAAATAGCTTATCCCATCAGCACAGTACTTCACAAGAAAAAAAAAAGGATGGTATGACAACGAATCAGGACATCCAAAGAAAAGTCAGAATGGCCAGCAACTTTAATGATCACCTACATCACCATAATCAAATATTGAAAAATAACGGATTTTAACAGTTAGGCCAGCTTAGAAAAACCTGTTGGAATATAGCTCATAAACTGACTTTCAGGTTCATGTAATTTCCCACCATCTGAGTGGTTGCCTCTTACTAAGATTAATCTCACTTTTTCTTCTTTTATACTGCTCAAATTATCTGGGGTTTTTTTCACTGTTATTTGTAGTTCTTGATTTAGCATGATCCACACGTTTCCCTTCTTTGTAATGCTCTTTGCTCTACCAAGATTATTAATGAAGATAATATTCCAAAAAACTAACAACAACCTTTACAGTAAATCAATAAGCACTATTAAGAAATTACACTTATGTAAAAGATTAAGGTCACATGGCAGACAAGAACACTGACAGGGACATTCTTTTTTTAAAAAAAAAAATCACTACATGCAGGCAAATATTTGTAATATAAAGTTTTCATCATCATCTCTCTTATCTTGGTAAAACCTTGTTATTTTACAGAATTTATGAATGCTGCTCATCCGCAGACATTCATATTCCATGTTTTCTACAGTCTTTTTTGTTTATTTGTCAATCAGCCTTTTCCATCCTTTATGAAAACATGTTAAGCTACTCAGTCCTTGCTTACCTGGGAATAACAGCTATTTATGCAACTAAGCAGCATGGCCTAACTTTAACAATCTGGTGGGAGGCCATTATGCTACACTGCAAAAACATTAAACAAAAGCTTTCCAGGTCTTTATCATTAATCTGTTTTTAAACAAGAGAAATCTCTACATCTTACATAACGATGAGACAACATGCTATCAAACTCCTGAAATAAGCATCAGATGGTCTTATCAACATATGTTATATAGGGTTACGTAACAGAGATGTCTCTGTCATCCAGCCCCATGACATCAGATCTCCCCACCTTAATCCACTGACACACGGAGCCTGCACATGCACCGTTAACAAGCAGAAAGAATAAAAGCTGAAAACAGGCTTGGCTCTATTACTCTCTTCCTGTTATTTGGGCATATCCGTATCATGCCGTGGAGCACAATGCAAAGACACCTGAATTAGAACCAGAAACACCACATGAATAACGAGAGCACTTCATACCCAGCCTAAGTAGCCCTGAAGACAGGAAAGTCTTATTGCTGACACTGGTGCACTGCTTGCAGAACACACGCTACTAACTCTGTCTCTGAGGGATCACTACATCATGTCTCACTGAGATGCGTGTGTCCCAGCTGTCACCACGGACCTACATTTTCAGTAATGGATGCAATGCTAGAAATAACTATTTCTGGGTGCAAAACTATAATATACACTAGCACATATGGCCAACTCTAACAAAAAAAAAAGAATCTCTGCTGAATTTAGACCTCTAAGGAAATAACACTGTCATGCTACAAACAGCAATTTAGGTAAGTAAAGCAGCCTTTGGAAAGACTTTCCTTGCAGTCAGTTTCCTGGAATAATGCCGTGCCCATCCATACCTGTTTAAATGCTTGCAGAACTTCTGCTCTCTGGCTGAAGTGCTTAAATAGCAGGTGCAGAGCACCTGAGAGCAAAGGAGGGTAGTCATGCATGATGAGGTGAATGAGGACCCGTAAAAAAGTTCTGCCCCCTTCATCATCAAGCTGAACCGCATTCTTCTCCTTTCTGCAACAGAAATGGGGAAACAGGACCAAACAAAATAAAATAAGAAAACACAAAAACTTTTGACATTAATATGCCTGTACACACAATCTTCATTTGACAGAGCTCTTAAAACCAAATCAAATACACTGCAGGATGGAAACTATAAACATCACTTTAACATATTTTATAAGGACTTCAATCCTACAGTTATATGCTGTTGCAGCAATCTTGTAGCAGAATAGACACTATGAAATGAAAGTATGTACGTATGAACTGTATCAAATATTGTGATTAATATCCATATTGCAAAAATGTTCATTTACATCCTTGATAAGTTGTGCCATGCTCATCCCCAATCCAAATTAATTGAAGTAAACAGCATTTCATCAGAGATTAATTTGGCCCTTTCCTTTTCACTCCTTCCTTTTTCAGCTGCTATTAAAATTTCATTTAAGAAAAAATAAGCTCAGAAATAGTAAGAATTGCCAAAAGCATCATATTTCTGGAATCATATTCATAATCTAGAATGGCAGAAAGCAGATTTACACTTAACATATCAAAGCAGAAATAATGTTTCCAAGAATCCATTCAGTCTCTGTTCATTTTAAAGATGCAGATGCCAAGGGCTGTGTGTTGTTTTACATTACGGGAGTTCAGGGGGAGGACTGGAGGCATTGCTTGTGCTGGTAATGATTGCGAACGCATAAGGGACTGAGAGAGGAAAGATCAGAGTGCCCATATTGTGGATCCTTCTCCCTAGCTCCAAGAAAAATTTTAAAGTCTACGGCCTTGTCTAAATGGAATTCATTCTTACTGGTATAATTATACCCCAAAAATTAAACCAATATAGTGATAATGGTAATAACTCTCCAGTGTGGATATTTTCCAGGCTTTTTTTTTGTTCACAGCATAGCTGAAATCACTTCCAAAACTCTGCAAGCGTAGCTTGTGATCTGCAGGCCTCTGGTGGTCCAGAATATCATGGCAAGTGGTCCACAGTTGATTTGAGGAGTCATATGAAAGAGATTATTGTTGACATAACTTTCTAAGTAAGTTCCAACAAAAGGCGCAATGACAACAGGCCATGTGGTCTATGAGAAATACTGAGGGTCAACAGCAACCTACAGATCCAAGAAATTTGGGGCTACAGTCGTAAGGTACACCAGAAAAAGGTCTTTCTTTAAAGCACCCATGTGAGGCATTGTAAGATAAATAATTAGTGTGTTTTAGCCCAATACACCTGTACACCATTCCCCAGCTGCCTTTGGGAACATGACAGAAACTTTCTGCCAACTCTCTTACAACTAAGAGGGTGGTCACTTCCAATCCCACGGTCATCCATACCAACTGGGCTGTTTGCTTGTTTGAAATTCAGGTCTTTTCTAGCACTTTTCTGTCTATGTATAGGCTATGTAATAAGAAGCAGCCAAAGGAAGAGAAAGGGGTATGAAAATAAGCACAGAATAAACAGATTGTCCATGGGAAATATCAACATGAACAAACAGATACACAGAGAGAGGTAAAACTTCAGAGAATATACCTGCCAGCAAACATGGTTTCAGCCTGAGCTGCAATTTCATCTATGTCAGGAACAATTGCTGGAAAAAAATAAAAATAAAAATTAAAAAAAAAGCCAGTGATTATTGTTTAATCTGCACAGCAAAATGGAACTCTGTTCCTCTTTAAAGTAGATGTTATCAAGTAGAGGTCTAACTATGCATTCCTCAACTAGGCAAAATTCGCTATCTGCAGGAGTAGCAGGGAAGAAACAGGACATGGGGCAGAGTCAAATTGTGTATTACTATTACTGAGGAAGAGCCAAGTTGTAGTGATGAACTAGAGCCCCGTGGTGCTAGGAGCTGGACAAACCACCACCAGTGACCCACAAATGACAGAGAATATGAAACTTTTACATTTTTTGTTAGATGAGCCAAACCCCACAAAGCAGACATATGAACTTTAGAATATTTATCATAAACCAAATCATTTATCACACCGTCATTTTGCTTTAGAATAGCTTTAATATACCTTACTACTAAAGACTTCAGTACTCCTCAGCTGCCCCTCTGTTACACAGCACCTCCAATTAAAGCAATTCTTCCCTACTTGCAGGTGATCACACAGACAGCAGTCAGCCTTTTGAGCACTTCCGTGTGCACAGGAACACTCCCTGGAAAGCCACTCCATTTTCGCATAGCACGTTCACCTCTCTTAAATCTGTCCTCATCCAACCCCAACCATTTTTTCATGATCTACTCTCCATTACATTTGTCATTGTGCAGTGTTTTGGGAAGAGTACAAATGAGAGAATAAATTCTCATCGTGGGAAAAAGGAATCACATTTTTGTTGGAGGAGGACAGGCCAGCAAAAATCTTATTTTTATGGGATTCCTTAAAATTTTCCTTTTTCCACAAGCTTTTCAACTTTAAGCAGCATGCATCTTTCCACTGCAGTCAAGTTCTTTGTTTGGAGTAGCCTATGCAGAATTATTTTACATTGCAATACAATAGCAACATTTACCTGAGGCAATCCCTGGTGTGTCAGGCGGGGATGTTGTAGAGCAATCAACGTTTTCATTGTTTTCCCCAAACTCTCTTTTATAGATAGACAGCATGTAGGATATTCTATAGTCCAGTCTAACACTGAGAATAAACTACAAGAAAAAAAGTTTTAAATAAGAATTTTCTTCCGCTGTTTGGTAACATGGGTTAGGATTTTTCTGTGGTGGAACATACAGGGATACATGATTATTTTAAGTAAATGATTTTAAGTAAATACATCCATTACAAAAAAAGAATTATTACATTCATCAGTTTTCTGTGATTTCTTTCTTCACTCCAACCATCCTGTGACATATTGAACTCTACCTTATCGACTGCTGAATACTAAGAAGCAGACTGGATTTGTCCAGGGGCTCCAGCACACTGCCTTGTCCTCACTGCCTGCGAGCCAGAGCAGTACATTCAAACCCATGTTGAAACCAATTATTTCATATTTCAGCGGGACTTCTAATGCTCCATGAAGATAAGAAGCGGAGAGGGGTTGAGAGTAAAGACAACAGGCTCAAGGCTTACCCTCTCAGATGCCCGACAGCCAAGGGCAGCAGTGCTGCAGTAACTCCAGGCTCCCACGGAGTGAAGCACATGCCTGGTGGTGTCTTTTGTTAGATTGCTAATGATCAGCTGAGGGTGTGAGGAGCAAATAGCACTTCCTTCGTGAGCTCCTAGTAGTGTTGCCAGCATGCAGCAAAAATAAAAGTTTGGCTTTGGAAGCTACCGCTGTAATGGTAGCAGAGATCCCCCTCACTCAACGCTCTGCTTTCTTCTAATTGTTAGTGGCTTTTCTTCCTCAGCTGTGAAATCGGAAACTCATACAGGAAAAATCCTAATTCAAAGCTGAAGTGCTGCTTTTATATTGGAGTAGCGAGGAAAGTGACTAGGCTGGAAACATTAGTACCAATTTAAGGACACATATACATCCAACACTTCAAAACTGACTGCCCATCAACTGAGTTTCAGCGTTTCCCACACTTATGCTCCTTGCCCACAGTAAATGCAAGCATACAATGACACAGGTTTAAGATCACTTAACATACTTTACAATCAGTGGGGATGAAAGCACATATATTAAGTTACCAACACTCAGGCAACAGGTGATGACTTAGCAAATGGTGGCAACCTGTTGCTTTGATCTCCAACTAAAGTCAGACAAGCTTCCCAGACCCAGAATACTGTAATAGGATTTGGCTAGGACTATACCATCTAAAAGCAAATAAAATGCCAGTTTACGAAACAAAAAAGGCAGGTTTATTTTGGTTCCATGATCAAGTTACCCTATAATTGTACAAGCAAGGGTTTTAAAAATAAAAAACTCTGAAGTTCCACGCATAGTCAACTAAGTCTATCAGGCCATCTGTTTAATTCTGGCTGATGACAGAATGGAAACTCTTAAGTTGAAAAAGCCTTTACTTAAAGGAATAAGAGGATATATTAAGAATTAAATTATTATAAACTGCAATATTTCTTAGAATAGAATAGTTTTAATCACCACTGTACTAGCTATGCATGATAATACAATAAATCTAAAATATTCTTACTTGCCTTTTAGGGTAATAGCACAGTAATGCAAGGTAACATGATTTAAATTAATCCTCCTTCATTGCATATTAAACGAAACTGAATTATTTTGCATTTGTGAACTAAGATCATATATATGCACATTTACTGTGATTCATCCAACATATGACAACTTGCTAATCTGCAGTAATTTGACCGTGTGACTGAACCATAACTAACAAGCCACAGATTAAGTAACAAATCAGGATTAAATGCTCTCCAATCCTGGGTGCTCTTGCACTGGACATGCTGTGAAAAAGGAAGGGATGAGACAAATTTGATTCTCTTGCTTGTGAGCAGCCAGGGAATGGACAGGACAAGGTTGATGTCCTGCAATCATCCTCCTAGGCATCAACCAGTACAGCATGACAGTATGGAGAGAATCTCAGCCAAAAAAACTAATGAAAATGAGAAGCAATACGCATGAATGGTATTATTTAGGTGATGTAAGTTCAAAACACTCTGTCCTTCACCATAAGCCTTAAACTAAAGGAGCTCTGGAACCAAAGTATGCAGTATGGAGGATACTCTAACAATTGATAGTCTTTCAGATGATGAGTAATTAAGGTAATCTAAATCATTTATAAGCAGTCAGAACAAATGGAATCCTTCAAAAGTGACAACGGTACCAACAGATTTGCAGAATTTATAGAAAACACTGAAACGTTCCTTCAGGGCATAAGTATTGCAGAAATTGGGATTTGATATACAGAACGAATGTGTGTCACTTCACTTACTAATAGCACAAAGTGAAAATTATATCTCAAGAAGCATGCTAGTGTCCTATAGCTTGTCAGTTCAGCTGGGAGAAAATCATAGCAGCCGACAGACTATTCTCAATCTAACAGTGGAAATCTGAAACAGACTTCAAAAGTGCATGGCCTTGCATGACTTCAGTGGGTCTAGGTCCAATTCTGCCCTTCTTCAAACTACTGTAACAGAAGAGTCAAATACTGAAGCCATGCAAGCCACCCCAGTGTAAAATGAGTGTTAATGAGACCGGAAACAGACACACTGTCTTCAGAAAACATTAGCGAGGCAGATTAAAGGCCAAGTTCTGCCTTTTCACAGTTATAGTGACAGAGTTTCTACAGCATCTAGTTCCTTCAAAAGTGAAGTGTAACAGAGTGAGGACCACAACTGTACAACTGTTCACGTAGAGGAGCATTCTTCCTCATATCAAAGTGTTATTTTTATAATAAACAGCCCAGGTAGGGGTAAGAATGTAGCTAACAGAACTTGCCACTACGTGAATAAGTAAAGAACTGTGAAATGACTGCTATGTAATATTCCACCAATCATTATTACCTGCAAAATCTCAATGATTTTCAATTTGGTGTCCATTACGATCACATCTTCACTGTCTGAGGTGGTGGCTTGCTTGCTTGGGTGAATGCTTGGCTGTATATCAGGGGCACTGATGGGAAATATAGATCCTCTGCTCAGCACCATTTGGGTCATCATCTCTCCTACCCCATGGATGGTCCTCATAACATTGTTTCCTATGCATTAAACAAAAACATGTATGTATTTGCCATGAGCAAAGCTTGCTTGCAAAGCTATATATCACACATACGCCCATGTCATCAAACCCCTTTACAGTCTTAACAGGCATATTGAAAAACAAGTCCTCAATTCCTGATCAAAACTCAGGAGAAGGAATTCATTCAAATTACTCAATGGTTTAGAGACACATTTTCTACACTGATTTTCCAAGAGATCATTTCTTACAGGTCAACAGATGGAAAAGATGCCAAAATATTTCCACAGCTCTGTTAACATGTTCAAGAAATCATAAAAAGTAGAGCAAAAGAAATCTTAGTGGTTCACCTAATCCATTCCCTTGTCTGAAGGCATACTATCTACATCTAAGACCATTTCTGAAAGAGGCTTGTTTAACCTGTTTTTAAGAATATTTAAGCACTGCGTATCCCACATTATACAGCATCCCTAGGCAAGCGATTCCAGTACTTGACTATGTTTATTGTTAGAAAACTTTTATTGATATTTCATTTATATCATCTATTGCTGCAATTTATGACCTTGCTTTGTAGACACATGGGAGGAGTTCATTTTTCATGCCTACTCCCACTGATGTCTTTGCCATGGTGACTAGACGTAATATATGGGCTTGACAGTAAGGTTGATCTTGGCACTGCAGAGGCTGGAAGGAGACTATCCCAGTATCTTATATGTCACACGAAGAGAGAGTAAAGATTTGAGGCTGTGCAAGTCTGATCAATCTCTGTATGTGGTCCAAATGACAGGCCACAAACCAAAGCCAACTGACACAAGTAGCCAACCATCCCCCTTCAAAAAAATCCCAGGACAATGTCAGGCCCTGAAGGCTGTCCTGAAGGTCAAACTAGTATCTGTAATCACAGTGCCCTTCATAAGTCATACCTGGGGGAAAAAATTATTTTACACTCATGTGGCAAAAAACTTTATCCAGTCTAGTTGCAATGCTACCTATCACTGATGCTGGTTCAGCAAAATCTACCAAGAAATACCATCTGTTCCCATAGATTATAATGGTCTGTCTTTATAGTGAATTTTGATATGAAAAGCATCTCAGTGAATCAATAACTATCTTCTTCCAAAGGTGGGGAGAAGAAAGAATGAGAGTATTATGCTACCTACCTACATGAATTAGTTTCCTTTCTTGCAAAGCAAAGATCTGAATGAATGGAGGAAAGGAAAGGAATGATAGCATCTCTTCACAGGAGTGCCAAGACCTAGACTACACCAAAGGCAAACAAAAGAACGAAGGAAATGTAGCTTTGCTGAGGTAAGCCTGAATAGTTCTTGTCTGTCTTTTAGTACACTTTAATCATCATGCAACTGACAAGTTTTACTCACACTGAAGAGACCCTCTTCCCAGATAATCTGCTGTAAAAAGCCAAAGCTATATTTTATTTTGTTAGCAATATCCTCCTCTCATGCCCTTCTTTCTTCAATCCATAGAGCTCAAGTACTGCATGCAGGGAAAGAGGATGCCTTCAGCCCTGACTTTAAAAGGAAAACACACAAAGAATTTGCTTTTTCAAAGTGAATGAGGCAGATTAGTGTCACATTTGAGGTCCCATTCGGCATCCAGTCTGGTGTGCAATCACTCTGAATTGGTCTTTTGAAAATAATACTTCAAGTCCCTACAAAGGAGGGAAAAAAATGTATTTCTGACTTTGCATGATGTTAGGAAAAAAAAGCTAGAAGTCAAACTAAGGGCTAGATTCTCACATTAGGCAGGCACAGAAAGTTCTCCTAACTGCTTACACCAGCATAAAGCAAATAAAATCATTCCAAATACGCTTCTTGCTGCAAAATGAAAATGGTGCATTTTCCTTTCAAAACAAATAAAACAGCTGGGGAATAACATAGTATGGATCAATCTCTCTCTCCCCCTCCCCACCCCCTTTCTCCCAGTGTGCTATACATTTATTTGCATTGACCATCATTCAGTTCACTTGTGTAAAGCTAAGTTACTAAGTAGAGGACCTTCAACCCTTAAAGTAACTTCAGTTAAACTGACTTTTTGCATCTTCTTCATCTTCAAACTGTGAAATAGATGACCTCCTTTATATCATCCTGTCCTTAATGCTGACTGATAAGCCTACAACAAGACTTAGAGGTTGTGCAGCTGCTTCATGGCCTGCAATACCACTGCTCTACATCTCAGTTGAGATGTCATCATTCTCTCTCTCACAACATGTTTTCAAAATCCCTTTCACTCAGTTGTACAGAGGTGAATATAAACAGAGGCACTGCTGTTTGGAAAGCTCAGGAATTCTTTATAAAACAACTTGAGTCAATGGAGTTACCAGCTGATAATTAAACCACTTAAGTCTAAGACAAGTGCAGAAGATATTCTTCTCGAAAACGAGATACACAGTTTGTCCTAAATGAGGCAGAAGAATTCCACTTTATCTTGAAAAGTTCCTGCTCACCCTTCAAGACTGCAGTCCACTCAGTGTAAAGTTAACAAAAAAGGTAGTGTCTTTTGGCCAAGGAGTCAGACAACATCTTGGGTGGACCTCATGTTCTTGGAGAAAGAAAGCTGGGATTTTGTCTAGAGCATACCTCCTGCTTATTTCTCAGCTATCACTGGGGTGCTGCACAGGCACCGCAGGGGATGGGATCCAACTCCCTCCATGACCAACGAATTAGTCACTCTCTCTGCATTTCAGGACCACCTCTGCAAATGAGGAGACTACTTTCTCCATCTCTGAAAAGGACAGTGAGAGGCCTGATATAACAAAGACTGGGAGGCACTCAGCTAATGTGATGATGGAGCCTATAAAAGCAGCTAGGAAATAGAAAGAAACGAGATGACTGCTGTCCTTTCCCCTTAGCCATGGAACACCAGTGGTAAAAGATGGTAGAAACCAGTGAGCAGTAGCTGTGAAGCTGCTTCCAAACAGCATCAATAACAAGGATAAACCCTCTGTCCACAACATTCCTTTACTATTGACCTTCATGCAACTGATCTAAACAGCTAAAGGATCTAAACAGCAAAGGAGGATTAAGGTGGTACTTATTATCACTGCCATTTCAAATTCTATTGCATTAATGCATAGGAAAGGATTTTTGTGAGAGAAAAGTCTACTTAATCCAGTTTGGTATTTACAGCTGAAATGAGTAGTGACTCAATACCGCATTATTTCTCTCAATAACAGCAGTGAGACAAGGTGTCATGGGTAAACCCATCTTGAAAACTTTTTAACTAACTGCCTGACACTGATTATTTTCAATTAACTCAGAGCAGGCTTGGGGAGAATGTTCCCAGAGTGAAAATAATACAGCAACTGGAGCAATTCAGCATTCTTTTCAGGAAAGATATTTCAACAACTATGTTCTGTAGGGTGCTGATGAAATATAACTATGTCTTAGGAGTAGACAGCAGTCAACCAGCACGTTCATGTATGGCAATGAAGCAGCTGACTGTCAACACTGGGAGGAACTGCTCTATTCTTCTAAAGAAGCCATGAGGATCATTCATATACATAAAGAGTGGGCAGTAGCTTCTCTTCCAAAAGATTCCACAGTAATCAGCACTCATGGTACTCAGTGTTATCTGTCCAGCCTTGGAAGTCTAGACCATGTTAAGCATGGATTTAAATCTGTCACTCACAAACATCAGGGGCCAGCAGCAGTCTTGCTAGTGAGTTGTTTCTTCTTGCTATGCTTTTGTGTTCTCTTGGCTTTAATACAGTTATCTCAGCAGGGAAGGATATGAGTCTCTGAGGTAAAGCATGCAGAAAGGTTATTGCAGCTTAAAAAGCGACTAACTCCATGTCAGCTAAGCCTGCAACAATGCAAGACAAAATACACTGGCTCAATAAAAGAGATTTAAGTTCTTAGTACATATGCACACAATGACGAAAAGAACGGAGCTCTGATCTTAGTTACAGCTCCAAAGTGCTTCCTGAATACCAATGCCCAAGGAAAAATTAACTTAGTGCCTCAGCTAGTTGACTGAGCTAAATCAGGAGAGATAGGAAGTAGATGTGCACCCTGATTACTTTTGTGTGCACTTTGCTAGAGAAAAATGAAGAGAAGCCTGAGCTGTGCCTTCATATGGTATTGCTACCCTTAACCTGCTGACCTCCAACATTTGTTGTCTTCTTTGAGGTCAAGGTATTAACATTTATATATGGCTGAGAAGTGTAGCAGGGAGACAACAGTCATGGCAATGTTGTAAGGTGCTAGTGTGTGCGACCAAACACTTCTCTCACCAACAAACCACTGCAAGAGTGCTCAGAGCTGTGACTGACCAACAGAGAAAAAGAACGCAAGGTGATCTCCATGAATCTTCTTCCATTTTTCCAATTTTCCCTTCCTCTCCCCAATTCTTCCTCTCTGCTCCTCCCTCTGCCAAGACAAGTCAGATGCCAAGAACCTTCCATAAGAAGTGGACCCATTAGAAATGCCTCCTGTTGAATGTACAGTCTCACAACGTTAGCCAATGGAAGAGTGAAATCACTGTACACACAAGTGGTAATTTAAAGGAGCTGCAGACTGACAGGCACTGAAAGAAGAGGAAAGAAGAGAATGCTTGTCATGTTTTGAAAAGACAACTGTGCATCTCCTTTTCATTACTTTTTATTACAACGATCATAACTTCCTAATGAATATCAGTTTCTATCACAAAACTGTAGCACATAATCTCATACAATTTGGCATGACTGACAACACAGCAGCCTCTCTGAGAAGAAAGACTTTTCAGAGGAGTCAATTATGGGAAAAAAATAACAACCACCCAAGTAATCGAAACAGTGGATAATTGACACTTCATTTTCTACATAAACATATCTTCTTGATAAGTCATTTACTGGTTGCAAAAATCCTAAAAGCAGAATATAAAAGTAAACAACAATCTGCTATGTAATACAGTATAGATGGTAAGTGACAAAATACCATATCCAGAAAGAAAAACAACTCTCAAAGGCAGCTGGCAATTCATGCCTTTTCTTCAAATTATTCCTAACCAATTGTTATGCAGCGTCCTCAGTTTGCTCTCCAGTACCCACAGCATTTTAGGTATTTCACAAGCAGTGCAGAGAACTGTGCAGTAGCTGAATGTGAATGCACAATGGACAGCCTCAAAGGCTGGCAGATACCCTCACAGCGAGTAGCCCTCTATTCCATAGATATCCCCCAAGACACCAGGGAACTGACTTGCAGCCTTATTTATTTAAAAATTAACTATATGCACCTGCTCTGGTCCCTAGTTGCCACAGAGGGACAGAGTCTGCTCTCAGTAACATTATCGTTCAGTCTTCCTCAACACAGATATAAGAAAGATTTCTAGGACCCAATTTTCAAAACTGCTCAACCATTTTTAGCTCGAACAGTTTTCCATAGTGCTCACCTCCCTACTCAGAAACGTGAAAAGTGCCTGTATTTTCAAAAGGATTTTAACACCTAGCAGCTCTCATTAGGGACTGGAGAAGCTGGATGCTCAGTGTTTCTGGAAACTAAGTACCTAAATAGGAGCTGACATATGATGGGTTCTTCAAGAAATCTGGTACTTAATGACCAGAAAAGACAAATGCACATGCATCCACTGCTCCAACAACTTTCATCAACCTGTCCATAAAAGCCCAATACATTCTTCAATCTTGTTTATATTGGGGGGCGGGGGGGACGACACAGACACAAATCACAGGTTTTGCAACAATGTGGCATTTCTTGCATTGTCTCTGTAATTAAGTTATAGAGACAACTCTCTGATGTCATCAAACCTGAGCATGCTTTTGACTAGGACACCTAACACTTCAACTTCTTCCAAACACCTCCTAGAAAACATGTCCCTTCCAATGTAGCAGGGCACAAGCCAGACAGCATGTGCCCCTCCCTGCCATGCCAACTTCTTTCACTACAGCCCTTCAGGCCTCCTTCCCCATCCACAACCCAATGAAGTCCCAAAGCCTTCTCAGTCCTCCTCAGCCACTCTCATTTTTCCCATGAAATTAACTTTTACCAACTGTAGCCCTGGTGAAGCAAAACTGAATTTTGCCAGTGAGCTGAGGAAGCTTTAGGCTGGTCTCCAAGCTCGCTGCTACATTAGGAGATACCTGGCATGTTGCTGAAAGTCCAAACTTTTACCATTATCAAAGTCAGTTTTCAGCAAAGCTGACCTTTTCTCAACCTGTGCCTCGGTGTAGCTACATTCAACCAGGTTTTAAGACAGTACTTATAACAGCAAGTCACCTTCCTGATGACTGCTGAAACAGGAGCCTTGACTCCAAATGATCTTGACTTTGTGGATGTCAGTGAGACCTATACTATTGCTCCACCATAAGCTTCTTAAAGTTTCAGTGCCATCTTAAAGCATGCAACACTGCCAATCCCTGGGGATCCTCTGGCAGGGAACTGTATGCGCAGCAATGTCTATTTACCAGGGGCTAAATTAAAAACCCAATGGCAGCTTTAGCTCTACATTTCTTTGCCTTTGTTGATTTGGCTACATTGCTTCATGCAATTTAATTTTTCTGCGTGAAAAGTTATAGCCATTTTTAAGACATATAATAACAACACTTCAGTACCTAAAGGAACACATTTTATTTCAAACCCTCTAGAGCTATATATTCTTTGCCTGAAGCATTAAGCCTTACAGCTCTGTTTGTGAAAGAGGTGTTAATTTTTACAGGTTTTCTACAGAATCTGCTCATAAAGACTGCAGAACCCACCATAAACAGGCCAAGAATCACACTTTATTTCTTCATTAAACCATTTTTCATCGCTCAATAACTATCTGACCTCAGGTAAGCCTCACAGAAAACCTAATGCATGACATTAAGGGCAGTAGGTGAGGTCACTTCTACATTTTATACAGCCCTCAGAACTAACGAGGCAAAACAAACCAAAAAACCCCACAATATGCAATGCACATACATTTGCTACCCACCCCCTAAGTGAATCTGGCCACCTCAGCTTCCACTTACCTACAGTATATCCACAAGCCCTCCCTTTTTGCATACAAACTCGCCACTGCCCAGCTATGGTGAAACTCCACCATGCTTCACCTTCTCCTGACATTCTGCAGGTTCTGTTGATGTTGCCTATCCCCAAAACCACAAAGCAGTGTCAAAAATACAGCTTTCATGCCATGGACATTAGACGAAGGAAAGAATACATAAATCAGCCTGCTGGCCTTGAAGGTAAAAAGCATCATGGGAATCAAGCCTTCTAGCCCAGTTACATCTATGAAACGGATATCGATTCCTAGAAGAGCAATGGTCTCTGGAATCACATTAATGCACAGGTCTCATGATGAGGGAAAGAATAAGGAGGAAAGAGAAATGGGCCATGCCAAAGAATTAAACTCTCAGACTGACCTCCCCTTTGGTCTGACAATATTCTGCACTGAACAGCAGTTGCTTCACTATAGACATCTGTGACTAACACAGCTAACTTTCCTAAGGGTTAAATCTTTTTTCTCTTGTAACCCTTTTTTTTTTTTAAACTGCTGGCATAAATTATTGCTCCAGTCTGCCAGGCAGCCACTGCCTCATTAGCTCTGCTAATCAAAGTATGCCTCAAGAAGATATTTCAAATTGTTAACTAGACAAAGGAGCAGCTAACAGACAGGATGCAAGGCTGAGAAACAATATAGTTGTTTCTAATAGTCCTGGATGAAATCTGGTCCTTCTTGGTCACGGAGGACCCGTGGGCACAACAGAAATGGCAGGTCCAAGCTTGTTCTCAACCCTGTTCTAGTAGTGGTCTCACTGGTGCTTCTAAGCAGCATGCATCTCTACTTGCAGCCAAGAGGACTGGAAAAAAAAAAATACCTACCTTCTTGCTCAGTTGAAGCTGAGTGACTAACAGACTACCAGGATGCATCGAAGGGACAGACGACTGGACGAGAGTCCCCTGACACACTGATATACAAGCACTCCTTTGCAGAGAGATGGTAGCTCACCAGTGCTGAAGTCTCCAGGAGAGAGTGAGGGCTTCCCCATTCTGACTCCTGCCAGGGTTGAATCCTTCGGGGTACATCACAACAAAGCAGCAAAGCTTGCAGCGTGACACAGGGGTCAGACTTTTCACGATACATTTCAAAGAAATGTTCCACAATCTCAGGATGCCTACGGGCAGATCTTTAGTCCCTTCAGTCTACAGGAGGGATATGCTACCAAGCTAAAGACCTAGACATAACGTGAAGGAGCTGGCATATTTGGCTACTAGTTTGAATAGGTAAAAGGAGGCATCTGTTGAGCCAGTCATGAGCAACACATTTCATGTGAGAATCACAGAGGCAGGAGCAATTGGAGCTTATTATAGACAGTTTTTAAAGCCTGTTTTTCAAAAAAACTGAACATAGCCTTCCTTTGTGGAAGCAAAAGGAACTGAAAGACTCTAACCGATGTCAGTGGACACTGGCTCAGGAAAATTGTAGCCATTTATGTAGAGCTCCTGAGGGAAAGACATACTCTGCAGATAAGCCGGGTTGGTACCACCGAGGGCTTTTTCGAATTAATGCCCAGCACTGTGAATCGCATCCCAAGACATATGCAACTTAAATTCAAGGATGTATTTCCTTGCATGTCATTATTCTCATTCCCAAACAACGTTAACTAAATAGCACTGAGCTGCATGGCAAACGTGTAGCTTGCCTGCTAATACTACCATGTCATTTCATCTTTCAGGCCTGACATATGCTGTAGCTGTATGGTTTGACTAAAATCAGCTATTTGAAAGATCAAATCGCACCTAGAGAAAGATGTGCATTTTAATTCACAGAGAATAAATAACCAGTATTGGACAAGGCAGATTGGCTCCTGACTCTGGAATGATACAGCAGGGGGCACTTATTAGGAAAGCAATGACTTTACCTTTTAATTAAAACTGCAAGAGATTATAATGTTCTTGAAAGGTGCCAGAATGACAGCACTACTAAATGAAGTCCTCACTTTATCCTTAAGAAAAAAATGCCTCTTTAGGATACAAGTAGTATATTTTGCAAACCCTGTATTTTTTAGAATCTAAAGGGGAAAAAAAGAAACAGGAAAAAAGCTTCAAATAACCTCAAAAAATGATTCAAAGTTAAGACACTCTGACTGAAAAAAAAAAAAAAGCTGGCTGCAACATTTTCAAGTTAATTCATTTTTAGGATGCAATCTAGGTAAGAAGCATTTCCAAAAATATACATCTTTTCTTTTTCCAGGATCCTATCTCACAAATGTTTCTAGCCAACTTTCCCCAATGTGTCTTCGTCAAACAAGGTCACACCTGAAAACTACATGCACACTAATTTAATTCTGGTTAAAGTAACTGACAGTGGCATTAAAACCAAGCTTTTTAAAGGAAGTAAGGCACAACATTTACAATAACTTAAGGATCTTTTCAGAATCTTTGCAGAACCAAGATAGAGAAACTCACACACAACGTCAAGGACTACCTCAGCCATCAAGGTGACTCAAAATTTAAGAAAAGGATGGAAAAAGACATCTTGAGGTAAAAGGTTAATTAAGTCTTCATGCAACTTCCACTAAGCCTAAAAATACATCCCATTTTGCAGATTTCCTTCAACAGTTCAACACTTGTCATATGTACTTCCTTACTTAGCAAGTTGTTCTACTGAAATAAGTGGGTCTTTTTAAGAAATAAATATTAAACAGGGAAGAATACTCCAGATTTCTGGTTGTAAATTTGGTTGTTTCAATTTTGAGGTGCACAACTCCAGGCAGGCTTCCCACAGCCAAGACCCACCTCATTCTTCCACACATCATTAATATATTTCTACCCATTCCCAAAATCCTGACTACAGTTTTCATGATGTGGAGCAGTGGCCAAACCAGTGAAGAGCCAAGCTCACCAGTTCCCTAAAACTTCACATTACAGGAATCAGATGCTGGAAGCTTTTGTTGCTACTGACCTGGAACAAATCAATGTCAATAATGGAAAGGCAGTACACCCTATCTGTCCCCAAATTTATTCAGCACTGAGTTTCCCATAGAAATCAATACTTTTTAACAAAACTAAAATGCAAGACCTATCATGTTAAATAAACAGATCCTACCCAAAATTCTTAACTTCTATAGAGTTGCCACCTTGGATCTACTACAGCTGCAGAATAGGAATTACATGACTTTTCCATTTGGTCGAACCTCTTCTCGAGTCACTTGTCCTACAACCTGAAAATCAGCTGCATTTCTGCATAGGCATAATTACTGACAAAATATTGCTGCTAAATATCCATTTAATATTAATCTATGTAAATTTACAATAAGATAGCCATGAAAATTAAAATATACAGAGCTCAAGCAGGTATTAGGTAGCACTTTCCTACCTTACAGTTACAGGATCAGGCCCCTAGTGCTTGACAAAATTTAAACACATTTGTTTATGCCATTAAACCATCAGTCCCAGGCATCATGGCTGGATTTCAGTGTTTGTCAAAACTGGGGTTTAGAGCTACACTTCAAAGCTCTAAGCTCAAAGTATGAAATACATGTTCTTACTGAATTAAAGCTAATGCCTAGACATTTGTGATCACTGACTGGATGGATTAAAAAAAAAAAAAAAAAAAAAAAAGACAAGACCCACAACTTTCATAATCTCCAAAACTAATAATTTACTTCCACACATTCACAGTACATACACAAAATCGCAACAGACGCAATCTCACCTTTTGGGTTTTCTTTTTTTAAAGAACATCAATGGAATTAGTTTTGCAACTCAGGGAAGCTAACTTTCCTTAAGAAAGAAGCTGTGTAAACCTGCACACCCCTGGAGCAATAATGTGTTGGAGAGACACCTACGCTGCATTCAAAGGTACAATATGAATGTTTTAAGTACTGGACCTGCCAAAGAGGATGCTGTGTAGCAAGACCCTTGCCGCAGTCTGGAGATCTGGGAAAGCAGAATCTGACCTCCTCTAATGGCAGGAAGAAGTAACCCTCACCCCTAAGTGACTGGAGGGAGGGCTTCCACCATCCTGAATGAGGGCAGGCAACAATCCATCTGTCTGTATCTTATGAAGTTATGAATAAGTAAACACTTCCTGAAAAAATCAACAGACCATCCTGATTTTAGAAAATGCCAACACATTTTCAAAAACTACAAAAAAACAGGCTGAGTTACTTTCTATTGTAATCCTTTTTACTTAATAGCCTAAGAGACCAGTATTGTAAGTTAAAAGTTACAATAAAAAGCCAAGACAGGTAACTGATAAAACAACTAATATGTTCTCAACAACTCAGTTTTATAACAGAGAGAGAGGATATCTGTGTAAAAGGGGAAGGGGAACCTTTGATGTACAATCTTATAAGTACTCTAAAATCAAAAAAAAGTGTATACCTATAGCTTTGCCTGGTGAACAATCCTTACTGTCAAGAGTGAGGGGGGATCTAGATGAAATTCCTGAGATCGATTTCTCTGTTGGCCTGTTCATTCCTCAGGATCCCTAGTGGATCCTGGACAAGGTGGATCCAGATTCCACAGGACCTAGGTAACATCAGGACTTCTGGGGTCAAACTTGTTTGGGTAGAAGTGACTGCACAAGATTCTAAGCACTGTAGAATCAGACCCCTGGTCTTTCCCATTCTCCCAGAAGATAAAAAAGTACAAGAACATCATTAAGACACATGATCATCTCATACACAGGCCTGTTCCAGCAACCCTGATACAGCAAGGTCTCCCTGTCAAACACAGACTCAAGACCAGTCTCCAGTCAGGACTCACTTATCCTTAGCATCATCTGCAGTCCAACACATGCAGAGGCAGAGAAGTTCCAGCCCACCACCACCACTCAGACAGAAAACATAAGCACTTTTTGTACCTTACTGTGGGATCAAGCACAAGTTCACGAATCTGAAAAGACTGGACACAGAAGCAGCCAACTACACTACAAGCCAGCAAATCCCCTGAGCTCAGCTCCTTCTAGCTCAGGGTAGACACATCGCACCTCAGCTACGGCTAAGTGATGCCTAGCAAGGCAGAGAGCACACAAGCAGATCAAGGGCTCTGTGTGTTTAGGGCCTTGTTCACACCTTCTCATTACCTTGTAGCAAAGATGCAATCAGGATGTGGGTGCAAGACAACCACAGGGCTGGTTTTAAAGGACTGCTACCTGAAAAAAGTTTTAAAAAAAACCAAACAAACAGGGGGGAAAGGAAAAAGAGTGGAGCCAAATACTCAGTTCGCACAAACTCTCACAGCCCCAAGAGCTAGAGCAACTTATGCCAGCCAAACTCCTGTCCCTATGGTCGAATTCATTCCTCACCAGCAGGCTTCCACATGAAACAAAGATAGGCAGAAGTTACAGTCAAAATTTCAGCCACAGCATTTGTCTCCAGAATGTCAGCAACTACAGTACCTGGTGCTTTCTCCTTGAGCACCCTCTCTAATCTTAATCTGCAACTAAAGTTAATGCTGACTGGGTTTTGTGTGGGTTTTCTTAATGAAAAGTACTCCCCTTTTTTGAATGAGTAATATGTTTTTCAGACATGAAATATGTTCTTTGGGCATGAAGTTCTATGAGCTGGGGGGTCAAAAATAGTGAATAGGAGTTATGAAACTGCTTAAACTGCTTCTAAATTATGCATCCTTGCAATATATGCATCTTCATAGCCTAATGCCCCCATGGGTAGGTAAGTATGCACCTCCAGAGAAAGAAGGAGGAATGGTAAGATGCTTGGGCATAGCAGTTAAACATTCAGGATCATTCTGTCTCAACCGCAAAGTGAATGCAGAGTTTATGTGTTTTATGACCTGTCAATCTGAAAAGAGGGAGGCTGAAGACAAGATATGACCATCCAAAGATGGGCATCCTTTTCTTTTGTCAAAGACTGTAGAAGGCCTCTCCAGCAAGTCTTACAGCTATTTCAACATAAAAACACCTGTGTCTCCACAGCAAAATTGCACTGCCTATTTTTAAGCCTAGACAGCACAGCCAGTATCTCTATCTCTGGTCCCCCTTAAGATGGCAGACACAACTGACAACAGTCTGAGGTAGCAAAAACCCCTCTCTATAGCAATGGGCTTTCTAGCCATATAGTTAGCAGGAAAAGGGGGGGGGGGGGAACCAACAAACCAATCCATAGATCATTTCCAAAAGAACGTCAGTGGATTGTCACATCCTGACCTGAACTGGTCCAGTGTTTAAAAGATAAACATCCATGGAGACAACTACAGCAAAGAAAGAAGTTTAAAGAATCTGTACAAAGGCCAAAGCTAATCAAAGACACACAAGAAATCCCACCTTTGTTCCATGCCTTTTTTGCTGAAAAAAACATGAGACAAAAACAGATGTGTGACAAAAGTTTCCAACAAGGCTCCAGTCAACAGTTGAGTGTTACTAACAAGGCTACTGAGCTTCCATTTGCATAGTGGTGACATTTTCTGCATTCCTTCACTCTCGTTTATTTCAGTCATTCAGAGTCATTATTCATTGATTTGCATGGAATTGCTCTGGAAATTAGTATAACTGCAAGCAGGTCTGTTTACACTTAATGGGTGTTTCTTTCCTCTCCTATACAGCCTGAAAGGAAACCCTTCAACAGAAATAAAAGGGAATTAAGGATGAAACACAATTTTATGAGTAATGAAGGTGAGTAAAAACACTGAATGAGATGTATAATTAGGATTAAAGACGTGAGCAGAGAGAGAGAACTAAATGGAAGAACCACATCTGCATGTTCCATCTTGCCAATATGCCAAGATTGTATCTGGAGTCAAACTGTGTCCAGAGCCATTTAAGAAGAGAGTCTGCAATGCAGTATTTCAGGGACAAAAAAGGAAAACATAATTCCAAGTGTCTGAACATACAGTCTTTCTCTGGTTCTGTAGAGGGACTGCAGCCAGCTATAGCATGCTTTAGTGTGCACTGCACTGCAGGAAAGACTTTCAGGGGCTTTCAGTAAAGTGTACTGGCAGTGATGGAGGAAAGATCAAGAGAACCAAGTATAAGACTTCTTGGCTCAGAGATGACAATGACAGTCTACATTTCTCCAGAGTGTGTGAACCTCAAGAAGAAAAAAGTTATGAAAGATGGCACACTCATGCTGGGTATCTGTAGGATTGACTGAGCAAAATGATGATTAGGAAAACCCAAGCCTGGGTAAAGGCCTCCCAGAGAAAATACAAAATAATTGTTGTTTCAAACAAGACAGCTCGTACTTTTTGGTGCTGTGGGCCAGCTGGTAATGCAATGACACTTACACCAGCTACATATTAAAACAGAATTTGTCATCAGTCTCCTGGGCCCATATGACTGTCACACCTCCCTTACACACACACAAGAAAACTAAACTGCTAAGTTTCAGCACCTTCCTGGCATGCTCATTCTTCAACCCAATTTTAAGCCATGGTAGAAAAGGCAGTGGGACATGCAGTATTGTCCTGAGGTTGCCAGACAGACATTCTGGTCTGGGCTAAAAAAAGAATATTCTAAACTGACAAACACATGCAGAGGATGGCCTCATCTAGACTTCCATCTGGTGTTTCTGCAGTTGTGGGACCAGTAACATCTTATTCTCCTTTTAAGTGAAGTGCTAAGACGACTAATAAACACTTGTGCCTCATTTGAGCCATCATAATCGCTGTGCCCAGGCAAATGCTATCTGCACTTGCTTGAGATGTTCAGCACAAGCAACACTGAGGCTTAGATCCAGATTTGAAAGTTCAGTTCCAAACAAGCAAAGGAGCAGCAGAACCAAGACAGTAACCACAAGTTATAAAGGCTCCGTTAAAAAAGGTTCCCTTTTAGCTGACCATCGTAATGTACCCTGCAATACGTTCCTGTAGGTGGGTTTCTGTGTGAATAAAAAACCTTGAAAGATCAATGAGACATTCCATAAATTATTTCCAACCTAAATAATGAATTAAACACCGGAATAACAGTCTTTGCTGCTTCTCTCACCTCCATCCTGAAACTTGCTCAACCTTTCAAAGTATGATGATATAGGAACTTGAACAATATCTAGAATTGCCAGCAGCGTCCGGGTCAGTCTGAGAAGCTCACTAAAACTATAAAAGCCAAAGTATATGAGGTTTCGAGCCAGATGTACCACCTAAGAGAAAAAGAAATTAAAAATGAAGGGAGTATCAGCAACCTTTGTGGTATTCAGCTATGCAATATAGTTGCATTTCACACAGTAGCTTTCACAGAGATTCAGATCTAGAGTGCATTCAAATTAGCACAAGTCTTTCCACTGATTTAAATGGGCCTTGGACTAAGGCCAGTGACATTAAATATTTTTCAGAGTTAGACAAAACAATCAGTCAGTCAAATTACAACAGAGAGCAAAACCAACAGGAGATTTAGGAACGCTTGAAAGGATACAATTGCATCTGGGAAAATATTTAAGATTGACAAGAAAGACTCCAGGAAATTGTTTAAAGAGGTAGCAGCTGTGGGGAAGATGGAAGTCAGAAGAGTAAGACGATTGTGGTAAGTTTGAACGGAGGTGACTTCAGATGACCAGAGGCAGGAGTGACAAAGCTTCGGAGGTAGGTTGGAGGAAGAACTATAAAAGCTGTAAGCATTTCGCCTTTATTCAATGTTATTTGAATCTAGAAGATTCAGGCCTATCTAAAGTTTCTGTCAGGAATTTCAAACAATATTTAAAACACAGGATTAGGTCATTCAGAGTACTTCCTTCAGTGTCATATCTTACACAGAGAATAGTACTTATATTGAAGAATCCCTGCATGCCAATTCACTAATGTGGAGAGAAAGGGCATATGGCCATTCATCCACACACACATCCCTCCTCCTGCCATGCAACCATCTCAGAAAAAAAAAAAAAGGAAAAATACAGCTGTTTGACAGCAGACAGTAATATTATTTTCTGCAGTAACAGTCATCACTGAGAACACTGGAATTAGGAACTGGTGCTTCTTTAGGACATTTTACACCAACATTTATTCTACAACTACCTTTATTTTGAAAGAACCAATGTCAACTTATCTGAAATTAGGAGGAATACTCTAAGTAGGATGCAGATAGCTGAGAAGTACCTCAAATGTAAGTTTATTTTTCTCTTTGTCTCCAAAAGGAAAGGGCTGATTTACAACCTCTTTCAAGTACTCTTCTACAAATTCCATAGTTAGTGCAAACTTCCTTTTCATTTCATTCCTTGAAGAGTCTGTGAAAGAATCATACCTACAACACAGGGAACAGAAGGAAGGAAAATTAAACACCTCTAATATCAGGATCAGCTGTCACTAAAGAAAAAACAAACCAATCATGATGCTATGACATTACTGTCAGTTCTCTCTAAGGGGAAGGGCTAGAGGTCAAGGTCAGCTGATTCTTTGTAGATATGCAATGAGGATGCACAAACCTTCCCTCCAACAGTACCAGGAAGGGTTGCAGTGAACAGGAATAACAGAGACAGGAAAATCCTACGGTTCTGGCAGATAGCACTCTTAAATCTTGCTGTGGCAATTCAGTAAGTCACTAAGTCTCAGCTGTCTTCTCTACCCATCAGCCAGAGTTTACTATTTCCACAAGGAAAACAGTGGATCAGGAAAGCAGCTCATGATAGTCAGCTTCCTCCTTTGTACCACCAATTAGGACTGATTTTTCATATATGTCAAAACAGTCCCTCATCTCACTAACAGAAGCAATACTGTCTGCTGCACTGCTATACTTCTTCCTCTTTGTCTCTTCAGCCAGATACTCCCTGCCTGGGTCTAGCCCAGCGGCGCTGCTCCGTCAAATCAATTAAGCCAGAGAGGGTTTCCACTGAAGTCAATGGGCCCTTCTCCCATACTTAAATCTAACACATGCTTAAGTACCTTGCTGGATAGAGGCCAAAGCCTCTGCGAACTGTTTCTGGGGCAATACCTGTACCTAACTGTAAATTCTGGCTTTCCAACTGTGGCTTTCAGTTGAGCTTGAAGTATAAAACTGAGTTCCAGCCTCGCAAACCTGTAATGTTAGACACAATTAGATTACTTCAAGTCCAGTTGGTCTGAGGAAAGGCCATTCCATTTTTCCCCAGCTTGTTCCCTATAAGAACACAGTGAAAAACAAAATTGAAGTATTTCCATGTAAAGCTACCCAAAGCTACTCTTGGAAGTTTCCAAGAGTAACAATAATTAATAGCTCTGTGCTCTGCAACAAAATACCTTTCCACATGCATGTTGTGTTGACATTAGACATCTACAACCATTTTGTTCTGAGACTAACCCCTACAAAATACTTTTGTACTTTAGTTTGAAACACTTTCAACTCACTCATGAATTGTGATCTTAGTGGGAATTTCAGTCCACAATCTGGCATATCTGACAGGTACCACAGATTCCTGAGGATCTCTGTCCACGTGCATGTGTAGCATCAGCCGACAAAAAGAAGCCCGGAGATCATAAGGGAGGCTTTCATCAGACATACATCGCAAGATCAAGTCTACTGACAGCTGTGCAGAAATCTGGTTGATGGCAAGATATTGGCGGTCCAGGCACATTCTTGCAAAGAGGTTCAGTTGGTACCTTAAAAAAAGATAACATATAGTATTCAAAGAAATCAGTTGGAAATGAAACAACGTACCTCAGAATCTCACTTTACAAGCCTGATGTCAGCCTTTCTGATACAAATCCTAAAAAACAGCAAGAGTGACTTTGCTAAGCAAGGGACCAACTTGCCATTAAAAATGCTAAGATAAGGCTCCGGCCCCCACGAAGGCTGGGCTCTCTTTGAAACTCAAAGGAAGCATCATTCAATGGAAGGTTGAAGCATTTGGACAATTTGTTTTCAATCAGTGTAAGACACTGTTCCATGATCCCATTTCCCCTCTAATCCTCAGGACGCTTAGGACACTCCTTCCTTAAAGAATGCCTTGCTTTCAGGGCAGCACAACCTAAAAATAAAGCCCAATAAATAAAAAGTAAGAGGCACAATTATAAAGAGACACAAAGAGCTGTCATGAGCAAAGGAAACTCAAGATTTTTCTGGAATAGACAGCAAAGATTGTGATGCTTCCTACAGAAAAAACTTGAAACAAACTTTTAATCCCAATTTCTGGCATGACCTGGTTTCCTTTTTTGATATTGGCAAATGAACTGGATAAGAACAGCACCAGGGTCTTCAGAGAGTTTACATTTTCTTCCATTTGAATAAGCAGTTTTACCTGTAGTAGGTAAGAACTTCTAAATCAGCTTTTGTGCCCTCCTTTGCCTCCTGAGCCAGATGCCTGATGGCTTTGCCATGAGGCTCCTTGTTACTGTCAATCCAGTAAAGCCACACTTCCTCTTCATCAATGTCATCTGAGATGACTGGGCATTCCAAGGGATTGTCCATTTGTGTCGAAACCAGCCTGCAAACACAAACCATTCACAATGGAGCCACTAGCAAACTGCTACGAATATAACAACAGAGCAGATAACAAAAAGGTATGTTCCGATTATGGATGCTCACTTGGTCTGAATGAGAATGTCAGCATTCCCTGGGCTCAGCATAAACTTGCAGATGAGTTCCTGAGTTACTGGTATTGCTGTGGTGTTAGATACACACAGGTCTGACAGATAATCCAAGAATCTGCAGTCAAAAAAACACAGATGCAACAGAACATGAGACTTAAAATACTACCCTGAAACATTGCAGCACAAATCTCTAGCATCCATCACTAATATGCTCAAGGGAGCACATATCACAAGATTTATCAACATACGATCTTTGCCGATTCATACGATTGCAACTCACAACAGAAAAAGACGAGTAATAGCTTTGAGAGCCACCCTGAATGGTGCTGAACAATCGGTCAGGGAGAGAAAAGAAAAATATCCCAAGTGTGACACTTCTCAGCACATCAAAGGCCAAAGAGTTGTACCAGAACTTAAGAGCAGCCTGAGGCTTTCTTCAGTTTGGCTGGCAGGGGAGCTCCACCGAAGGCCCTCGTCCTTGTCAGAAACCAAAAGCAAGAGTACACATTCCCACTCATCTTCCCCATCAGGTAACACGCGTCTCCAAGTAGCAAGGAGATGCTACTTGTGCCGGAGACAGCCGTGTGCCCTCTGAGGGACTCCATTGCACTGGAAGAGTCCACACCTCCACCTTTTAAAATCTCAAGTGACACGGCCAACAATTAGTGAAGAGTGAAGATGTGGCAGGACCTGAAGACAGGACCTCTGTATTCAAAGAGGTCATTCCGCGTAAAGCAGAAATAACACAGCTTTGCATGGAAATCAGTTTCCTATGAATTTGTCTCTCAAATTTAGGCCTGATAATAATAACTGAAGCAGTGAAGCACCAGGGCCTTGAGCAATATCGTTAAACACTAACAGAAAAATGGTATTCACAATTACAGAGGACATTATTTGGCCTTCAGTACATTAATTTCTTATATTTGTATTACTTAAGTAATTTTACAGCTGAAAATCCAATAAAAAAAAAAAAAGACAGATTTTCCGTTTGAAAAAATATCTGTTTCCTTTATATTCTGACCTAAAGCTAATTTAAAAAATTTCCAACTGAGTGAAGTTCAAGGCCAGAATTTTTCATTTGGAACAAGATCTGGTCTAGAACACACATTCACTGTGATCTTCACTGCCCTAGGTCCCTTTCAGGTCTGACCTGGAATCAGAACCTGCAGGAAAACTGATATTAATAAAAGCTTAGAAAAACTGACATCTGTGTAATTTGCACCAAGACTGTTAGCAGGGGAACCAACACAAGTGGCAGTTTCACAGAGGAGCTGCAGAGATATGAGAAATTAAAATTTCTGTTTGTTTCTCTTTGTCCCAATCTGAACTAAAACCACATTTTCAAAACTGTGCTGTAAAGTATAAACCCTCTTTTCAGTAAGCTCTAGTTCTGAAATGCAGATATGATCAAATCCCAAGAATTACAGGGAGTTCTGATATTTTCTAGCTTGACACTGTACATGTGGGGTTTTTTCTGCCAGGTCAAAAAAAAATTAAGCTGGGAGAAAGACAACAGAACAATGAATAGCAGGCAGATTCACAGCTACTGCAAATATAAAAGCCTGTCAATACAGAAAAAGAATGTTACGTGGACCACTTCAAACCTTGGCTCTCGATTCCTCCTGAGTAAATTAACAAACGTCTCTATTTCTTTAGCCGTGATGTGTTTCTCTAGCAGTTTTCTGTTGTTGTGCAACAAAGCTGTGATGGTGTCTTCTGCCAGAATATCATAACCAATCTGGGACTGCATGACGCAGAAGTTCTTAGCAATATATTCCTGAAAAAATGAAAATTCCCGTGATGACCTGTTAAGCAGTAATGTTTTTCCTTTAGAACCAGAAGCATCCAGCTCAATTAGCAATCAAAATAACCCTCAAAACTTTCCCTCTGAACTGGCCTGAACAAAAGAACATCTGAACACCTAAAATATGTACCCCAAGAAACAGATTCAATATTAGGGATGACTAACTCTTCTTATTCTTTCATAAGCCAAAGGAATGAAACCATGAAAGTAAATACAAAATTCAAGAAATGGCAATCAATTTTTTTAAAAGGAAAAACCAAAAGGTTTTTATAACGTTTAAGAAGCTTTCTTTCCTGAGTCTTACCTCTTCCCTTTCTCTCCCTCCAAGACAGAAATACTTCTGTAAAGCATTAGAAAGAAAACAAAGAAGCCACACATAGCAGTTCAATCTTTTATCTCTAGTCCCTTTAGTACTATGAAGTTAGTGCCGTTTTTCCCACTGCAATATGTAAAATACTCAACACCACGTTCTGAAATACTCCTTGCTCACAGGGAGTCTCTAGCAGTGGGAAATCAGGCTACCTGATAGAATAACCTCTGGTGTGATTCACTGCCATCCCTCTACAAATATTTAAGCAATAGAAACAGACAGTTTTGCAGACTTCCCACTTTATAATCCAGAGCCCAAGAACATAATTTTAATAACAGAAAGCTCATGAATGAAGCAGTGGACGCTAATCTCAGTCTGAGCCTGTGAAGTACAAGGTGAACCTATGATACTCATTGCTGATCATTCAATTCATATACAAATGCCTACAAAACAAAACCACTGTTCCTCAGCATGAGGCAGTATATGACAGTGACTTCTTACTACTAACTTACACAAAACCCAGTCCTTTCACCACTACCACAGAATCCCACTTGCAAGTGCAGAGCACGATGTCAAACCCAGGATATGTAATTATAGAAATCAGGAGGAAAATTATCTTGAATACCACTGACCTGATTCTTCCTATAGTCCTGTTGGGAATGTCTGAGAACCCTGTAACATAACCTTAAGATGTATTTGTATGGAGCGTATCTCTGGTCACCTAGGTCTTCAAGTCTCAGCATTGATCCTTCACCTTTGTCCTTAAAAGGAGCTTTGAGGATGCCAAATATCTGTTCAAAATCAAAAGCACTGAGAATGAAAATCAAACCCAGATTTTTGCTTAACTTACAGCAGTCAATGGAAATGTCCTCTGACAGGCTTTATCAACCAAAGTCAGAAGTGAATCACTGCAGTTATCTACATATGACTAAATACAAGTGGGGGCACAATCTCAGACATTACAGCTTTATGCATTTAGCTTTACATTTCCCACCAACTTGCTTGACATTGCTTTCTCTTTACTGCTATCCCCAATTTTAAAAATTGTTAGTTATGTGTCTTAACTTTGGATAAATTAAGGATGAAAAAGGAGGACAATACTGGCTACTGTCCAATTTCATCCTTTTCACCTTTTTTTTTTTTTTTATTTTAGTAGGCTACTTAAGGAGAATATTAATTTTGATTTACATGCAAGTTGGCCCTCATAAAAACAAAGTCAGGGGTCCATAAGGGCATTAGAATTTTTCCTATAAGGGGAATACTTGCAGGATTGGGACCATGTTGCAAGCTTGTTTCCAATTTCATCAACAATTTGCTATCAAATGTAGTCTTAAAAGTCATCAGAATCACATGAAACTAACAGTCATCAGACACAGCCCCTTGTGCTTCTGTCTGATTCACAGACCAAGAGGTGAGTCTTGACTAAGTAGTGTCGTATCTATCCAATCCAACTAGACACAAACCCAACATGGCATAAGCCAAGTTACCTAAAAATAACATTTTCTCAACTCACTCTCTCCTGCAATCTGTTTGTAAATACAAGCAAGTTATTAATACAATTATTAATACAGGACATACCTGAGCCAATATATTTTGTTCCCTCATTAATTTTTGTCGTTCCCGGTTTGGCTTGGTAATGACCACATCCAAAACTTCCTGCCCATTATTAGGCACATCAGCAACAAAAAAAATGAGATCTTCCAGTAACTTGGTTACAAACCTAGAATGAATAGACAAATCATTATTATATACAGTCATTCAACACTTGCTAGGATTCATTAAGAAAGAAAATCACCGTTTAGAACAAGCTTTACCTAGCACAATGGAGCTTCAATCACTGCAAAGTTAAGTTTAAGTTTGACATGTACTTAAGGATTCTAGACCTTGGTTCAGCAGAGGCTTAAATCCATCACAGGCATGTTTACCAAGGCATTAAACAACCAGAGGGGAAAAGGGAGAAAAATACAGGATGCTGGATTGGTGCAGAGTATTCAGAAATCCAAAATCTATACCAGCTGGCCTCAAGGCCCAGGAACAGCAGAAAGACACTCTTACGAAGCCTAGCAAGGATGTTTTTACTTTATCACGGACGTGGATCTGTAAAACAAGATGATGGACTCACTAGAGGAATAAAAACATCCTACCAGTAGACTATTTCCCTACTGACCCAAGAAACTATTGAAAAATGACTATATTTGTTTCACTCTTCACTACACAAAAGAAGATTTGGCAGAAGCAAGTGCTAAAAAGGACAGAGGCAGTAGTAATTCCTTCTCTCCTACCTTCCAAAAATGCAAAAAGAAAGAATACAAATGCAAATGCAAAAAGAAAGTGGTCATTGCCTCCTTTTTACTAACACACCTCACCAGGCACGCACAGACAGAAGTACGGATGCCCACAGGTTTCAGTGAATCTCCCTTAGAAGAACTAGCAATCTTTTACAAACAAAACCCAGCATGTCTCCTACCCTGGGGAAGCATCATCTGAATTTGGACAACATCCAGTCTATAATTACTAAACCTGTAGGCATGCTATGAAAGTGGCAGGAAGATGCCCAGTAGATTTTCAAAGTCATCTCTGGGAGCCAGACACAAAACAAAGCTTCCATTACCCACAAAAGGGCTGGGCTGTTTAACTAAACCCTCTGAGTGAGCTTTAGCTTTAAAAGTCTCAGCCCACTGGTGGAGAACAGCAAGGTCCCCCCCAACAGAAAAAGTAGAAAAGGCAGATGTAGGATGGAGCAACCAGGAATAAACTGTTGGGACCCCTACTTACCTAAGCAGGAAGGTGGTAAGACAGGGAAAAGAGTCTTTTTTCCCAAAGGAAATCACAGGAACAAACAAATAATGGCACTATTCTGAAACCACTCTGAAATGTTTTACATGTGTGTTGTACCAATCTGACAACTCTACAATTTGACAATACTGGGTTGCAGCAACACAGTGGTGCAAGGTTAACATAGGGATGTCACACCTTGATTATGTTGTATCCCTCTCTGGTTCAACTCAGTCATGAAATGGCCCATCAGCTTTTCAAGGCTGAGTACCAACACCCAAAGCCATTACAGGTCTGCCTGTTATGATGAAACCTCCATCTGATATTAAACCATCTGGTCTAATTGCTACTGACAACCAACAGCAAAAATTCCGTTTCATCACCAAAAATTAACATTTTGACCAAAAACCTGTATATAATGCATGGTGGAATAGAAGCTACAAATTAACACTGCCAGAGATGCTGTTTAATATTTAGTTTAACCACAGAGAGCTGAAAACAAATAGCCAACTACATCACTAGCAATGGCATATATTTGGCTACAATGCACAACAAAATCCCTTAATTTAGGGGTGGGTGTGAAGAACAGACATTCTAATAGCACTACAGCTGAAACATGGATGAATACAAAGGGTAAACACCAAAATGATGTAAAATATGAAAACAGAACAGGGAAAAATAGAAATAAGAAAGGAAAGGGACTATTGGGGCAGCTTCTCGGTCACTCTGAGACCTCCTTCTACTGCTCTCAGCATGAATGTGCGGTACAGTGAACTCCACGCAAATCAGAGTCCTGCCATGCTGCCCGCTGTATAGATGGCTTTCTTGCACATGAGAATCAAATGCAATGGACTTCATATCACAGCTCAGAAGTGGTTTATCAAAGGAAATTAAGACAAACACTTTGCATTTGCCCAGGGAGCTACCCATTTATTTATGTGGCCCGTGAGCTGGGGAAGCTCTGTTTACCCCCATTTTACAGATGAGATACACAGACCAGCCTGAGGTGCAGCAAGGATGCTCTGAGAGAGATGGAATCTAATTCCAGGCTAGCACTCTCAGCACTCAAGTGCCCTCTCCTGATTGCCTCTATGTCCACATGGATATTACTAACCTACCCGTTGCTGTGATGCCAAGATGTCGTGAGTAACCAAACACCAATTTAGGAAGGAAAAAAATAAAACTCACTAACCTCCTTTCATTCTGGGTTATTGTTCCATTCTCCAGCTTTTTAACAGTTGATGCTAGAACCTTGTTTGCATCATTGGCAAAGTCCAAGTCTCTGACCTCAGACAGAGGAACCGATACAATGGCAAAAGCTTCCTTGTCCTCTTTTGTTTGGCACGTCCCAATCTGCAATAGTTTTTGGTTTAATGTGTGTAAGCAATCCTCTTAGCGTTACCCTAATTATTATGTGTATTTTATATGTTAGAAGTGAGACCATCAGTAGAGAACTTCAGGAATGAGTTTGGGATTTCAACCCCAAGATATGTGTTTACCTTTAACATCACAGGCCTCTCTTCATCAGTATCTATTGGAATGCTGGTACTAGTGACCCAAGTGTTAGTGCATAAATGCCTCAGTCGGACATATGAGTTCCTAAAGGAGAACAAAGCAAACAGGTTAGATAGATCAGTCCTGAGCTAAAGTGGGCAAGGTGCGGTGCAAAGGAACACATGACCATGACATGAGACTTGAGGGCAGTCACACCAGCCACACGTAATAAAAGGGTGAGGGAGACCTAAAAGGTACTCCAGTACCCTTTTCCCTTGTCTCCTCCTTTCTCACCCAGCACAGAGCTGCAGAAAGAACAAACAGCATCTTGGGATTATGCAGAATGCTGTTTTTAAGTATTTATGTAAGCCTAGGAGCAAACTGTTCCTTAAAGAAAAAAATTAAAAAGGAAGGTGTTATAAAATCCCATCTGAATAGAAATATATATCATGAATAAAACCAATTCTTTTCTTATTATTTTTTTCTGCAGAGTAACAAACCCCTTCAAGCTGTCACAGGACAAAAGCCAGAAAGCAAAACTGACCATGGTTTCACAGCTTCACCATTATGATCTGCAAACCCGTGTTCCAGGGAGCAAGCATTTACAAGTACCAGTTCTCAACCGAAAATCAAGTGAACAAAGAGCAGACACGAGATTCTTCTAAATTCTTTCCATATGATAATCTGTGGCATTATCAAAGAGCAGAGCTGAGAAATCAATTACAATTTTTACTCTGAATTCTACTTTTTAAATATATTCACTGTGGTCTTCATTCACGCTGTCCCTTTCAAGCTGATGGGCTTTGAGTATTCAAGTAAGCAAATTATCTGGCAAAACTCAGCATAGCAAATACACTTCAAAACTGCATACATCAGTATTTGCAGGTACCCAGCTTTAAAATCCACCCTCGTAACAACTAGCCCCAAGTGTCTTCATGCCCATTCAGTCACAACCAGCACCCTCTGACTTTTCTAGCCAATCACAGCTAAGCAACACAGTTGAAATTTCAAATATTCACAATTAAAACCCAGAAGCCAACTGCTGACTCATTTGAATAACAACTGTGTCCAATGGCACCGTGATCTGTGAGGGAAACAGAAGCCCAGTTCACCATACACGTTATTTTGTTGGGAACAATTCAGTTAGGTCTACTAGCCGTACAGTTTTTTTTCAAACAGTGCACAGGGCTCCATTCTGTCCTCATATATATCTGTGCAATATTTGGCCCATTTTTTTTCTCTTCACAGACTCTCTTTAAGTGTCACTTGTTTTATCCTTATAATTATTTTACCCAGTCACAGCAGCAGTATCATGTTTTATACATCCCTTGTTTATCCATGAACACTCCTCAAATTTTAACTGAAGGATAATACTTGCTTGTGTTTGATTTTTTCTGCTTTACTCACCAGCATAATGCTAGGAAGAAACCCTGTCAATGCAGCACTATTTTTTGCCTTTTTTTTTTTTTTTTTTTTACCTTGGAACCAGGCAATCAGCTCTCTGAAGAGTGGTGGCATCCAGTTCAAAGAGAGATGCGATGTCATTTCCATGTGGCACAGAGACCAAAGTATACATAATCTTCTCCCCTGCTTGGCGTTTCTTCTTTGAAGCAGGAAGGTCGCCGTCTCTCTGCTGATTAGGCACAAGGGTTATTTGCTTGCATCAGGGCCTGTTATAAATTCTCCAATTACCTTGCGGAGAAGTAATACATCTGAATTGTACTTTTTGGGGTTTTTTTTTTACATTCTAGTAAGAACGTACCAGGACTGGCTTTGGAGTGTGTAACACAAAGGATGCACTTTGCCCCAGGCACGTGGGGTCTCAGACAGTCATTATAACAACAGCAGGTCACAAGCTACAGAGAGACACCAGTACTGTATACATTATTACTTGACACCTACAACTTCAAAAAAACCTGCGGTAGTTGCAGACCCTTTACTCCCAACAGATGTAACTACACAGTGCTGGTTTGGAAAGGGCCAAAGTTAGAAGAAAAGAACTAATGAAAATTGGATTTTTTAAAAGGAGGAAGGGGATTAAAAAAGTAAGCAATTTGCCTAAATCCACTGTTGTTTTATTTGGTTGCTCATTTTTTCCTCTCATATGGTCAGAATCACAGCAGCCCACTTTCCAAACAGCAAGAGCCAGAATATCTGCTCCACTAAGATCAACTTGTCAGTGGAAGGGGGACACACAAAGCATCAGCTAGATTGCATTAAAAATCTTAGCACAGGTTGATAACACATTGGAAGCTGGATCCAACATAGGTCTGAGTTTGCCCACTGCAACTGGAGAAGTTTGTTCCCTTCGAGGAGCCTAGCTTTCAAGTGACAGATTTACAAAGTTGTGTTGGTGCCTCAAAAGAGGTGTGCGAATCTAAGCTGGTGATCCTTCTCCCACCACCTGCTGAAAAATCCATGGGAATTTTGTGACCCTGCATCACTAAGCAGCTATCTTCACCTTTAGTTACCTACATACCTTTGCCTTCACAGACTCCAAATGCTACCTTCCCTAAGCACATATCTTTGCTTGAAGGAGTAATTCGGAGTCTGTGCCCGTAACCATGCAGCAAACAAAGGAATTACTGGCATAAGTAAAAGCTGCTCCTCTGGGGTGTTGAGTTACACATATTACAAAAGACTAATAACCAATTAAGAGACTGGCAGCCCAGGGCCCTTCACGTACACAAAATATATCACGGAGGGAGAGGAAGAAAGGAATGAAGAAAGCCAAGAGAAAAATCAAACACTGGAAACCTGAAATACTATTATAATGATTTATAATGCGCCACTAGGGAAGAGATGTACAAAGCAATATAAAGAGGTTAGGCTGTACTCAGTTTGCATTAGTACCTTGATTAAAACCAAACTGTAAGGGATAATCAAGGGCAAAGCTTTGATTATTCATATTGCCAATTGAGATTAAGCAACAAAATCAAGGATGAGTGAAACTACATAAGAAATCATCTTATTTCAAGGCACTTTTTGAATCCTTCCAAAACATCCGTTTTTTCATTATTAAGCCTAAAAAATGCCAGCTTTCTATTCCATTACTTCTAGCAAGGACAGAGACAATAGGAAAAAAACAGGAAGAAATCCTCTCAGAAGTTTTTCTTAGGCTCATCGAGTCATTATTGTCACTCATTTTTGAGAGGAAGGCTTGCAGAGATGAAAGACAACCATCTCACGCAAGAGTAAACTCATCTGGCAGTCCTCACACCCTACCATATCCCACACCCAAAAAATATTAAACAAAATCGCACAAAATACTTAACCTGTATGTGAGGATTGACGCTAATAGCAAAATTTTTTGTGATTTCCATACACATTTTGTTTTACATACTCAGGATGACACCCAGACTGGAAAGGCTGGCAAACTATAAGAGAATCCTCTCAACAGCTTAATAGGTGTGAGTTAGAATCTAACATCAAATGAAAATCTAATTCCTAAATTTCCAATCAAAATGGAAAACTGGAAAACCAGTTTAAAATTCAAGAGGTCTGTAAAGGGGTGAGTAGCACAGGATAGTTTAGAACAGCATCCAGACTTTTTGGTATTTCCCATAACTGACATTCAAATCTAGTTAGGGTTTCCCAGAAACTACCCACTCTACTATAATTTCCAAACTGAAAAGACTGGTATAGAAAAAGGCAGGACACTTCATAATTTTATACATTTTTTTTTCCCTGGGGCTCTGGGAAAAATACAGACCAAAATATGAAACCCTATTCTACTCTGCGTTATGAAGCTTTTTTATACTCACTCATGACATAATGTCTGACCATCCCCAATAGGTCATTATGCACACGTGCAGGTTTCTATGACAGGAGGCAAAGTCAAAGGCAGATCTTCTGTGCTTTCGTAGTTCACGCTAACCATTAGCTCTGTGGAGAAGTTAATCCTGCAGTTTGGGGCTGACTCCACCCATTCACTAGTCTCCCCAACAATTGTATAGATGCAGTTGAGCAATGGAGCTGGCTCATGAGGCCTAAATCCCGCCAACCAGGCTTAGTCGCTGTCAAGTCAGACCTGGCATATGAACAAGAGCTGGTTTTTAGTCTAAAAAGAAAGTCCACATCAACAAAGGGCGAGACAGTGTCTGCAACACTGCTAACTGCAATGCAAAGCTTAGCTGAGCGAAGTCAGACCTGCACAAGAGCTGTACAGTAGTTCCAGATTGGACTCCAGCACAAAACTCAGAACTTTCCTTATAATGTTATTTTAGTATCTCTGACACACCTCACAACCCAACCTGGATTATAAGTGTTAAGCACTAGTCATGGAAAAAAACATGTAACAAGAAGTGACCCTCAGTTTGACAGTTCTGAAAACAACTTACATACATGGAGTGCATGAGAGAGCAATACTGTTGTTACATACGAACATACATGGATTTATATTTATGTCTGAATTTATGTCTGAGTGCATGTGCACATGCCTCTGTGTGAGAGAGAGAGAGAATGCATACACTTGCACACAGAAAGTTTCTTATGATTAATTCAATTTAGTAAGCAGTCATCAGAATCTGCACTTAACCTAGCCATTATTGAATGAGCAGATGAGTCTACATGAGGACGTGGAAAGAAGTGAAAGTATCAGACTATTTCAAATTAATGAGACAATATCATCAGCTCAGGAGAAGCACTGCATTCCTAAGCAGATGAAAACAAGATGACATTTGCTCAGCTAAGAAACTGGCACACAAGCAGATGCAGCCAGCAAAACCAGATTCAACGAAGAGAAGGGAGGAAAAGAACTGTAAAGGGAGTCAAATGTAGAGAGAAGAAAATTCAATTTAAAGCAGTACGAAGAGGAAGCCAATGAACAGTTTCCGAGATGTTGGTGATGTGGTCAGTGACAGCCAAGGAAAGCACTCCCAAGACTTCTTTAAAAAAAAACTACCAGGTGAATTACATGCTAGGAGTATAGAGAAGAAGTGCAAGAACGGTGGGTAAAACAATACTAGCAAATAGTAAATTCACTGAGAAAAAAAATAGTTTTCATTGTCCAATACTACTGGCAAACCAGTGACAGGCTGTTGCAAGTCAAATCAGATACATATCCAAGGCGAAGAAGGTGGAATCACCTCACTCTGTCGTGCACTGGTTAAATCGCTCACAAGGATGAAGGAAACACACATTCAGCTCCTCTTCTGCCTGGCAGGAGTTGGACCTAGACCTCCAGAAAGAATGACCCGGTCCAAATACCAGGTGGTACAAAGAGCAGAGTCAGCCCCCTCTGCCTAACAAAATCGAAGTGTCCACTCGATGAGAGGGCTGTTAAGCCCCAGTCACCAGCCTCATTCTGCAGCAGTAAAGCAAGGCACGCTACTCACATGCACAACAGGACTTTGCCAGGAGGGGGAACTGAACATACCCCTACCATACACCCAGCGACCAGGGCACTCTTCCACGAGGGACTTGTCTAGGAAGGCAAAGGCTGAGAGTTCAAAAAAGGAGTCCTATTTAGTGAAAACAAACAGCCATTTTGGTGAGGAGTGGAAATACTGATCCAGGCTCACAGCAAAGTCCATAGCTCCTGGGCTACCACCACGGATCTGCAGTGCATCATACTGATTTAAAAAGAAGCTTAAAAAAACCCAATGCAGACACAACATGGTATTTGCAATTTGAAGGGCAAATGTAACTGGAGACAAATCCCATATTGTAATCAGAGACAAAACAATCAGTACAATCAGATTTGTCTTTCTTAAGACTTGTAGCCCAGCAGATAACCCTTCTTCACAGCTCTTAATATAACGTGCTAGTAATTGTGACCTATCCCAAATCCCCATTATTCTCTTCAACTGGGTATCATACCTAAAATTCAGGAGATTTACATGGAGTTTTGCTTATGGAGGGGCCTTCCTTTCAACTGCAAAAAGCAATACAAAAACATGACAGACCTGAAATACCTTTTCTTTTAGAAACCAAATCTACAATTCCAATTGGTAAAGACACCTCTTGTGGCAGAGAGACAGACAAGGATAATGCCCTGCTCCTGAATGAATACATTAAGCTGCACTACAGATTTCAGCAGAAATTAAATTTAATAGCAGCAGAGTTCTGAAAATGCCTGTTAAATCCAGTACAATGTGGTATTTCAATGTTAACCCAGTTTAGGAGGCTCTTACAAAACCAGCATTTTCAGAGAGCGGTAATGTGAGCAGAACTCCATAGGTTAGACGATTTAAAAAATCCTATATGAAAAGAAAGTCGAGTATATTAATGGCCAGCCTTGCTCCTGCATGTTACAGAGCCCTGGCAGACAGCACAGCAGTTAGCCTCCTATAACACCTTCACTGTTGACTCATTTGTGAGTCATCGCATTTTTAGCAGAGACATCACGTTGCAATTCTGTTGTTAGGAGCCAGAGACATTCTGTAAGAAACAATGTATGCGTTTTCAGAGCTGATTCAGACCTGTGTGCAGCAGCAGAATAATAATAATGTGCCGGCATCTGTGTCTCCCCTTCTCCCCCCAGCCTCTCAAGTGGTCTGACTACTGGCTTTATATAAGCAGAGACACTGCCATTTTAAAGCTGATGATTTTTCTTTTCCTTTTTTAGATGTTTTTCAGATTGCTTATTGCCAGGTTAATTCCTAACCAAGCCTTTAAAAAAACCCAATGAATTCCCCAAGCCTATTCTACTTCTTTAAACTGCACCACCTGTGTCCCACATTATAAAATTTTAATTAAACAAACTTAGTTACTGGAAGGTAAAATAAAATTACTTTAAAAAATTATTTACAGTGTTTATCTGAAAAAAATTCAGCTGGGTTGGAAGCAAGAAAGAAAACTTTGAATTGCAGAGTTGTTTGGAATTCATAAATATAGACAAACAGAAGTCAAAGGAGATACATCAAATTGCACGTAGAAGTCCATGGTAGAACTGTCCAACTTCTTTACAAGAAAAGTAAATGCATACCAGTCTTAATCCTAAGAAAAATCTGAACAATAAAAGCCAGTTTAGAACTGGTTAGGATTAGCACTCTCATGAAAATGCAGACAAATGGACTTAAGGTACCTATCCAAAGACAGCCTTTAATACAAAGGCACTAACAAATGCCAGGTTGCCAGCTGTTCTTGACATTTCCCCAATGTTTATAGCGTTCTTCTGGATGCTGTACATTTCTGTGATTAGAAATAATAGACTACTTTGCAGCATAAAATACACCAATTTTGGATTTAACGGGAGTTGTAACACAGAGCACTGCATTTTGATGCATGATACACTACAATCTCCTAGACTTCAAAAGATGAAGAAGCCTTTTTTTGATAAGGCCTTTAAATCACAAAAAGGTCTTCCCATTTAAAAAAAAAATTCTCTGGAGTCTAGATGTGAGAAAAATATGTATAAAGAATATTAATCAACTCATTGTAAGGCCAAATTTTACCAGAAATAAAAGCAGTGTTTCACAAGACGATTTGGCTGGATTCTCAAGAAGCAGCCCATAAATGAGCAATGAACCGCAGTCCAAATGTAGCTTTAATGCTTGGGAACAAAAGTCCTAGTGACTTCCAGTAATATTTATGTTCTCCGGAGCCAAAACCCTTTCAGACTTTTGAGTCACTTAAGGCAAGGCAGAAAAGATGCACTTAGAACCTAGATGCCTATGCCCACTACTGCACCACAGAAAATCCTTCTCCATTGCTGCTTCCTAAAATTCAGTTGCCTAAGCAACTGTGATCAGGACTTGTAAACCAGACAGTGAACATGCACAAGAAGCCCTATCACACATTTAGGAGTTAAGGGTTGGCATGAAATGCACAGATGGCTGTGCCACCTTTAAAACCCAGACGACAGAGAAGGAGCTGGTACCCTTTTATCCAACAGACTAGCAGAGAAAAGAAAAACACAGGGTGCAGGCTCAGTTTCTTCCTTCAGTTGAAAAGATTCAAGTATGCACCTCCCATTTCCCTGCTACTCAGACTTCAAATTTTGCCTGGGGTAGGTCCACTTCCACCTCCCCCTCTAGAGCAGATTTACTTCATGGGCAGTATTTCAAAATTAGTTGCTTCAAAAGATGAAAAAGAAGATTCCTTTCCAGTGAATCAGTTAGGCAGTCACCTGGCAGAAGAAACACTAGATGAAAACCACAAAGCAAAGAAAGCATGTGTGCTCTAGGTTATATGCATATTGGATACAAGACCGACATAGCTAGCCCTTAAAAAACTCCAATTATTGTAAGATTCTTGTACTTTTAAGGGATAATTCAAAACACTGCACCATTGTAACATAAAAGAAATTTCTGCACAGGGATGTGAAGCTTTTCTGCTCAGTTGCTCAAGGCCAGAATGAAGGCTTAAAATAGCCATTGCTGACTCATGCTATTACCAACAAGACTATAAAGGGGTGAAGAATCCAAATGCATTTCTACCATGCTAAAAGGGCCTGTAGGCTTGGATTTACATGGAGGTGTTACCAAATGTTGTTAGGAGTTCTTCACAAAACATTTTTCATAAGAAAGTGCTGACTGCATAAACTAAAATTTCCATCAGTTTTGATCATCAATCAGTTTTGATTAAATTTTCATTGAAAGTATTTGTCTAATGTGATTTATGTGGTCCAGGTTTTTAGTTGAAACCAATACCCGGGAGGATTAAGCCAAACTGTTAGAGAAGTCACCTTCAACATTCATGTTCAGATTACTCTTGTGCCTTCTTCATCACCCAGTCCAGGAAATATTTAACTATTTAGATGAACTGGAATTGCTACAACTGGAAACCCTATACTATATCTAAATTAGTATAATGTGGTACAATAGCATTGGATCCTTGGTGACGAGGGCCTAACATCTACCCTATACACGTTTTCATAGGTCTTACTTCAGACTACCTGTAGTCTGGTTTGTGAAAGATCGGAGCACAGTAGATACATTCCAGGGGTGTGTGTATCTTTTTACTTTCATCCAACAGAATACAAGTTTACATGCTCTGAGATTGCTCTGCAAAGTGAATTGGAGTGTCTTAAATAGGGAATAATCTGGAGATTTGATTCAGAAGTGCCATCATGATGTGAACTACAACATTAATGCAGATGCATGTCTTGCAAGACGAGCTCTACGGTTCACAAAGCAAGAGCATGAACCAAAGCATTTCCAAGTAAGCACCCTACTCATTGGGGTATTCTAGAACTTATCTTGATTTCCGTTTGAAAGCTCCAAGGGCTTCAAGTGTCATTCCAATACAAAAGAGAAACAACTGTTGGAACTCCCGTATTTTCATGAGAAAGAATTCTCATTTCTCTGGACAGCTTAGCTGTTATTGCTATATTAGCATTAATACCAAATACCAGGGCAGATGGAAAACCAATGTTGCCAACTCCTAGAAAAATCTCCATTTTGATTAGAACTGCAGTCCTGAAGGCATGTGATTATGTAAGAATAATCTTGGCTTTCATTTTATGAAAAATAAAGAATTCTTCCCCATGCAGAGAAAAACTTGAAAATGTGTCCTCTAAAAGAACAAAAGCCAGAAGACAAACAGCAAGAAATTAAACTGAATTTTTTTGAAGAAGATCTCAGCATTTTCAAGGCAATCTCATGAATCTGATGGAGGAGTGACTCTTTTTTGGACTATTTGTTGTCTCAGTAACAGTAAGGTTCCCCCAGGATTTTAACTCCACTTCCTTCACACGTTACAAACTACAACATGTCTGGCCTTGCCTCGTTAATTAAAATTAGCGAGCATGCTCTTGACATTGTACAAGGCAAAGGCTGTTGCCTCCTTGGCAAAGGGCATAAGGCCTTTGTCCAACCCATGAAGGGTTTGTCCAACCTGCAGCAAGGACAGCTTGGATCCTTACAAAGATATCATGATAGAGTTGCCTGAAGTGTGGCAGGGCTCAGGCTAAGCTTGTGCCTGAATATCTACTTGCATGTATTCAATACAAGCAATAAAAAGAGTCTCAGCATGTTCTTAGATTTAGAGCCACGCTTGACTGATAAACATGCCCCAAGGGGGCTTGTCTCCACTAGCAGAGCCTCCAAATTGGTATTGGCACATAAGTAACCAGACTTGCTTGTCCCTGGTTTTCTTGCTAAAGAGGGTGGTGGGTTTTGCCATGAAGTAATACATCTAATTTGAGAAGAATTAATACATTTCATATCTGCAGTCACCAAGCAGAACAGCTTCCAACTAATGTCAATTTGATGCAGAATTTGAGTAAGTTTCCTACCGTTTGCCTTAACGTGAGGGAAAACTTCCTGTAATACCAGTTCTGAGTTGCACCCTAGCTTACACAGATACAGAAAATAATCCCAGCGGCTGTAACATGTAAGTAAAAGGAAAGCTATGAAGGACTTTCATATGTTGGGCTGTATTGGGTTAAGGATACAGTATTTCCCAGATTATATGCAACATATAAATTCCACTTACCAAAGCTTTTCCTTCATTATTACCTTCTGGATAGTGTGGGTTAAGCTGGAAAAGAAAAGAAGTCAAATACTATCTTGATAGCTTTTAGACATTTCAGAACTGGGGGGAGAAGGTTTGGTTCAGTTCTGTATTATGTATCCACCCTGCAAAAGGACAGTGGAGTATTTAGAAGCAGTACGAGAACGAGAGTATAAGAATTACCGATTAAATTTCTGACTTAACTGCATCTTGCAATCAAGTTGTTAACTCAAGAGAGAAATCTCAAATAACCAAAACCACAAAGAATGATGAAGAAAGCACAGATAGTTACTAATCTAAACACAGCCAGTTACAGTCACCCACACACATACACATGCAACCACTTCCAGGATTGACCTTGAGCAGATATATTGAGACAAAAACTAACGTGCTTCATGTCTGCTGAGATTTTACAGGAAGACAGCGAACTCAGAATAAACACATCTTTGAAAGAGGAATGGCAATGCCACTATAGACAAGTGCTTAATTACCTTGTGATTCTATTTAACCATTATTAATGGGGCTAATATTTTCTATGTCATGTCAGGATTATCAAGAATTAATTAATAACTAAAGTAGTATGAGAAGCTTGGATGAAAGACACTGTATAATAGCAAGTGTGAAGTATTACTATTTAACAGCACTTAATATGATTTTACTTTTGACAAGGGAAATATGTAGACTAGAAGATGAGGGATTATGTAGGCAGGTATATACTCAAGTAAACAAACACACATACACCCACACACTGGCTGCACATGAAACCTTTCAAGATTTGACTTACATGATGAAACTATTTTGCCTCAGTATTTACCATATACCCTGACACTGGATATGCTGTCAAAGCATTGAAAATGCTGAAGTGAAATTATTAGTTATATAAGGTAATTTAGTTCTTAAGCAACGACAGCATGTACATATCTTTCGGATAAGTACAGTCATTTTCTTGGCTTGAATTTGGCATTACCAGTGTGGAAGAGCCAGAAATGAATTGCACAGGGCAAGCTGAACGAATCCCAGTAAAACTTTTCAATATCACATCATCATACATCTAACATTACACAGACAACTAATGTGAAGAGTTTTTATTAAGTTTATAAGGTTCTTATTAATACTATATCATTTATATCCCTTTACCCAAACAAGCCAGCTCCTCTCCACATCATGAGCTCCGACTCCCACCTACTTCTGTTATACAGCAATAGGAATGGGAGATGAACACTGAACAACAGACAACTAGAAGTTATACATATATACATACATGTATGTGTACATGTATATGTAACTGTTTTCAGATAGTTTTGGTTTCTTCCTAAGTTCTCACACTTCTTTCAGCGTTCCATTTGTTCACCTGACACCTTAAAAAATTCTAGTTGCCCATTCTAACAGTGAAGCTGAGCTCTCTACCTTTGGTCCTCCATCAAGAACGGAGAAATCACGCAGTGCTCCTTAGTCACAGCCACACACAGTGGCCTTTCAGCACAGGTGCAGAGAAGGTACAGAAAGGCTAAATTCTATCCTACCTTCAGATTCTGCTGGTTGTAAGCAAGCAAGAAAAAGTCTGGGTCATCTCAGGTTTGTCACTAGACTCAGCACAGAGAACCACGTACTGAGGACTAGATCTTCAAATGGAATAAATCTGTAATGTTTCACTGAAGGGCCTGAGTGAATACACTTGTCTACCCAGTATGAATTGGGCCTTGATTTCTGCTATTCTTCAGCTGTTTGCTTTCAACATGATGCTTTAAAAAAAAAATAGCAACAACAGGAGAAACTAGGAAAATCTCTCTCCCACGCCACTTCTTGCCTACTTTAAAAATGACTAAACAGATTGCCCTCAAATTTCCAAAATAGTTCACTTGTGGACTGAGGCTGAGGGAGACAGAAGGCTCAACTGAAAAATTAAGTACATCCTTAATGATGGTTTTTCTTGACCCACTGTAACAGAAATAATAAAACTAAAAGGATGATGTTTAGAGAAAGTTTTGAGATGCTGACGTTAAACCGTGAACATGACAGAATGCAGTTTTAGGGCTGACGTTCACGGCCCCATTTTCAGCTGTGCTGAGCAGCTGCCACTTTCATTTTCATTTCAGCTGCAGTTGGTGCTGAGCATCTCTGAAAATCAGACTATTAGCTATTATCCTATACTATATTCTCCAGGTAGAGGGGCATAAATCATGTAGTGTTGTATGTCATATTAGACCTGTTCTGACTCCTTTTCAATATCCAAGTACAGCAGAATGAGCTAAGGACACAGTGACAGTCTTAACACTCCAAACTCTATTGCTTCTTCTGATTTATGCAAGATAACTTCCATGTTCTTCAATAAGCTTCCAAAACAAAAGAATCCTTGAAAATAACATTAATAATTTTTTCCTTGTTGCTAATGAAGTCAAGTAAAATTCTTCGCAGGTGTTTAGAAAGTAAGAATACTATGTTAAAATGGACCCCATTAAAGCTCAACAGTCTTCAAGATTTTTTGTGTCACTGGATGTGTTGAAGTTGCAATGTTACTGAAGTGTAGCTGAAATACAGTACTGCATATTTCTGTAAAACACCACTGGAAGGTGCACACAGTCAATACACAGCAAGAACACAATGCACTGTAAACTGCAGAACTCAAGCAACTGTGATTGTATGAATTGTTATTGTAATAGCTTCATTATATGTTATTTTTTTGCAGTATATCTCCAACAGCTCATTTTCCAATGCAGAATAATCCAGAAATTCTAATCCTCCACTGCTTGTTTTTCAACAAACTTAGGTAAAGCCATTTTTTACCTTTCCATGGATGTAAGACAAAAAGGTATAACAAAATGAAAGTTCAGCTTCCTCATAGCTGAAAACTAAACAATATCAAACACCTTGAAACTCATTTCATATTATGGCAAGCTCATGAGACTCACCATAATATCCCAACACTCACCCATTACGTAAGGCCACACAACCTAACCACCTGAGTAAATGGCAATCACTATATGGTGGTAAGGGAGGTGCAATCTACATCAAGTAACACAGACTGCATTAGTAGAGAACAACTAGGGAAGGACAAAGGAGAATTCACATCGGTGAAGTGGTGAACTGGCCACCTGATAGTAGTTGCGCTCATCCTTCACTCCACCACCACGTAGAAGGGCAGCTCTATTGTGGGAATTTTGCAGTTGAGCAAGGCTAAGGTAATCAGCTCTCACAGCTCCAGTGACAATGATTTATGACACGACAGACACTTCATCTTTTTCAGTTGCTTATACATATGAACCCAGACCCAACTCTACACATTCTCCAGCCTACATAAAATCTCCTAAACTCCAGGAAACAGGGCTACCATATCAACTTTTCTTTCACATCACAGCACCATGGAAGACATTACGGTTTTACACACACAGGCTAACAGTGCACACTGACTTAGGTGCTGCATGAGCTTTTCCTTATGCCAAGGCCATATCAACAGGTTAAGTACCACTGTACCTGCAAATGCAATTTGCACAATATAGTTCACAGGAAGTACCTGGGACCTCAACTTGTCTTGGTATCTGAATCTGCTGGGGAGAAGAGAGCTTGTAAGCAGACTAGCAAACTTGTCAGCAGACAAGGACAGTCAATATCATGAGAAGGCCACCACCACACAAGATCATATTTTTAAACGCTAAAATCATTGACTATATTGGGGTTTATAGAAAGATTTGCAACTACAGAGAAGATAATACATTATTTTAAATCTGAACAGAACTAGCATTTACTTGCACTCTTTTGTAAGAAGCCAAATTCCCAACTCATGATCCACACAGGGTATCTGAGAGACCCTGAAAGTCAGGGTCAGCATTGCAGGTGGTCCTCCTGGGTGTATAAAAATTGATGTCTCTTTGACAGATTTCAGGCTCAGCCTTTGCACGTGGTGGTATGTAAAAAGAGTAGATGTATGAATGCATACATATACTAATATACTCACCAGAAGTAGCACCAGAAGGCCCTCAGTAGAGAGTATGTGTGACAAACACATAATAGAAGCCAGCTTTTACAGGTGGAAAACTGAGGTAAAGACAAAGCCTTTAACTCTTTCTGGTTACAATTATTTGGAAGGGCAAGGAATCTCATTCCTGAATTTTTGCCTAGTACCCTCACAAAGTGATCATCCTCCTGTAGAGTCTGCATAGTAGGAAGACAACTTTTGTCTACGCGTGTTACTTCTGGTATTTGGTGCTCAGAGAATGCAAGTGCCCTGCTAATCCTGAAAGGTATTCTGCTAGATTGAGTGCCAGAAGTTCCAGGCTCTGTCATCTCCACTGATGACGTCTCTACTGATTAAAGCTAGTCAAAGTTGTATCTTAAATTTTTCAATACATAAGACTTCACAGCGCATAATCTCCTGAGGTTCCATGATTGAGCAGAACAACTTCTCACTAACAAGTTATTCCTGCCTTTAATTTTATTTTCGCATCTTCATGTAGTAAGACATGCTTTACAGTCCAACAACTGAATCATAAATCTCAGTCCATACTGCGGACAAACAGTTTGGAATTTCACATTTATACTGAATGCTGCTTTCTTGGAGGAATGCAAGGGAAGTATCCAAACAGCCTATTTTTGGATACTTAATTAAGAAGGAGAGAGAGGAGTTTGGGGAAAGAAACACCCATGCTTATTTTAATCAAATTTTGTTGACTAGGTAAAGGATATTTAAAATATCTTGTCAGGAAAAGAATTAGATTGCCAAATTTCAGCTAAATGAGCATTTTAATGACTTTGTTAATACCTGCATTTATGAAGGAAACCCTGACAAACAAAGAATAAAAGGATCTAATTCAACACACGTAAACAGTTTCCATTTCATTTGATAACCAGCCTGTTAACGCACAGCCTGTTACCCAATCAACAAGGACAAGTGTTTCAGTGAAAAAAAGCCAGCACAAAAGAAAAAAAAATCCACTTCTCAAACCTTGCATCTTCATTAGGCTTGCTTTGTTCTTTGTTAATGTCATACTGATTAGCTTTCGATAAATCCAAAGGACTTTTGCACAATTTCAAAGACTCAAGTGGTATTCAAAGGACTTTTGCCATGGTATTAACTTGCCGGAGAAGGACTGGCAACAACTCTACCTCGATAAACCCCATTCAACACAGCCACAGCATCGGCACGAAGTTCCTGATAATCATCATCTGAGGAAAGTTTAAAATCTTAAAAAGCGTTTTATTTCAGGATTGTATTTTGCTGCTGTTTTGCTTATGAGCCATGTCTTAGCAGATTAGATGAGTTTCCAGGGAGCGCTGGGAGAGCTGAATCTTTTTGTCTGCTTCAGATCCCCCATGTGGCACAGGCAGCCTGAGGTGGACGGGAACAGCCACCCCTGCGTGGGGGAACTATCTGCTAGTCAAAAACAGGAGTGAGAATCACCTCCAACACTTTCCTGTCCCAATTATTCACCCTTGTCATAAGAAGAAAGGATAGGTTATTTGATGGCATTTTTAGCTGCTGTATAAGCAATGGCAGACCAGTGCTTTGGTACGCCTAAATCACCACTGATTTAAAGGTCTCACAACAGCAGCATAAGCTGGAGCTGCCACAACGTGTAGCTCTATGTTAGGGCAGGAGAGAGTGGTGACTAAGAAATCCCTTTGCTTCTACGGTGATCAAAGGTAGAGAACCTGACCACCCACCAACGCCTGGTGCTCAGTCCCACACAGCTATATCCCATTCTGCAGAGGAAGTCAAAAGAAAGAAAAATGTCTAAGAGATCCTTTACTCTAATCTGAATGCTGGGCCATAACCTCAGTATGAGCTTCAGTGGCTCCGTGCTAACATGTGCCATATGAAAAAGCATCCTCATCTCTTCAAGGGTTATGTTCTAAATATTAATATTCCATATGCCTTTCAGTGGTCCTCCCAGAAATAACTAGGGATGATTCAATTAGACATTACTGAAATTTCTACCATTAAAAAAACAAAACAAAACAAAAAACACACACACACAAAACCACAACAACAACAACAACAAAAAAACCAAACGAGGGAAGCCTTCTAAACCTCCACCAAGCATTAAAAGTAAAGAAAAAGAGGCACAAATATAATTGAATAAAAACTTAAGTAATCTTGAAATAATAAGCAAAAAAAAAAATAAAAACTTCTTAAGTAATCTTGAAATAATAAGCAAAAAAAAAAAAACCCACACTGAAGAACAGACCACATGTCTACATTTGCTGTTTCAGAACACATCAAAATGCAATACCAGCAGACATTGCATGTTTAATAACAGAAGCAGTCCTTATAATGACTAAATGACAATAAATGCTGCATTAATGGCTTGGCACTTCCCTTTCTCCTCAAGCTCCTATGTATACAAACACAGCTCAAATGCAGCCAACTTCAGAAAGGACTGAAAAAGCCTAGCTGAACACAGGCTCACAGATCACTACTGCAAAACTAGCTGGCTGGGGGAAAAAAATCCTTCCTCTGAGATCCAGATTTCTGAAGGTATTTGCACACCGACAGATGCAAATGTTGTTCCTAACTTCCACCAAAGTCAAGACAAGTCAGGTGAAGAAATTTAGCTGCATTCCCCAGATTCTTAAAAACCCTGGAAAATCTAGTCCTGGGTTTTGCTAAATGGACATCTTCTAACTCTGTCACTTTAAAAAGCCACATCCAAGTCTGCAGAACAGGTCAGACTGGCTCTGTAAATCAGTAATCCATCTTCCTCCTCCTCCTCCTCTAGTCTCTGGATCTCTTCCATCTCTTCACGCATAGCTGTAAATTATCCTTCACTCTTTATAGAGCTTTAAAACAAAACCACACTCCTCCTGTGAGACAGTGAAAAATAGAAATAGGGCTTATGGTGCTGAGTTCACCATGTCACCTTGGCAAGCCCTTTTTCTTACCTTTAATCACTGAGCCCAACAGATAGAAACTAATCAGAATGCTGTATTAACATTTAACAAAGAGACTGGGAAAAAACTACTCAAACAGAAGATTTTGAAGCAATCTCCAGGTAAGGAGGTCCCACAGTACCAACAAATTGTGTGAAGGCCTTGGTGGATGCTGCCACCTCCTGGTACCTTCTCCGGTTTGCAAACTGTTATCCTTGAGCAAAAGGTACCTGCACATCTCGGTTAAACAAGGCCGTTTTTATCCAGTTTTTATTCACCATACTGTTTCTAAAGGCAGAAGGAACCACAGAGCATTTACCACTATGCTCTCCACCTCTGCGTGAGCCTTATGATCAGTGGATGAATACATTTTTCTGCAAAGGCTTGCTTCCATGACACCCCAAAAAATAACACTGGCAAACAGCAGTCCCTTTTTGCTTCCTGAACACAAAAGATCTCTGTCAGTAGTCCACTTTCCAAAAACTGGATATCAAAAGGCCTAAATTATGGCCTTCAAATATTCAATCTCAGTTGCCTTAATAAAACATCCTATGCGGTACTCCATTTTCCACATCAGTTTAAGAAGGTGAAAGAAAAATAAGTCCATAAAACTACAGACAGTTTCTCCAGGGCTCCAGGGGGTTAATCCTGGTTTATAGCCTCTTAAGTTTAAGAACCAATTTCCCTTTTACTTTTTTTTTTAATCATAGCTAATGCTGAGGATACTATTACTCATACAAATATGTAATCTTTCTTAAAATCTCATTAAATGCTTTGTTTTCTATTCTTGTGGCAACAAGTTCCACTTCTTTACTATGTCCTATTCAGAAGGCAGGAGAGGATTATTTTCTATCAATATTAACTTGAACATGCACTCAGCTATCTTCACTATGATCCAAATCAAGTGATTATTACAAGAGGATTAAATTTATTATGAACAGTATGGCTCTGTCCACACAGATATATGCATATTATAACAATATACATCATATTATAACAATATATATCATATGGCAGGCTAATATTTTTAATACCGAGACATAACAGAAATTCATTTAAAAGAATGTAAAACAACATCAACAGCAGTTCTCAATTTAAAGTGAATGATGTACATAAGCTTCTCTGAAAACAAACTTGGCCAATTTTGACAGAAAAGTAGAGTGAGATAACATGGGAAGAAATTATTCAAGAAAGACAAGAGAAATGTGAGTAACTTTTATTGGCCATTGATTCAAGAGTTCTCAGCAAGTGGTTTACACCAGCACAAGGTGAAATTCAGCTGACAGTCCCGCAAGCCGAGGCCTTTGATGCTGGCTTCAGCAGTTCCTGTTAACCCACCCCAACCGCTTGTGCCACTGGTGCCTTAGCTCAGTGACCTTGTTTACAGCACAGAATACTCCCTCTTCCCCGCACCCTGGGGTCCATGCCGACACCACCTCAGGGATGGCACATTGTGTCACAGGACCGCAATCAAATACCTGCGGACACACGACATTTCTGCAAGCCTACTTTGCCACTGAAGCACTCTTACCACTGAACTACAGCCTTGGTGAGTTGGACTGGACTTCCTGTTCAATTTAGAGTATTCATGTAATTGTCATTTCATCTCATGTGCATGTAACCCTGTGCTGCTCAGGCCAACTGGCTTCAATCATTCCTACCTTTAAAAGAAACTCCACTGAGCATCTAGTGCTACAATAACCCCAAAGCTGGAAGTATGTTTCATGTGGGATTTTAACAAGAGTTTAGAACAAAACTCTGATCAGATTTGATCCACTTTACAGCTTAAACCCTGCACTTTCACTCTTGCAGAAAGAAGAAAGCGAACCCAATAAGAAAGCCAGAGGAGTCTTCCAGTAGGACATGCATCAAGGATGTGCATCAAATTGCTATTTCTGCCCAAAGCAGCTAGCTAGTGGACAGCTTTATCTCTGTGACTTGTCCATCACCAGAATATGTGCTAAAGAGCTAGCCATACCAATCATCCTATACAAGCCATTTATGAAGTATATTCACATGCAGAAGTTAAAAGCGGCTGTTGTGGAGGCTTCAGTCCTACAACAGTCAAAGAATTCCAGGGGGTGGCTGCACAAATGAAAACTGTTGAAGGAAGTCCAAACCCATCAGGTCAGTATCTGAGACACCCTTGACCCCTGAGCACGTAAATGCTCACGTTCCGCTGACTTCAAAGACAAGGCTAATCCCTCTACTGAATGAGGGCCTTTATATGAGCAACAATTTGGTTGAATGAATGAAGCACACTACAAGTCAGAAAAAGTATGTTTGGTCCTGCCATTACCTCTGAGCTCACTGCCTCAACCTATTGCATTGGCCAGCCTGTTCCCACTCTTCTCTTTCATCTAGAAGAACTTCAGGGCACAGATTACCTTTTGGAGCAACATCAGTACCCTACACACTACCTTGGAAGACACAGTAATAATTTGAACTGCTGTTTATGGCCACAATTTTATAGAATCACAGAAGGTAAACATTAAGGCTGCCATCTTACCTGCATTACCATAATTCATTTAGTATAGTATAATTAATTCAGTGTTAAAGACAATTACCTCACCAGATTTACTGCCATATCTTGGCCAAGGTATCTAGTAACTCCAGTTTAGTCTATTCAACTAAGTAAAACAGAATTACCACAGATTTTTCCTTACAAATTCTGCACTGTGATTATGTACATGTTCACAATGTTTCACAAGCAATGTACTGCGGTTTATCTATTGTCTACTGCAATATCTGAGACTAGCATGTGATTTGATATTTGCATATATATATTGTGATTATTTTAGTAATATCCATCTCACCTGAGAATTTTAATATGACATGACAGGCTTATCCTGCGTTTCTTGTGTGTGCATATATGTATGCATGGGCACACGTATTTCTGTTTAACATCCTCATACAGCAAGTGTTAATAGTTTCAGTACAGATTATCCAGTTTAGAACTCACAGAACTGGAACTGCTGTACACCTGGAGAACAATATTAAAGGTGCATGTTTTAGTTCAGCACTATCGATAAGCTGATACTCAGTTCAGAGACTTTTATCCTGGTGATTAGAATACTGAAAATGTTAGGTGTGTTCATGAGAAATGCACAGCTGTGTGGTCCCAACCTGCAGCATTTGAAAGGCTGTTCAAGTAAATTGCAGCTCGCTCCCACACACAGATAGATAGATTTGGGTGCATTCTACACGTGGTACATGCACTGAAAAGACTTAAAAAAAAAAAATTGTGAAAGTCTGTTACTTTGAAGCATTCAATTTTCACCTAACCTTACAGCCTCTTTTTATAAATATAAAACTTCAAAATAACTTGGGTCATTTTGCTGTAACCAGGACCAAAAAAGAATCTTCTACAGAACTTTTTCTAAAAGACTGCTGACTCTGTGAAGATGAGAATAAAACTCAGCAGCCTGGATTTTAGCTGGTGGCTTAGTATCTAAATGCTCTGCTAAGGATCTGGCTCAGCTCTTTGGGGTGAAATCAAGCTCTTCTGACACTAAGAGCAGAACTCCCACTGTCTCCAAAGAAGATAATTTCTCTTTCCAATTTTTCAGCTGAGTATTTGGTTCCACTTTTTTATGATTTCAATATTTTGGGAATATCTGAGGCAGCGGCTTCAGGTTTCCAAATGCCAGACACATAGGAGACATTACCACCTATCCAGATTTCCGACGTCCCAAGTCTTACCACCAAACATGAAACCTTTTCTTCAGCATATCCCTCCTGTGCCTTAAGTAATTGTGTGAGAGCATACATGCATCTGATGTGTCAGACCGTGTCCCCAGGACACACATAGTAGAAGGGGAATGACAATGCAGCTATGTGCAATTAGCAAATGTCTTCCACTGGGTCTCCTTTAGCAGTGGGTCTTTCAGGGTGGCTCACCTTTAGCCCATAGTCTGGTAGTAGGGTCTAGGTTGCTTTATGGTATTAGTAGGTCTTGAAGAACTTCAAAGCATATTAATGAAAATTAGCCTAAGTAATGCCAAGTGGAAAGAGGATTAAAGGAAATGGTACTACTTGAGACTGTGTCAGAAGTCAGAGGTATCAGAGGACCCTTAGCCTTTGAAAGGTAACAAAAGCTGGACGACTGATTGTGATTCTTAGGAAAAGGGAATTTAGGACTTACACATCCTGACTTCATTCTCTTAGGTTTATAAGAATTAGATTTGCAAGTACTCATCCATATGTTTTGTTTACTAAACAACTATACTGCCTTTTTTTTTTTAACTCAATTACTGTAGTATTGAAGCACCTTTAAGTTTATTAGTTTTAAATTCTGGAATTCTCTGGGGCAAGTGTCTTGAATTTTCTTAGTCCCCAGATCATCTCCTGGCCTTAACAAGCTGCAGTGGCATCCCTTCACTACATGGCTCAGTAGTGACCCACTGAGTCACAAATCAGACTGACCAGTTACATCTGGCACAGGAAGCCTCAAAGAAAAAGACAGCACTGCTCACACAAGGTACAAGCCTAACTGCAGAGGAGCAAAAGGAGACACCCAGGTGAAGGACACTTCTGCTCATTGTCTGAGACTTGACCCAGGCAAGATTCCACTGCAGAGTCTCCATGGTACACATCAAGCTGATTTACAGAAAGATGAAGTAAGGAAAAGATGGTTATAAACAGTGATCAATTCTGATTTACACTAGCTCAAACTGTGACAGAAATTGTATCATTAACCAACAACATAATGCTTAAAAGATTTGTGAATTTTGTGCATGTGTTTGTACTTATTATTCCACTCTAGATATCTTTATCATGGAAGCTTAAACAAAATCAGGTCATGGAAATGTGTGACGCTGTTGATAATCCATACCATGAGTAATCTTCATGTGCTAGAAGAGCACAGATAAATGTTCAATAAGCTTTGCCCAATTGATTTAAAGTTAGCTCATGCACATTAGGTGTCTGCCTGCCTGTTCATAAATCTTTGACGTGTATGTCTGGCTGGTGTGTTATGCCTGACATGTGAACTGTGTAAAATACAGTTCACAGGTTTTTATTACAGCAGTACCTTTAAGATCTCCACCAGCAGGTATTTTACACTTCATAGATAGAGGAGCTAATGCTGCTCTCCACTCACAGCATATCGCTTCTGTTCAACCCAAGTGGTTTTCCAGCTCTCACTCTACTGTGCCAATTGTACTCTCCATATTATGAATCTTCCTGATGGGGATTTCCTTTCCAGAGGTAGAAAGGACCTAAGCTCAGATTCGACATTCAGTGTAGTGCAACACCTCTTCACCTGAAGATTCTTCTCCTGAAAATCCCTGAGCAGATGAGGTATGGTGGGAGAAGGAAGCCCATCAGTCAGTGCTCAATGTCTTTCCTGACTCTCCATCAGCCTAGCTAGTCTGAATAAAATCTTTCTACTAGGAGCATCTCTCATTGTAAGCAGAGAGGAAAATGGAACCGTCTCGTAGGTGGGAGTACTGGTTGCCTCCTGAAAATTAGCTATTATTAGCCAGCTGGCTTCAGCCAAGCCAAAGTATTGCTGCAGTATGGAGGCAGCAGCGTAGAGCAGAGGAGTTAAGGCATGTTGGCCCACTGCCTTTAAAGGGATGACGCTCTTTGCCACTCAGGCCTATCAGGTTTCTAACTTACGCTGTGAGCTACTGTTAAAAAAAAAGAAAAGATCCAAATTACATTCAGTCTTAGATGGAAAATAGTATCAGTATCTGTCCTGGTGGTCCACTGTTTATGTTTTGACACTGGTTTTGACATAATTAGAAATAAGTAAGGATTAGATAGCTCCTGTTTGCTCTTACTCTGAAATCAGTGCAGGCTGTGGCAGCAACTGGAAAGTGAAAGCAGCACCCTGGGAATACTAACGAGTTGTGTGCATACAGAAGTTGCACTGCTGTACACATAACTCCATCCAGTTAAAGCAAGTCTTTTTTCAGGGGTTCCCTAACATACAGTGATTCAGAACTGGCTCTTGTTGTAAATTTTCACACTCATACTTCCAAGCATAAGTCAAAAGAAGCAATCCTGCACAGACTTAACTAAATCAGTGAAAAAAAAAAAAACCCTACTTTTCATTCCATTGATATAACTTGGACACAAACCAGTTCTAATATGGATTAGATATGACTTTAAAAGTTCACAGCTACTTGCAACCAGGGAAAAATCCAAGGCTGTCCTATTTCATAAACTTGGTATTATCTGTTCTATTCCAGCTTGTCAAGAGCCCTATTTTATTTTTAAGGACAATTATGGGTCTTAAAAGATATTAAGCTGCTCTTTTGGGGAGTAACAACACTATTTTGCCTTAACATAAAGTACCAGATAATAATCAGACAAGTTGCAAGATCTTCCTTCTCCTCTTGGACCTTCTGTTCCACCAATAGGGGCAAAGACTTCCTCAGACCTTTCTTTATTCAAATTTTAGTCAAAAGACAAGAGTGCAATAGCAGAACACTGCAACCTGCTTATAATCACAATGCGCTAGCATGACACCAATAATTATGACACCAATATACAAGTTTGTCCTTCCTAAAGTTTCTACAGAACACAGAGATGCCTTGGACCACATGCTGGCTGGCAGAGATCCATACACTGAAATCAGCACCATAGAAACATTTTTTTAAGAAGTCTAGAGCCTGTGGGGAAAAAAGGGAATGACAGCTCCTGAATTAGAGTTGTTTAGAGTAGCTGTTCTAGTGCTTGCACACAGACTTCTCTATCAAGCTCAATGATGATCTTGCATTCAAGTTCCACTCTAAAAGCTTTACTCTGTATATGGCTGCCCGACCCACCAAAGAAGAATATTTGACCGATCACAACACTACTCCAAAAATCAAGGGCAAACAAGAGCAGAGAGATAAATGAATCCCAGAATTTTCAATGTAAATATGGTGGATATTTAACAGTGGTGTTTGCCCTGGCTGCCATGACAACAGCAGATTAAAGATCCAACAGCACAGTTAAAATTAAGGTTAGGTGCTGTCTTGAACTCACCTACTAGTGTCCTATAGCTCAGAAAATTTTCCTTGCAACCCTTGGCTACAGCAATACACCATGACACAGCAGTGCACATCCAGTTCTCCCCCTTCAGACCTGGTGTGAGATCTTTTCAGAGATCTACATTATGGACCTTACCTACTATGGCAGTTCTGGATTAGCAGGACACATATAGTACTTGGTTAGGCAGCACACAACCACTTCTTTTAATTGACATTCTTACCTCTGCAGCTAAGTAGTTTCCAGTTGCCAAATGCTTAAATCTAAACAAGCTATTCCACTGTCCTGCCCCTCCCCGGCAAGGGTCATGATGGACAACCTAAAAGAAAAAGTACACATTTTAATCACGTTCCTCAAAATCATACTTAGATCACTGACGTTTCTTAAAGCTCATTCCAAATAAAAACTTGTAAACTACATAATTACAAACAGCCTACCACAGAGAGGAATTCTGTGCTTACACTAAGCCCATCATAGATAACAACTACTTACATTTATTTTTTTGCTGGGTGCCAGGAAATACTCTTCCTATTACTTTCCATGTTTTCATTAATCTACTCCCTGCAAACATGATGATCCAAATTTTGCTTTTAAGTGACATGGTATGATCTGGAGCTCAAGAAAGTGCTCTACACTTAAATGGGTACTACTTAAAAGCAAAACTCAAACTCTCTTACGTTGTTTCACCACTTATGCCAGCTCTGTTTTTAACAACACTAGGGGCTTCTGATAAATTTTTTTTCAAGTGATAAAATATCACCATATCATTTGAAATATCCCAGGTTATTTCTTTTTCCCCTTGACTGAGCTATAGGTCATTTGCTACCTTCAAATCTAGCAGTGCCTGTCTCCCTTAAGAAGTAATCTCAAATAACGACAAGTGCAATATACTCTATTCCATACAGTCTTTACTCAGACAAAAATCAACCATTTGCCTGAGTGAGGAGCCCTGTTTTAAATGCACGAAGTTTGTTCAGCACATAAGAACTTTTGGGTATAGGAGTTACATTACAGTGATAGCAAGGGTTTGAGACATACTAGTGTCCAATGTTCCTCAGTTAAATAAAAATACATTTGCTAGTCATCTTCTCAAAATCACCCCCATTCAGCAACACCACCTTTATTCAGCCTAACTTTAAACAGATGTTGATGTGCCCTGTTGCAGAAGAATGGACTCTATCACATTTGTAAGATTTCTTGTCAGTCATGAATTTCAGTCTTCTATATTGCACATGGAGTCAAATATAAACACTCAGGATGCATGAGTGTCATTCGATTGGCTTCGATAAAATCGCACCATTTACGTCAAGTCTGAATTTGACTCTTCGTCATTTTAGTGCAAGTAAATATAGTAAGAAAACATCCTCTCTCCACACATGCACAGCAATAAAGTATCTCTTCCGTGTTCATCCTACACAAACCGCTTCATAAAATAATAATAGTCACGGGGAGGTGTATGATGATATCAAGAGGCTATGAATGATTCATGTTGTGGTATTTTTACTGAACCCTGGCCTTCAGGTCCTGAAGTATTTATAAAAAGAAAAAAATACCTCTATTTCCCACAGTGCTTTAGAACTTGTTGCAGAAGTGGCTGACTGACGTAATGTAGTACGAAGGAAAATATGTTGTTTCTTCTCATATTCGTCACAGGTCAGAAACTTCTCTTGCTCTGCATGAAACAGCCTAACAACATCTCCCTAAAGTAATATGAAAAAGAAGCATTATTAAGTGGTAGGCAAAGCCACTAAACTCATCCTCTATATCTGTACTAGCCTCAGTGATGTCAACATAGCTGACATGAAGAAAACATCTATTAGTTTCCTATTGCTATTAGTTTCCTACTGCTGGAGCAGGTACCAAGTGCAGAGCATACAATCTTGGCACTGAGTCTGGAAATCAAATGAGATACTTCAGTCCTGCAGAAGACGCATGCACTTTTGTGAAAACAGAACTTGTTTCAGAGCACTGCAATGAATAGTGGGCAAAAATTAACCTAAAGGTGATTTTTAATTCTAGTTAACTTCATAAAATGGATTTTTTATTTCTAATCTCTCTTAATATTTAGGGAAAGTGACCAGATTTTTCTAACATCATATTATCTCATCTCTTCTACTCTGCAGCCAAAACCAAAGCCACCTCTCTATTTCTTCTGCTGACATCATTTTTGCTTCCTTTTGCCTCTCCCCAAGGCTTGAAACACTATCCCCAAATGGGTCTACACAGATATACTATTTTCTCTTTCAAATTCTTCCTCAAAAACTGCTGGTACCTTGATGCCTACCGAAAAAACAGCCAGTTGGTAATGACTTATTAAGGTCCAAGTGAGGAAAAATGAAATTTATTTCTTTAAAATTAAAATGTAAATGATCTCAGGGAGTGATCTGGAGGCATGAAGCTGTGCAATCCCTCAGCATTTAAAGCTAAATTGTCTTATCACAGCTATTGTTATCTTTCATGCCTCGCTCCCTTCTGTAAGCTTGTTATACCTGCTTTTAGCATCTTGGCATAAACTGAAGTGCCACAGCTATTCTGTACAGAGCCCTCATCATTCTGGGCTTGAACTTCATCTTTTCTCATTGATCCTCAGTTGTCTCTGGGAGTGGAAAGGGGCTGGAAGCTAGCGCAATCTAGACAACTTCACTTAGTAAGACAATAACACAAAGGAAAAATATTCTGGCTGTTGAAGGACAGTAGGAAGGGATCCTCAACAGCTCCATAAAGTCCTCATTTCTTCTTTTATTCACCACATATTTCTCTACAACCAAATATGGCATGATTTTTCAGATTCAAAAACCAATTAAAAAAATCATACTTACTCCTTTCAGTACATCTTCTCGATAACTACTGAATTTCATGAACAACGTTATTTTCCAGCTTGTGTTACAGTTGACAGCATTTACCTTTGGGGGAAAAAAACAAAACACCAAAAAAACATGATTATAGTCTTAAGGGGTGGGGGTTTTTTGAGACATTCTGTTCTTCTAAAAGACCACACCACATCTAGGTATGGCTTAGCTACATATTTGTACAGTTCCTAACATGGGTCCTGATGCTCTCAAGTGTTAGTAAGAATGATGTTGATGTTGGAGAAGATTCAGTGGGCAAAATGCTACTCTGTCTGTTGACAGCCTAGCAAAGATGACCTAAAGTGCTGTTGGAAGAGGACTTACTCTTACATCAGAGAGAGTTTCAGATACTCAAGCAAACCTCACGAAGCTTTCAGTGCCAGGAAGAACTGCACCAAGAACATTTCATCTTGGTTTTCTGAGGCCAAGCTGGAATCAATGTTTAATACTGGCATCTAGCCTATGGTGGGCTCCGGTTACCAGTAAAGAACAACATATAATACATCTCAGATCAGAGTTACCCCTCCTCCCTCCACTGAACTCACCTCTTTGCAGCCAGGGTTATCTAGAAGCTCAATGTTGCTGGCATGTAGAGGCTGCCCTGCATTGACTGGCATGAGAACAACTTTATCTCCCACAACAACCTGGAAGTCAGAAATAAAATGCAATTTAGACCTATGTAATTATCCAATAAAATGAAGTAATGTTACGTTTTTAGAAAATTACTCAAATGCATGCTCTAGGAATGGCCCTCAGTGAATTTATTTGCAGACAATTCACACACCAGCTCTGTTCGCCCATGCCTCTGCAATTGCTTGGGTTCAAGATTTCACACTAATGAATCCTCTCACTCTCAGTACAGAAACTTGAGATCATGAAATAGATACGAACTTATGAATTCCAAGAGAGTTCAGTTCATCTAAAAGTTACACTAACTACTCTTTATCCATATATACTGCCAGCCAAAAGGCAGAGAAAGCTTAGAAAATAATCTGTAGTCAGGCAGCAAGACTCTTTTCCCTCCCTTGCTGTCAAGCCAACCTTCTCTGATCAATGTGTCTTTCATTTCACAAAAGCCTTAAAAATTTGCCTGTAACAAGAATTCTTTAGCCCAACCCTGTGGACCATCTTCTGGCAAATGTCATGACAGGCTCAGGAGTTCTGCAATTTAGACTACGACTGCAATCTGGAAAGGAACATAAATCACTGGAAATTCAGAGAGAGGCGAACACACTCCATCCACTCTGCTGTTATTCCCCAAGTGGTGTTTGGAGCTCAGCACACATAGCAGGTACATCAGCTGAGAGACATCTCTCTATGAGAGGAATTCCTAGCTGACTCCCTGCAAGCAAATTCCCATGCCCTTGCAATTCTTTACCTATATAGACAGGGAAAAACAATATATGAAAATGTCTTTGACCTAAAAAGTGCTTGAGACATGCATATGGAGAATTCAATTCATACCTGGGAGGGGAAAAAAAATAAATAAAATTTAAAAAAAAAAATCAATCCAGATATATTGGTTGGCACTGGGTCCTGTTGTTCACAGCAATTCTAAGCACACACACACATGAAGACAAGTGGCTACATGTGATTTTTGCTATATGAAATGCTGTGCAAGCCATGCTTTCTTTTGGAACACAAATAAACAAAAATGCTTTCTGCATTGATCAGCACATTTCCTATGAAAAAGCAGAGCCCAATTCAGCCTCATGTAACTTCAACACAGGTGAATTTGGCCCACTTATTGCAGAGGTGAAAAAGAAGGTTGCCTGTTCTTTACCAACACAGCTAAAATAAACAGTAGCAAAAGACAGTGTCATCATGCTCAGGCTACACATACAAATCCTATTTGATCCAAGTAATGAGAAGAAGTTCACTAATGGAACCAAAATAATGACAAGATGCCTTTAACATACATTACTTATGCAATACATTCCTGCATGCCATGCTTCACACAGACATTACTTACAGCCCATTTTAAGAAGTTATGACCAGACAATTCATTAATCAAAAAACCATCAGGCTTGCATCCTGCAAAGTGGAATGAGGACTTCAAAATTATTGCAAGTACACCAGGACTATAACAACTTAATTAGTAAGACAGCACATCATTGAGCATCTTATTTAAAAAGAAAAAAAAAAAAAGAGGGGCAGGGGGAAGGTATCTTTGAATGCAAGCCTGTGACTACCATGGAAATAACCAGAGGAAAGGAGACGTACACAGCTACTCTGCCGTAGGCACACATCTGATGAAGAACTGTTACGTGGGATCATGGTTTGTGTCTCAGTCTCCTCCCCTCCTCGAAGTCCACATCAGTAACCTGCCCTCAGTGCTGGCCAGCTCTGCCAGCTGCCACAGAAGCAACGAGATATCCTATGTTCTTCTCCTTTCTTCTTTTTCTTCTTGCTTCAAACCTCCATGGTGGTTGGGAAGGAAGGGATAAAGGCAATTTCACAGTGCTTGTTTCCTATACACCCTCCACCAGTGATGCAGAAAATGAAAGCAAAGTGAAGAGGGAATCCTGTTCTCTTATACATGGCTGCCTTGGGCAAGATGCAGGTCTGCTCTTTTGAGTTCCTCCTGTCCCTTACCCAGTTGATTTCTGGCTCCAAATAATGCCCCAGCATGCCCAAAGCACTGGAGGCAGACCACTCGCATGCCCACGTGCCCATATTCCTGTCTGTAGAATTGTACTATATGGAGATTACAGAAGACAGAGCAATGTATTCCCAAGGTTTTGCTCTGCAAAAATAAAATTGACACCAGCTCTTTCTTGTCTTCCTTGGCTACCCTTGGGCACAGCCAGCCACAGTATGCTGTACACCAGCAGCAGGTAACAGTTTGACAGGTCTCTGGGACTTCTTCCTTACATATAGACATGAATTCGTTAAAGTTGCATCAGACACACAGCTTTTGAGGATTCCATTCCTGATTCCTTTGACAAAACTCTTACCCCTTCTGGTCTAGATAAGAAACTTCCAAAGAATGACTAAATTCATAATGAAGCCAATGATAATTCAGCTTTTAAATTCAAGATAAACCTACAAGGTCCTTCAGTCTTGGATGCAGTGTTCTTCCCACACAAGATCATTTCTAAATTCATGCAACCCTACTTGTCCATGTCTTGGTGGAGAGGGTACATTGAGAGTGGGAAGAGCCACAGTCAAAGCTGACT